>NC_084597.1:34337377-34709877 GCF_033807715.1 Cololabis saira
TCCCTGGGTATTGGCATTTTCTTTTTCCTGAAGAATCTATCTAATTTTGGAATTACAGCCTTAGTTTTTGGTTGTTCGCTACCAGAAGCCTTTCTGCTTCAGCGTTCATGATGGTGCACCTTCAGAGATTGTTGTTTTGATTACACAATACATCATCTGATGCTTAGTTTGAATTGCAGCAGTTCATCTTCATGTCTACAACTAGGGCTGTTCGATTAATCGATTTTAAATCGTAATCGCAATTATGTAATTAGAACGATGTTAAAACGTGAAAATCGTAACCGGCTCGTGTTACTTGCAAATGTGAATATCAAATGTAATGACTGACATTACACACCTCTCCTTCCTTCATGGGTTGCATTATTATTTAGCATGCAAAGACCCAGTTTAGTTTTATTAGAAAATGTCTTGTTTTATTTAATTGGAAATATAACTTACTGTATGTTTGCAAGTGCTGATTTGCTAATTTTTTTTTTCAGAGATAAAACTTTATATTTTATTATATTTTTTAAAACTTTTTTTTCAACTTATTTTACAGAGTTTTGCACTTTATTCATTCATTTTTGGTTTAATAAGAGCAAAGTTTGCACTTAAAGCCCAATGGGGCAAAAGTTCAATAAAAAAACAGCATATTTGAAATCATTTCTTTGCCTTTTGTCAATTCACAAAATAATCGTAATCGTAATCGAAAATCGGATTTTGAGAGAAAAAAATCGAGATTTTATTTTTGGGCAAAATCGAACAGCCTTATCTACAACTAAATGTATTGATCTAGTCTATGTGATGTGGCTGATTAGATATTTTCCTGCCAATGAAAAGTTGAACATGTGTATCTGATGTAGTAGTAGCCGGTGAGCATATTTCTTTTGTTACTATTCAGTGTTTACATGACTAATCCCTCATCCTTGGCTCTTGTATTTTTACAGTTGCAAGGAACCAGTATGAGCGGATGGGCAGTGATGTCACCATGCAGTGCGGCTCCCTAGACAACGACGCATCCGTGTCATGGAAGGTGAACGGGACAGACGTGAAGGCCCAGCACCGTCTGGAAGGGCCCAAACTGATCCTGAACCAGGTGGACCTAGGCCACAACGGACTCTACAGCTGCTTCCAGAACCCCCACGGAGAGAGACGGGACACAATCCTGCTACACGTCGGCAGTAAGTAGACGGCCTTCTACCTCACTGCTTGTTTATTCTTTTGTTTTTTGTTTTTTTAATAAGCCGCAATGCATCTTTATTTCATCCAAAAGGGGGAACTGATTAGATTTGACGGTTGATTATTGTTCATTTTCGTTAAATTGCATCTTGGTAATGTGGCATAGATTAATCAAGATCTTATAATTGACATTTTACTTTTTCATTCAAACTATTCAGCTAAATGTCAGTTCTAACTCCTGATGTGTTTTTGGATTGAATCCTAAGTGTCAATATCAAACATGAATTTGTTATTATAGTAATCTTACAACAGGACCCTCTGCCAGATTGCAAGTTTTAATGATCACTTGTTAAAATGACATTTGATCTTTTTGCAATTATGGCCGGACATTTTGATAATCATACAAAAGCTTTATGAGTGTCAAGTTAACAGCATGTCACAGTGCTGTGTGAGCTGGCCGTGGCCTCCTGCGGGATCAATTATTATGATGGGGACACTTTTATACTCTGGCTCTGTGCATAATAACCGTGTTGAGAAAGGATGGACTTATGAATGACAAGAACCCCTGAGGATGATTGGATTGAAAACACCACATGAAAATAAATACCGTATTCGGACCATTTGTACTGCATAAAAGTGACACAAATAACAAAAAACTAAAGTCCATTTTTGTTTTGTTTTGATTTTTGAATGTTTTTTTCCTTTTTTTGGCAAGCATAACACTAGCTGACTGGAACATAACTGTCATTTCCCACCTTTCACAAAAACAACCAAGCAAAAACACAAATAATTGGCTTTTTTTTAGAAGATGAAAGGTTTTAGTGGGCAGCTTCATGTTTCCCAGAAAACCTTCAGGTTTCAGAAGAGTTTTCTAAATGAGGTCGTATGAAGAGAGCAACACAAACAATCTTGTTGCATAAATGAATTTAACTGGATGCAATCAGTTCAATATTTTTAAATATTCCTGTAAAAGTAGAATATCAGTCTTCATTTATATGTCTAGTATTTGACAATTATTTTGAAATCTGTCTCCTCTAACCTGTATTTAATCTACTCCTTCCCTCTCGCTGTGAAGCTGTTTGAAGTTTTTAGTTGTGTCATGACTGACACCTCAATTATTTAAATTTTCTTAAATTATTTTTCCCTTAATACCGTTAGTTACAGTTAGTTAGTTTTAGGACTTACACAGTTCTGTTCATATACGTTTTAAATCAGTTAATGATTTTTCTACTATTTTGGATATTATCTAAGCCTTTCACAAATTAATGATTACACACTAAAACTTTATTTGCAATAAATAAATGCATGTGAGACAACTGTCCCATCCCCACTGAGGTGACTTACAGGCACCGGCCATCCCATGCAGTGATCGCAATGCGTTGAAGTTTTAAATGACAAAGGGAGAAGGAAGGCTTTTTATAATAAGCCTTACAATAAACTGATGTTTCCTCAAAAACTCTGCTGGCCAGACTTTTATCACGGTCGACTGATCAGCTCTGTCATGCCATCAATTTCACTCCTGTCAAAGCAGAAAGAACAGACAATATTTCAAATGTCAACAAGCTACAGTGCCACCAGGTGACACTGGATGTCTGTTTGGCATCAGTTGTGGCAGGCATCCTCAAAACAGTGCCAAAAGTGACACATTTAGATCAAGTCCAAAAGACAAAAACTTTGATACATCTGCTCAATAGACTGAAAAAATATTCAAGTATACCAGTTTTTCTTTTTTCTTTTTTTACACTGTTTTGTTTCATAATTGGATCTGTCTTCTAAATCATGGAAATTCAAGAGAGGTAAAAGATTTGTGAATTTATACTAAATTGGTAAATTATTCTATACCTTTCTGATGAGTCCTATTAAAAAACTGATAAAAAGTTGCCAAAGTAAAGTACAGCTACTGAAATATATAATCTGAATTTTGGCTTAAACAACATTTTTATGAATACGTCAAGAAAATGTATCTTTTTCTCATGAAAACATAATCCAACATGTACTTAAAGGAAAGAAAAGAAACCAAGCATGCGACCCATCAAGATTGTATTGCAGTGATGATGTTAAATGTAGAATTTGCATGCAAATGTTTGATGAATGAGAGTATATGGGACTGTGACAGTTTGGTTAATCATATTGGCAATGATGAATTACTGAATGCTGAAACAATACTGAATTAATGAGAGTTTTATGTTATGGTAGATTGTGTCAGGAGGGTGAATGATGCAATGCATAAACAGGCAGAATGTGTGTGTGGTTGAGAGTAAAAACACTGAAGAGGAGATGTAACAGTGCATGAGTGTTGTTTCCTTCACCACTGGTGGTGTTTCTGCATCGTAATGCCTCTTTGGTGGTCCCAAACGACGCATGTGTGAGAGAAACAGACTTTCACTGTGTAACCATTCATTGGGGGTCAATTACGAGTTTGTGAGAACAAAACATTTGCGGTCTAGGATGGCATTGAGTGTAATTGGCTCGTTAACAGTTGGTGATTTTATGACATGTTCAAGACACTCTGGAGCGACTAATTCTGCATTTCCAACTAGATAGACCCGTGTGCTTTGTGTTATTTCACGTCTGTGTTCTGCCTATATCTTTTCATTACTATACTCGTTACCTACAAAGCTGGGAATTATTGTGCTGATACAGTGATAATGACATCATGACAGGATACACTCACTGTGATTACCATCTTGATGGTAGTTTGATTTTATGCAGTGTTTATTACTTCCACTGTGGGCTTGTTATGCTTTACGCTGATAAAAGTGCGATCAGGAGAATAGCACAGAGCCATCTGTCAGTTTGTTGTCTTTTGCTCTGTTTTTCCCCAAACTCTTTGATTATCTCTGTTTGTTTCTTCATTTCTTTCCATTTGTATATGCATGACACTTTGGATACGTACAAAACTAGAATTATTTTAACAAAAAAAAAAAAAACAGACACATGAGACAGAAATAAGCAAAAACTGTAATCCCATGCAGGCTTTTAAACGGAAGTGAGCGTCTTTGTACAGTATTTTACGACACACGTGGCAGGGTATTATTGTCCTACGATGTTTTGAAAGATGTCCCTAAAGCTCATCAGGCAGCACACACACACAGTGGGTGTGAGGTCTGGAACACAGCAGGCCGACTCAGGCGCAGACCTCAGATTAAAGACGTTTAATTACAGCTGTTGCTGGATAACATTGTAGAAAAGAACAGAAAGAGTTAGTCGGTGTAGGTTTCATGTGGTGACATGAACAAGACAATACTACACAATAAGGGTAGAAAGAGACAGGGTATAAGTAGGGAGGCCAGACACATTGGGTTAATGAGGGGGGCACAGCTGCACACCATGATGAGGGACTGGGGAATCCTGGGAACTGTAGTCTAGGCTGGTGATCATTATAGTGGGGAAGCTGACCGGGGTAGCGGAGGAGCAGGCATGACAGTTACCCCCACCTCGAGATACTTGAACACTTCCACTTGAGACAAGGTCTGATCCCTGACCCAGAGAGGGCGCGCCAGCCTTTACTAGCTGAGGGCTATAGTCTATAGTGCTGATTCTCAAAGCACCCGCTTTACATTTGGCTGCAAACCACTCCAGTGAGAGTTGCTGGTCTTGGCCTGATGAAGCCAACAAACCACATCATCTGCAAAAAAAAAGACACAATTCTGAAGTCACCAAACCGTATTCGATCCACCCCTCAGCTGCACCTAGAAATTCTGTCCTTAAAAGTAATTACCGGTAGCAGAATCAGTCTTGGAGGACTGCCTAACATAGGCAGTCCTCCAATTGGCAGTCCTCCATTGTTGATTTTAAAGTGCTTTATAAATAAACTTGAACTTGATACGATCTATGACCATTGAAAGCTAAATTTTACCAATCAGACCAAGACAGTGCTGACAACAAAGCAGGTGAATAGACACTGCCATTGTTGACTGTCATCACAACTACAGTGGAGCAAAAAGGCATTTAGTCAGACACCAGTTGTGCAAGTTCTCCCACTTAAAAAGATAAGAGAGGCTTATAATTTTCATCACAGGTATAACTCAACTATGAGAGACAAAATGAAAAAAAAAGTCCAGAAAATCACATTTTCTGATTTTTAAAGAATGTATTCGCAAATTAAGAGTGGAAAATAAGTATTTGTTCAATAACAAAAGTTCATCTCAATACTTGTTATATACCCTTTGTTGGCAATGACTGGTTTTCACACACTGTTTCTGGTATTTTGGTCCGTTCCTCCATGCAGATCTCCTCTAGAGCAGTGATGTTTGGGGCTGCCGTTGGGCAACACAGACTTTAACTACCTCCAAAGATTTTCTATGGGGTTGAGATCTGGAGACTGGCTAGGCCACTCCAGGACCTTGAAATATTTCTTACGAAGCCACTCCTTCGTTACCCGGGCGATGTGTTTGGGATCATTGTCATGCTGAAAGACCCAGCCACGTTTCATCTTCAATGTCCTGCTGATGGAAGGAGTTTTTCACTCAAAATATCATGATACATGGCTCCATTCATGCTTTCCCTTACACGGATCAGTCGTCCTGGACCTTTGCAGAAAAACATCCCCAAATCATGATGTTTCCACCCCCTTCACAGTAGGTATGGTGGTGTTTGGATGCAACTCAGATTTATTTCTCCTCCAAACACGACAAGTTGTGTTTCCACCAAAATTTTCTATTTTGGTTTCATTTGACCATATAACATTCTCCCAATCCAATCCTCTTCTGCATCATCCAAATACTCTCTAACAAACTTCAGACCTGGACATGTACTGGGTTCAGCAGGGGACACGTCTGGCACTGCAGGATCTGAGTCCCTGGTGGCGTAGTGTGTTACTGATGGTTCCTTTGTTACTTTGGTCCCAGCTCTGCAGGTCATTCACTAGGTCCCCCCGTGTGGTTCTGGGATCTTTACTCACCGTTATTGTGATCATTTTTACCCCACGGGGTGAGATCTTGCGTGGAGCCCCAGATGGGGGTAGATTATCAGTGGTCTTGTATGTCTTCCATTTTCTAATAATTGCTCCCACAGTTGATTTCTTCACACCAAGCTGCTTACCTATTGCAGATTCAGTCTTCCCAGCAGGTGCAGGTCTACAATTTAGTTTCTCACGTCCTTTGACAGCTCTTTGGTCTTGGCCATAGTGGAGTTTGGAGTGTGACTGTTTGAGGTTGTGGACAGGTGTCTTTTATACTGATAACCAGTTAAAACAGGTGCCATTAATACAGGTAACGAGTGGAGGACAGAGGAGCCTTTTAAAGAAGAAGTTACAGTTACTGTGAAAGACAGTTTGTACAGTAGGTGACCAAATACTTATTTTACCCAAGAATTTACCAATTCATTCAGTAAAAGCCCTACAATGTGATTTCCTGGATTCCTTCCCCCCATTCTGTCTCTCATAGTTGAAGTACCTGATGAAAATTACAGGCCTCTTGAGTGGGAGAACTGGCACAATTGGTGACTGGCTAAATATTTTTTTTGCTCCACTGTAAAACCAGCTGCAATTGCCAGTATCAAACAGTGATTGCTTGCTGTTTGGGCAGAAGTTGATTAGAGCTTGAAAAGATGATCTCACAAATCACGTGAGAACCCAGCTGCCGTGTAAGAGTATTAAAAAAAAACATGAAAAAAGAAGTCGTTTGACGATACTTTAAGCTAAAAGAGCAGTGTCCTCTTTCATGGTTGTCATTGCTTCTTATGGAGCTGTGAAATTGCTGTGGGCCTCCAAAACTAAAGCCTTGTCACTGATCATTTCCCATGTTTAGAGCCCAATGTTCAGCTCCTCAGCCTCTCAGAGTGCCAGCTGATACAAAATCTTTTGTTTGGTTTTGTAACCCCCCCCCCCCCACCCCCAACAGGCTCAACAGATCACAAAATCTGAAATAAAGAGGAAAAGAAAATCACTCTGAAAGCAAGTAAAAGTGTCTCTAAAGATATCAATCTCAACCATAAATCTGGGCTCAAGAAAGGGCCATTTTTGGCTCTGCACCATTTTTGTAAACATATCCACTCTGAGCTGTTCTCTGATTATAGCAGTGTCATTTTATAAACATAATTGATTCAAATGATACCAGAAGTCTCAGCTGTCTGTGTTGTGGTTTGGGCTATAGGGCCATTTGGCTGTGGTTAAGTCATGTGGATCAGACTGAAAAAAACTATTTTACAATGTTACAATGATACAACAAAATACTCATATTTAATAGGGGTGGGTATTGGGAAGGACCTCACGATACGATACGCATCACGATACTTGAGCCACGATACGATACACATTGCGATATCCCGATTATGCGATATCCCGATTATTATATTCTACATAGTTCACCGAAAAATTTAAAAATGCATTACACATCTTAAAATCCAAGTTGTACATATGTACATCAGATGATAGTGATGGATCTTAAAATCCGAGTTGCCAGTTCATCAGATTATAGTGACAATTCATGGGACAAACTGAGTCAAAACAATGTTTTATTATAACTATACAAGCTAAAGTTACAACATATTTGTATATGTTTTTCATATTATTTACATCATATGAAATTAACATTAAATTTAGTATGAGGTTGCTTTAATTATGTGCAGGGCCCTCCCAGGGTTGGTAGAGAGTGGCAATGCCCAGGACTGTCACTCAGGTAGGAGCACTGGGTGATATAATGGGAAAAAAATCGGAGATAAAAAATATAAAAAAAAATAAAAATTAAAAAAAATATATAAAAAAAAAAAAAAAAATCGATATTCAAATTTTGAATATCGATATTGAATCGGCTGGAAAAGTATCGCGATATATTGCCATATCGATATTTTTGCCCACCCCTAATATTTAATATACCCTTAGTCTATATTTATTTTTCTTCTATTTCCATCTTCCTCATAGAGACAAAAACTGACACTGAAGTGCATTGCAGTGACACGTTGTCCCAATTAAATCGTGAACGTGTAGCCCTCAGATGTATCATCTCATAATCTCTTACCTCAGCTGCATGTTAATCTGAGAAGACTTCTTTTAAATAAATGAAAATAGATATACAATTATTTATTAATAGGTTGAATCTAATATGTACTCCCCAGTGTGGCCAGAGCGAAACTCTGAACGCTCGGATGGGTAGCCCTCCACTTTGGAGGATGAGTAAGAGGAGGACTGAGTTCTTTTGTTACATCCCTTACCCTCAGGCAACTTATTTTTCACACACACACACACACACACACACACCAACTGATGTCTGTTTTTTCTCCCTGGGCAGCTTGTTTTGGCATGTAACCCCTGCACACATACATGCACACTCAGGGGACACCCCGCTACATGGCCGGGTAATGGAATTGTCTTGTCTCCTTGCAGACAGATCTCTCTGGAAGAGGATGAACCCATAAAGCTCCTCTGGGACTTCCTCTTTTAACTCTCAAGTATTTGGCTACACATGTAAGGCCACCGCTGGAACTACTGAGCGTTTTGGTTAATTACTCCTCTTTGCCCACCCGATTAATCTTAGTAAACAGAAAATCTGGAAGTTTTTCAGAGCTTTGGAACATAATTAACGTCTTCAGAAATTTCAGCTGGCCTCTCTGTCATTGTTTCCGTTACCTGAGGAAGCTGCGAGAACACTGTCCTTTCAAATGCATGTTTAAAGCATGAAAAATAAAAAGGAGCAAAAATGCAAAAAAAAAACTGAAGTAGGGAAGTTTTCATCAAGATTGTTCCCAAGTTTTCATGAGCTTCTGGAGAGGAGCTGTTCTGTAGTTACAGTATGATATATGACTTCCAGAGGGAAATAACTTTTATACTGGAATGCATTTACCATAAGGTCAGCTAAAATAGATGCATAATAATGCCAAAAACTCTAAGCTATTGGCATGGGAGACTTGTTGAGTTTAAGATCAGAGGGTAAAACGTCTTGGTTGCCCAGTTTGTTGTCCAGTAACTGTACTGCATAAATGTATTTTCTATCATTTCTGTCTGCTCCCTGTCTAATCACCAAACTTTCCATATTTACATACACACATAAGCTGACCAAACTTCAACCCCTAACTTCACTGTCTCTCGTTTCTGTCAATCTTTGTTTTTTTCCATTTTTTTTCCGTTATTTTTCCTGTTTTGTTCCGCTCCACATCCCAAATTTTCTTCCTTCTCAATTTCTTGCCCTACTTGCAGGGAAACAGAAACTCCCATCACTTTATTGTAACAGACAACCATAAGAATTGGGAAAATGGGCCTGGTCAATGGGGAAGCTCAGAGGGAAACTGGAAAAAATACAAAAAGAAAAGTGTGTGCTTTAACATCTTTGTATCTGTTGGGTATTTGGAGTAATCTAGCAAGACACATTGTGTTCCCTTCCATCGACTCTCTGAGCTGCTCTGTCAAAGAAGAGGCTGTGTTACAAAAATCATTAGCAAGATTCAGTCTGTCCCCAGTTTAAATTGTTCATGTATCTCATCCACGTCTCAGTTTAGAGTTCTACGTTTTTAATTTAGAGGAGAAAAGTAGAAATTAAAAAAGCTTTGTAGCTTTGTCAAGATTTCTCAGGACTCCAGTCCAGTATTTGGGTCTTTTGATTCATTTCAGGCATAGTTTTTCAGCTCCTTTCAACTCCACTCTTGTAATTCATCACAGTTATTCATCACTTTTGTGTCCCTTTCCCCCCCCTGGCATGCTTATATATTAAAGTCTTAATCCTACTGTGTTGATCTCATTGAGTTGTCTCCCTCTCCTCCATTAACCCCTCTGTAACCCTCCCATTATCTGCCCCATCTCACCTTTTAATATGCCCTTTTCCTTGTGGTCTTTGGCCCTTTGCAAAAGCTTAAAAACATACACTGTGGTATTGCTCTTCTGCTACTGTATATCATTTGGTATACATATTATTACTTATTACAAGGTTTTTACATCTATCTGTAGGACAGAGATGCACACAGATACATTATTAAAAGTTACAGAAGACATAAAATGCACTTCTTGAAAGGTTATTACAATTTCCAGAGATTTTCTTGAAATGTCTGTGACATGCTTTGGTCAAAACACGTTAGATACGGTACAACAGCCACCTTTTCAACTATATTTTTACAGACCTTTGCAAAGCAGTCAATAAAGGGGGTGAAGTCAGTCAACTGGTCCACCCATCTATTCTAGAAGGAAGAAGTCAAACGTAGTGTCACTACCTTCCAAGTAGGGCTGTTCGATTAATCGATTTTAAATCGTAATCGCGATTATGCAATTAGAACGATGTTAAAACGTGAAAATCGTAAAATCGATTTTTCACTTTTTTTCTATTTTTATTTATTTTTTTATTTTTTTTACCTTGTCTGCACACATATTAATGATTGATGGAAATACCTCTCAATACCTGCGACAAGTGCCCCATGGGAGAGGCTCTTTAGTGTAGGAGGGGGCGTTGTAACATGCCACCGGGCATCCCTCAAGCCAGATGCGGTAGACCGGCTCGTGTTCCTTGCAAAAAACTTGCAAATGTGAATAGCAAATGTAATGACTGACATTACACACCTCTACCTCCTTCATGGGTTGCATTATTATTTAGCATGCAAAGACCCAGTTTAGTTTAATTAGAAAATGTCTTGTTTTATTTAATTGGAAATATAACTTACTGTATGTTTGCAAGTGCTGATTTGCTGATTTTTTTTTCAGAGATAAAACTTTATATTTTATTATATTTTTAAAAACTTTTTTTCAACTTATTTTACAGAGTTTTGCACTTTATTCATTCGTTTTTGGTTTAATAAGAGCAAAGTTTGCACTTAAAGCCCAATGGGACAAATGTTCAATAAAAAAACAGCATATTTGAAATAATTTCTTTGCCTTTTGTAAATTCACAAAATAATCGTAATCGAAAATCGGATTTTGAGAGAAAAAAATCGAGATTTTATTTTTGGGCAAAATCGAACAGCCCTAATTCCAAGGTTCATGAAATATGACATGATGGGGAATTTTGTGGTCAAGGTCAAGAAGCTTGATAACTGTCCTTTGATCTGAGTTTGTGATATCACATTAAGTCTGATCAGCATACACAATGACAAAGGCTTCTTGAAATTAGATGACAGGCGTATGTTATGTTGGAGGTTTTGAATCAGTAATCACTTCAGGCACCAAAACGTCTGCTCTTAAGCGCAGAAAAGCATATGTTTTATTAGATATTGAAATTAGCCCAATTTAAATTCTTGAAATTAGCTAGAAGTGCTAATTTCAAGTTTCTTTGTCTTTTCTATTTAGAAATACAAACAAATTGCAGCAAGGACAAAAGAGTGCAAATGCAAAACTGTACAATGCTTAACTTGACAACAGGGGGATGTGTTCAAGTCAGCAAAGTCATAAAACCAAAGCCCTGCCTGAAAGAAGATGAAGTGTGAGGTAGGAGTGAAGTTGAATAAAGACCAGCAACAGACTGAGGAGCTTAGCTTAAAGAACATGAGCCTAACATGGGGAATCGTGCCGGCAGACAGCAGGCTCCAGGATCTTTGTGAGGATTTACTGGAAAGTCAGAGTGAACACACAGTGATGAGAAAATGAAGAATAGGTGCAGCACTTTCTCAAATGAAAAAATATGAGTCAATGTGCACAGCTACTGCATATTGTGGTGTATTGTATGGCATAGAAATGTGCTGACCTGCACTTCTGAGATGGATGTGAGTGCTGGATGTATAAATGGACAGCCGCATGTCTAGGCATTTACTGGCTTATTTATAAGGGGTGTACCTAATAATAGCACATGCTTTTATTAGCTCAAGAACGTGGCTTTTGTTGTGTTGGTCTGTGTGTGTAATGACTTGAGACATTGTCAACCTGGAGCATTTTGGAGAGGACCCAGAATAACTATTTATTTTGTTTTACTGTAGCAAACGTGAGCATCGGAAGAGTCTTGTCAAGTCGTCTAAAATGTGGCTACTTGCCACGGTTACATTTTTAACATTTTAGTTCCATTTCAATCAAATACCCTGCAAAGGGAAAAGAGAAACACAAAGCATTTCTGCTAATTGGCACTGTGGTTTGTGCTGTCCAAACTGTTTCAGTGTTCCACATTGTACATTTTACAATTTTACTAACATTCTGTGTCAGTCTTTGAAATCCACAAGCTTCTTGTGATTATCTATGTAATTAATCACCTCTCCTTCCTTTATTGCAGCCACAATTCACGCTCCCTTTAAATCCCTGTAGATTTTTAAATGAGCTTCACTTCCCTACAACTCAATGTAATAAAACACATGTCTTTGTTTGTGTTGATATATGGTGGTCTGGATACCATTTTGCAGCACTTCAAGTGAATTTGTCACTAGTTGCCAGTATGGATTTTGTAGATGTGCCAAGAAGGTACAGGCCTGTTCCCTCTTAATTAGTGTCTAAGAAAGAGATTTCTCTCCCGTCCCTGCCCTTTTGCTGTCCCATTGTGTATTTGTGTATGCACTGGAGAGAGACACTTTGACCAGAAACTATTCCCCCTGGCTCAGTGTCCAGCAGTGAGGTTGAGCACTTTGCTCCACTGACGTCAAGCAACTGAGGGGTGGTCAGATGTGCATGAAAACATGCTCCTCTGTCATTCCTGTGTGAGTTTATGTGCATGTGTTTGTATATTTCAGCAAACAAATCAAAATTGCAAATGTTTTCAGAGTTAGAACTGTCTACTGCTGACCCTGTCATCCAGACATGTCACAGTTGTTTAGTGTGATGTGCTCAGTAACTACAAAAGCCTGCTGTGAGAGTACCAATGCAGAAAGTGGTTGTTGCTAAAGTTGTTTTTTTCTTTTTTGTCTATTTCTGCCTATGGACACTATATTTTCCACCCTTGATCATATCCCATGACAGTACTGAGTAAAAACACCTTCATTAACCGTTTTCATGGTGAAACTGATTGAGGTTAGTTTGAGTCTAAAAACCCCCTTATGCAGAAAAAAACGTTTTCATTGAGAAGTTGGAGCGGTGGAAGTAACAATTATGTTTTTCTAAAATGTCATTCTTTTCATTCATTTTCCTTTCAATTTTTTGTTTACCTTAATTTTTTGTTCAGTTTCATCATCAAGAATACTATTTCATTTTTTGAGTTGATTTAAAATAAGCACATAAACGCAACACAAATAAGAACATTAACTTGACAAATTGGTTAATAATGCAGAAATACCAGGCTAGTTATTCAATTCAATCCAATTTTATTTTATTTGTATCGCGTCTAATACAACAAAAGTTGTCTCTAGGCGGTTTCCAGAGACCCAGAACATGACCCCCTAGCAATTATTACATAAACAATCTTTCTCATATAAACATAATGCAAAAGTCCCTTGGTAAAGTTTGTTGGTAAAAGTTTAGATATGAAGAGCATACCATGCTAGGGCTGTTCGATTAATCGATTTTAAATCGTAATCGCGATTATGTAATTAGAACGATGTTAAAACGTGAAAATCGTAAAATCGATTTTTCACTTTTTTTTTTCTTTTTTTTTTTTACCTTGTCTGCACACATATTAATGATTGATACCATATTAATGATTGATGGAAATACCTCTCAATACCTGCGACAAGTGCCCCATCGGAGAGGCTCTTTAGTGTAGGAGGGGGCGTTGTAACATGCCACCGGGTAGACCGGCTTGTGTTCCTTGCAAAAAACTTGCAAATGTGAATAGCAAATGTAATGACTGACATTACACACCTCTACCTCCTTCATGGGTTGCATTATTATTTAGCATGCAAAGACCCAGTTTAGTTTAATTAGAAAATGTCTTGTTTTATTTAATTGGAAATATAACTTACTGTATGTTTGCAAGTGCTGATTTGCTGATTTTTTTTTTCAGAGATAAAACTTTATATTTTATTATATTTTTTAAAACTTTTTTTCAACTTATTTTACAGAGTTTTGCAATTTATTCATTCATTTTTGGTTTAATAAGAGCAAAGTTTGCACTTAAAGCCCAATGGGGCAAATGTTCAATAAAAAAACAGCATATTTGAAATCATTTCTTTGCCTTTTGTCAATTCACAAAATAATCGTAATCGTAATCAAAAATCGGATTTTGAGAGAAAAAAATCGAGATTTTATTTTTGGGCAAAATCGAACAGCCCTATACCATGCTAATGCTTGGTAATGACAATATACAAGGACAAAAAATGTAAAATTTGTGTCATTACAGAGAATACTAAATAAAGTTCAGTACCAGTCCTATCAAAAAAGCCAGAATCAGTCACTAGAAAACAGTTTTATCCCTTATAAATAAGAAATATTGCTCCAGCACATTGCTTCAGAGTTCTTGTCCTCTTACAGATGTTTCAATTTCAGCAGCACACTGGTCTGCTCCGTGGAGACAGGGCAGCTGCTAGCTGGATGGTCCCAAAAGACACATATACTCACAGCACACAACACAAGAGTTGAAATAATTACTATTTCACGCAGCCTACTACCACATTGAATATGAATAAACCCTCCAGAAGTCTTTCATGAAAAGACCCAGAGCTCTGTAGGATGGTTTATGAGAAGTGGGAAGACTTGTGTTTAGGATAAACAAACACTGCCTTCTAGACATTTAGACGTACAAACACACTGCCACACGGGCGCTCACACACTCACACAGACACACATGTTGCGGTGGGCGGATGAAAGGAGTCTCGCACAAACACAGCTCCTGTGTCGAAAAGAGCCGCTCTTATTGTGGAAAAACACAGACATGTTGGTCTTGGCCGGTGAGGAATGTGGGCTGAAATGGTGCTGCAAGTGTATTTGCTTGTGTATGCTCTGCGTGTGTCCGACCAGTGAAATCTCAGGTATTTTTGAAGGCTTTGCTTCAAACACTTAGCACGCACCCACATATGGACGACTGCAGCAACACACACTAATAAAACGCACTCATTGCAAATTGAATTATCTGTTGTTTGGGGAAGTGTAATGCTGCCATTTTGGCAGATTGTGAGCTCTACGACTAAAAGCCTGAGAGTTTGTGTCTTTGCACATCCCATCATTCTGTTCATCCTGAGCTTTTGCATTGTGTTATTGAACTCTTTTGGCTCTGCCATTCTTCCCGAAGAATATTGCTCATGCTTGTACTGATTCAAACAGACAAGGCTGAAATTGAAAGTAATCACAGAGGAAGCAGGATTAATCACTTAAGAAATAATTGTTTTTCTTGTTTCACTCAGAGAACATTTATGAATAAATGAGGAATAATTAAGCATATGATGAAAATGGCTCATTGTTGATCCTATTTTTTATTATGATTAAACATTTTTATTATTGTTATTGAACTATACCTTCCCTCTAGTTCATCTGACATTTTAGGTTATTGATCTGAATCTTTGTTTTTTCAGTGCTCTGTGTATTACATGCTGAGGCCTTCCAAGAGGAATTTGTTACTTAGCCTTCTTTTTATGACAAAAAAGTTTAGTACAATGAAGGAAACTTAAAGACAATGACAGTAAAAACACTTTTTCATGTTCTACTGAGCATTTGTTAGAAGGTTTGAAGTCTCTACTAAATCCAAATCTCAGATATGGTTTATTTGGGGCACCCTTGCTTTAAAATATGTCTTGGTCAGTGAGCAGTTCAGAGTTGTGGCATACTGTGACATCACAAAACCCAGATCAGATCAAATACACAGCATTCCCATCCTTACCTCAACCCCACTTCCCATCATGTTGAACCTTTGAAGTCAGTTGCATAAACCTTTACTGCCACTTTCAAAAGAGGCAGACCCCATAGAGCAGGGATTGGCAACCCAAACTGTAGAAAGAGCCATATTGGACCAAAAACACAAATAACAAATATGTCTGGAGCCGCAAAAAATGAAAAGTCTTTTATAAGCCTTAGAATGAAGACAACACATGCTGCATGTTTCTATATTAGTTATAACTGGGGGAAGATTTTTTTTTCATTATGCACTACGAGAAAAAAGTCGAAATGTCGAGAAAAAAGTTGAAATTTCGAGAAAAAAGTCGAAATGTCAAGATTAATGTTGAAGTACAATCTTGAGACAAAAGTCCAAATGTTGAGAAAAAAGTCGAAATGTTGAGAAAAAAGGAAAAAAGTAAGAAAAAGGAGAAAAAAAGGAAAAAAAGAAGAAAGAAAAATAGAAAAAAGAAGAAAAAAGGAAAAAAGAGGAAAAAAAGAAAAAGAGAAAAAAAAGAGGAAAAAAGGTCAAACATTTTTGAAAAAGCTCCAGGAGCCACTAGGGCGGCGCTAAAGAGCCGCATGCGGCTCTAGAGCCGCATGCGGCTCTAGAGCCGCGGGTTGCCGACCCCTGCCATAGAGGGTACAGTTGAGTCGAACGGCTGATTCCACTAACAAAAAAACTCCTGCTATGATCATAGCAGTAAAGTACCTCTGCAAAATCTTGATCAAATAGTGTCAAAAACATTTCAATAATCTCTCATAAAACTGTGTCAATTTGGGAAAAATGTCTCATTTAAAATTACAAATAACATTAATAGAGCTGATACTCATACATACATAATGTAAACCATCAACTCAACATTTGTCAGCAGAGACACATTTGTGCACAACTTCGTTTATCTTACAGGTGTGTGGCCACATTCGTCTGCAGCCGTGAGACAAAGTGAGATTAACTTTATCAGGAAACTCAGAAAAGAGAGAAATAATTTCAGACTTCGTTCAGCGTCCCTGGAGGGGGAAAGTTATTGTGTGCTAATCAGAGAGAAAGATGAAATCATCAAAGCAATACTACAGTCTACTGAGTGCGCCTGCATCTCCAAATCCAGTCTGCTTTTTCATTTCTCATTCAGCCCCCCTCTGCTGTCTGTCTGCCGTCTCCTCCAATTGTGCCTTCTTCTTTTTTCTTTCCGTTTTTTTCTCCAAGCATATCCGTCTTGTATAAAGTCTTGAGTGTGTTTCTGTCAAGTCTGCTTTATTTGTGAGTGTGTTTCTGGTATGCATCTTTATAAAAAGAAAAATGACAGCCTGTCTCGTATCTGCAGCACTTATTTGTCCTGTCCAACCTTTAAAAAGTCCTTGAGGTTGTATGCACATTGCAAAATGGACATTCATTGGGACATTTGAAATACTCTCGGATATATTCTCAGGTAGCTTTTAATGATTGGCTTTTGACATTTTTTTGTATTGAATACAACATATTCTGAATAAATTCTTTCTCCAGTCCCTCTTGTCTCGGATCTGCATCTCATTTGTCGCCCAGTAACACACATTGTGAACATACTGTTGAGTTGGAGCATTTAATTGAAAAACACTGCCTTGCTTCTGCATTTCCATTGTATTATCTTTCAAAAGCTCATTAAGAAATAATTAACCTAATTTCCTTTTTTGCTTCCAGCAGATATCCCCAATAGTATTTTATATTATTGACTTACAATGAAAAGAGAGATAGTGGACAGTGTGAAAGGGCTTTTGGGAAATGAATATAGAATTAATGATAACACTACATTGTTGAATTGGGCGTGCAAATCATTACATAAGTGTGCGTAAAGGTCTGAAACTAATGTCTTGAAATAACAACGTGAATGAAGGAGGAATAACTGGTGACAATGACTGCAGTCTGACAGAACCTGCTTTTGAACAGAAAGGTTGTTTTGTTTTTTTTTTTACTAATTTTGAGGTTGATGATCAGGTTATTGATATTTATACATACTCTTAAACACTTCTTTAAGGGGCTACTGGCTCTAATTCTGCTGAAATCACATGTTGAAACCACAGAATCAGTTGCATTGTCCTGGTGGACACACCGATTCATAAAATCCAAACAATATACAGACAGACACACAGACAGACAGGTCTATGGAAGCATATGTGCCAATTAAATTGGAGCACAAGTTGGGACTGGCTATCAGGGGCAGTGTTTTCATCAATATCACCTCCTCCGGGTTGAAATTGTTCCTCACTCTGCCGGTGTGAGTAAACCCAGCTCTGCAGTGCCTGCCAGATGGAAGGAGTTTGATGATGCGGTGTCAGGGGTGTGTTGAGTCTTTACAGATGTTGCAGTGGCTTCTAAATGTCTCTGAAAGATGGGAGCTGTGAGCCAATGATCCTCTGCTGTTTTGGTGATGTGTCGGAGACCCTTCCTATTCTCCAGGGAGCAGTCGAATCATCAATGTGAGATACAGTAAGTGATGACAGCGTCCATGGCGCATTTGTAGAAGATAACAAGCACCTGCTGTTAAGAGAATGTGGTCCTGTGGGTGGGATGAGCGGTGTGGGGTTTTCTGTGGTATAGGAAAAGACAGGTGCACATTCGTACAAACTGTATGTGCTCTGCACGTAAGGAAGTTCATAACCAAGTAACTGATGGGCCCAGATTCCAAGGGTTCTGCACCAGATTCCTATTGGTAATAACATAGAAATCATATTGAAGGTGGAGCTGTCGCTCAGAGCTGTGTTGATGAACCCTGGAGGACTGCTGAGGAAGCATCGTCTCTTGATCTGTTTGCTTTATATGCAGTCTATTGGCAGCAGTGGTGGACAGTAACGGAGTAAATTTACTTGAGTACTGTACTTAAGTACATATCCAGAGGATTTGTAATTTACTTGAGTATTAAATTTCTTTGGTACTTATTACTCTTACTTGAATACATTTCCAAGACAAATATTTTTACTTTTACTCGAGTAAATGTCTAGGAAGGCTGAAAAGTACTCGTTACTTTCAGGTCAGCTCTTTTTTCTTCTTCCCTAAAATCCAATTGGACACAAGCTGTTTTTGTCAAAGGAGGAGACCTATCACAGTGCACGCTCTCCACTGGGATGTACGTAAAGCGGAAATACGTCAAGCCTCCTCAAAACGATACCGCCAAAGTAGCCTGCGTTTGTCAAGACGGAGCCGCACTGATGTAGCAAATAAGAAATTTACTCTTACTTAAAGTACATTTAAAAGCATTTACTTTTGGATACTTAAGTACCTTTAAAAGCAAGTACTTTTCTACTCTTACTCGAGTAATATTTTGACTGAGCTACTTTTACTTGTAACAGAGTAAATTTTGACCAGTAGTATTTGTACTCTTACTCAAGTACTGGGGTCGAGTACTCTGTCCACCTCTGATTGGCAGTCCAGGGGAGAGTCTGCACTGTTTCGTAAGTGTAAGAACAAGCTGCTCAAAGTTCTTCTCAACTATAAGGGGCAGGGATACACATGTCATTCATATCTTTGTTGGTACAGGGATGACACCGGCAGACTTCAGACAGGTTGGGACAATGGCTTATTGTAGAGATGTTAATCATGGTTGTGAACAAATCTGTCAGCTTTTAGAGCCTGTCAATGATGCCCCTACAGGACCAATCACTTTGTTGATATGGTAAGGGCTTAAAGCAACCTATGGGGGCTCTGCACTCATGCAGCTGACGAGGCCTCCTGCCAACTCAGTTTAGTTATGGATTCTTATCTATATCTTTATCTCTATTAAATGATGCTGTTTCTCTTATAGTCTGTGATGGATGTAATGCCCAGCCACATAGATAGGGAGTCTGAGCTGCTAACGTGGTCCTCTATCAACTTCATGTAGCAGCGCTTTGCTATGCTGATACCTTTTCTCAGGCTGGATGTCAGTGTTTACAGCAGCGGGGGCTTTGTCATGCTCCCTTAGCCCTTCTGGAAAATCAATATTCATCCAAGGCTCATGGTTGAGGGGAATAGAAGTATAGTCTCAAGACTGGTGATATTTCCCATTCTTGTCATCACAGCAATATTACAGAAACAGTGATTTAAGTCATAATTGTCATTTAACATTTTGATTAATTTACAATTGTGGTTAAAAAAAAGAAGCATAATGGTTGAAGCAAGAAAATAACAGCATGTTGAGTACGTGCTGCACATTGTATGTACTCAGCAATTAGTATTGTCAAGGGTTGAGGTGTACTTATTGTAATCATACCCATCAATGTATGCTACACATGTTTCCAGTAAAGAAAAATCATTCATTTTACAAGTTCCCTGAAAGTTTTCAGTCGAGGCTCCTTTATTTCAGCAATAACATATATCTACTGAAGCTGACCTGATGTTATCAAGCAGGAACACGGTTAATCTGTGTGTAAAGCTTCTTGAGTGTAGAATGAATGGGAGTATGATAAGCATTTGTGCTTAGGTGGTTGCACAAACAGAAATCAGATGACCTTCAGTGTGATTACGCTGCAGTTGGTGGCAAAAGGCAAAGGATCAAGCCGTTTAACTGAGCGGGCAGAGCGTGCTCTAGTTGTTCCTCCAGCCTTTCATTTCCTCCTGGCCATCTTTGCTCTCCATTGATATTGACCCTGGCAGGCCACAATGAATAATGCACACTTACTGTAATGGTCAGAAGAGGTTCAGACAGCGTGCACACTTTGTGGCCTTGCATATGCGCACACATTCACGAGAGACTTGAAGTGATAAGCTTGTGCAGCCACACGCACGGTGCGCATTAGCAAAGATCCCCAATAGCATGCACACAATTAAACACTTTGCAGGGATGTATAAGCTCACCAAAATACAAGCATACACACACATTTCCATGCACTCACACATGAAGGGAACTAATGCCTTAATTTCATAATGATGGGTATGAAAAAGTAGGGGAAGTAAATTATTATTCAAATGCACAGCAATTAGATATATGCTGTGTCACACTCCCGGAGAGACATAAATACACAGACTCCTACAGGGCACATATAGGCACTCAGAGCAAGTTAAATACACAAAAACAAAGAACGCACATTTGGAAACAAGCATGAAGACCATTTTCGGCACGTTCAGGCACACACTGGTGAGAAAATACACTTACTGTGTGCACACACTCAAACATACATCAGTGTGCTATTGCACCCGGCAGTTATGATATAAAAGCTAATTATAGGTGGGCTTTATTTTTTTATTTGTGTGAAACTCCCTTTAATATTGATGTTTGAAACGTATTCTCTCATCAAAGATGATAACACCTCTGACATAACCAAATGCTCAAAGCTGTTCTGAGAATGTTTTTTTATTCGCTTTGCATACTACGGTATATGCTTGTGTGCATTTTTCTGGGCATACTTGTGACAAACTGTATTTAGCACTCAAAAATATCTGCATGAATAATGGCTATTAGATGGTTTAAATACAGTCTAATGAACCAAATAATGGTTCAGATTTATAACTTGTTATCCTTGTTAGATAAAGGGGATTTAAAAAAAGACCCTTTTGTCACTTTGACCGTTTTAAATTACCTTGCCATGTGCAGAAAAGTCCCGCTTTGTCCTTCCTGTCTTGATCCTCTGACCTCCAGGTTAATGACGGGCCAACATCAAACACCACGAGCATCAAATACCCTTTTAGAAAAGGTATTAGAAAGGCTTATTAGATCTGCCCGCTTGTGTCATTACAGAATTCAATCTCAGTGGTCAAACTCAGGACACATTTCACGGGAGACGGTACCTGCTGTCCACAGCAGTTTGAACACAAATGAATTATTCATCTGAAGCTTCTACATGACAACATATCTGCCCATATCCTTTTGATACAGGAAGCTGGACCTGTTACACATTTCATAAAGCAGGCTAAAGCAATGTCAAGGGTAATGTGGTTATCCTCCGAAACACATGTGAGATTGAACATTTTACAGGACATTTTTAAATCGTATGTCCTTTAGAATCTAGAGGCTTTTGAAACTGAATTCAAATGCAAAGCCAAGCCATTAAACTGGGATTAATGGACCCATGGGTAAATGGAACATAATTTATTCGATTACATACTGGTGTCATAGGCTGAAGCCTGCAGGGAAATATGATCCAGGATGTCATTAGTCATTTGATCCTTGCTGTAATGGCTACTAAAACTGGGTTTGAACATAGCAACTGTTCAGTGTGGTTGCACTTCTCTTTAAGGATTTAGTCTAAATTAAGGCATAATGAACCATAGGGCTGCTGATCGACGGCTGATCTGCTGATTTGTAGCTTCTCCAGTGATAATATGGTCGAGTCTTGGTAAAGTGTGTCCTGTCGTGATGGGAAAGTCAGGATAGAATTAGCATGTGCTAACTTGGATTCTGGGTTGACCTTTTTCTGAGACATAATTATGCCTTATCCTCATCTCAAACCTTCAGTGGATGTTTACTGGGAAATGGATACTTTCCTTCGAAAAATGTAACAACTAATTCTCGAACGAGTACCTCAGAGTACCCAGTCCTGTTTTACATATTTATTGTACAGCCAAGAAGGAATAACATATTTGCCTGCAGCTTTTAAAAATCAACTTGTCCTTCGACATTTAAAAGTGATACATAGTTGCTTGCAGTTCATATAGACCAGGGGTCGGCAACCCGCGGCTCTAGAGCCGCATGCGGCTCTTTAGCGCCGCCCTAGTGGCTCCTGGAGCTTCAGCTTTTCAAAAATGTTTGACCTTTTTTTTTTTCTTTTTTTCTTCTTTTTTTTCTCTTTTGTTCCTTTTTTTCTTGTCTTCTTTTTTGTTTTTTTTCTCTTCCCTTTTCCTTTCCTTTTTAATCTCGACATTTTGACTTTTTTCTCGACATTTTGACTTTCTTCATGAAATTTCTACTATTTCCTCGACATTTTGACTTTTTTCTCGACATTTCGATTTTCTTCTCGACATTTTAAGTTTTTTCTCGAAGTGCATAATGGAAAAAAAATCTTCCCCCAGTTATAACTAATATAGATATATGCAGCATGTGTTGCCTTCATTCTAAGGCTGATACAAGACTTTTCATTTTTTGCGGCTCCAGACATATTAGTTTTTTGTGTTTTTGGTCCAATATGGCTCTTTCAACATTTTGGGTTGCCGACCCCTGATATAGACTTTGAAGTTGCCAAATCCTGGTTATTGAGCTTCTTTGCTTCCAGTGGCTGCAGATAAGGCCTTATAGGAGGCAGTCAAGCTTCACGTTGCAACATTGTAATGCATCAAAGATCCGCCGTGCAGTGTATGTCTCTTCATTGTGTCTCCCACCCTTGTCCTGATTGTGTCACTGCTCCACCTCTTATCAGCCACTGCTCTCCACTGAGGTGAGGGCCATCCACTGACATTCACTCCCTATCTTCACTCATTAGTTGAAAATGAGACTGCTGAAGAATCTCTTCACATTCTTTTCGACCGCCACGCGCTCCTCGCTCCACCTGACCTTGCTTTTGTCTTAAAGGAGAAACGGCTTGGCCTGTATGATTAATGCATTGTAAATCACCCTGCACGAGAGCACGACACATTTAAATGCATGAAATGTTCATATAAAATGTATAACGGTTGGTTGTTAACTCGAAGATTTAATATCCTTGCAGTTCAAAAGCCTTAAACAGCATCTCCTGTTTCTTATTTGCAAACACATGCTGATTAATAAGCCATAGCAATAATAGGATGAGTTTTTAATCATTGTTTTTTACTCAGCTCATTGACTTTCATCAAATAAACGAGTCAAACAGATAAAAAGTTTCAAAGTCAGACACACACATATACACTCTTCAAAGTTTAGAGTAAAGTGATCCCTTAAATTTGTTTTGTCAATGCAAATTTGCTTGTTTGTGTCAATATTTGAGATATTGTAAAGCAGTAGGTGAGCAATGTTAAAAGCAACATCCGAACACCCCTGCACTCACATGAAAATGTATCTGTGTACGATCTAGGCTGGGAATTTCCCCTGGTAGCATCAAAACCAGTCATTTGCCCCTCACGCAGCGGTTAAGCGATGTCCTCACATACACACAGTGAAGCTAGTCAAGCAAAAAGGACACATGCTGATGTGTCCTTTTTGGTTGTTGGGTCACATTCAAGGCTGCTGCGTTTTGGCTCAGAGTTTGAAGCTTTAGAAAAAGGGGCATGTTAGAACGTCTGCACAGCTAATGATATGGGTGCAACCTTTGGTCTTCCCACACACCACCAACCGCTTTTCTCCTGCAATATTTTTTAGTTATAAAAATAAAATAGAGCAGATGGATCCATACACTAAGAGCTTACAGAATGCATTTATTATGATATCTTGAGCACAAGGCTCTTAACACAGTTACTGTTTGCAGAGCCAGCAATCCTTTAGCCCATGAAGACATGACACATCACACACATTCATCATTCACACAAATACAACTTCTTTCAACTCAACTTTCTTCTCTCTAAGTGGAGGAAGAGCAGCTCAAAGTCCCTGCCATATAATGGAGCTTCTTGACCAATCTCTAAGGGAGAATCCCATTGCCCTGTGGAGGAAACCTGTCCACTTGCATCCATCATCTCTTTCTTTCAGGCACAAAGGTGAGGGTAGACAGGGTTAACACAGGGCCTTCCCTTTTTCCTCAGCTCTATCTTCACCCCAACAGAGCACTCCAGAGTTTGCATTACTCCACACGCCGCACTGATCCACCTGTCAATATTCCCCTCCATTCTTCATCCTGGCTCACGAACAACACCCAGAGATACTTAAACTCCTCCACTTGAGGCATTACCTCACTCTTAACCCAGAGGTGTTCCAGCAGTTTCCAACTAGGAACCATAGTCTCAGACTGGGAGGTGCTGATTTTCATCCCTTCTGCTTCACAAAGTGAACTGTTACCTTGAGAGCTGATTAGTTGGCTAAAACTGGCAAAGCTGGTGGTTCTCTGGTATTTGTTATAATTAGGGTTGCAAAATTCCGGGAATTTTCAAAGTTGGAAACTTTCCATGGGAATTAACGGGAATATATGGGAATTAACGGGAATAAATAAGAAATTTACAGAATTGAAGGTTGGCCTTTAACAGGGAACTTAAATATAGTTGGGGGAAATATATTGTAGCATAGTCTTGGCTAAAACAACCAGATTTAATGCAAGTACATTCCTCAATCACATGCACACAGCACATTGCTTACTGCAGGGCTATTGAAGACACACCCCCTACATGCACTGTGCATTCCTCCATCACATGCACAGGTGATTTCTTGAAGCCTGGAGGCCACACATTTGAGCTCAAAGCACAAGACTATTGAAGCCACACATTTGAGCCCACGGACTATATAAAGTCAAGTAAGTTTTGATAATATTATGGGGTAAATATATTTGATCTATAATGGTATTCATGTTTAACTTGCAAATATTAAATAAAAATGTATTAACACAGTATAGTAGGATATAGTATAGTTGGATATGATACAGTTTGTTTAAATTACCCCCAATTTCCAGTTAATTCCCATAAATTCCCATAATTCCCATAATTCCCATGGAAAGTTTCCAATTTGGAATATTTCCAAAATTCCCCAGCTTAACTTCCCATTGAAAGTTTCCGGAAATTTACCGGAAATTTTCCACCCCTTTGCAACCCTAGTTATAATATAACTGATTATTTGTACATCATATTTTTGGAATTTCCATAGTTCACTGTTATTACTCTTAATATCTGCTGGCAGTTTTCACTTTTAAACACTGATAGGTTCAAACAGCAGGGTAAAACCCATTCCCTCTAGGAACTCACAATGTACTGATTGCTGGCTAATCAGTACTCCATTTCGTACACTACAAAACAACAGTTTTGCACGAGCAAGGTGTCCAAGCCTGCAGTTTGCATCAGTAACCATCCCAGAGAAATAGCTGGCAGTATGTAACGGGACAGACGGATCCGTGTGTTTTAAAGCGACAGTGGAGAGGGGTATCCAGTGAGTTGAAAACTGAATTATCGTCTTTTGACCAACCGTCAGTGTGGTATGAGTTGGGAATAAGAATGTGTTGGCAGTTACGATCACATTGCTTGAAAGATGGACTTTCTTACGATCATTATCTCAGAATCCAGCCTCTTCCGCAGGTAAAAAGGTACACTTGTGGAGTAGTCAGGAGGCTGCAGAAAATGAGACTATAAAACGCGTGACAGGGTCAAACCAATATGACTTTTGAACAACTAGATAAACAAACAAACTATGGTACATTTATGTGAAGAAGCATACAAGAAATTCAAGGGGAACATTTTCTCGTTATGACATCATTAATCATCCCCCACCACGAACAGACATAAAATTGCAGCTGCACTTTATTCTGCAGGCTTTTTCACCTTGACATGTTGCAGTAAACTGATAAGTTATTAATTTGATCATATCGTCATGAATAGTTCTATCACAAATTGATCCTGAAATATAATAACTTTCTAAGGAAAAATTGCTTTCCATGTTCTATTGTGTTTAAACTCCAGATGGATTATCACGTAATCTTAAAGGCCACATATATTGTGTTACAATGCAGCAGCAACTCTGCTGTTATAGAAAACAGTGGAACAGAGAAAGAGGCAGTGGTCTGTGTGTGTGTGTATGGGATCTGTAACGTTAGTGTTTGTCAGTTATTGATCCCCAATTATTTATTTCTCTGCCGTCTCGTGCTGTACTTTCTGTTTGCCTTCTTAGGGTTCATTTTCACTTTCTCCTGATCCTCCTTTCTCTTGCCATTTTACTTCCTCCCTGTCCCTCCCCCTCCTCCTCCAACTCTAAAGTGATTTAGTATCATGTGATTAATGATGGCCATTAGGAGCTTCAATATCAGCGTATCTTAGAGTTCACCAGATACGGCCCATGTAGCATCTGGCCATCCGTGTGTGTGTGTGTGTGTGTGTGTGTGTGTGTGTGTGTGTGTGTGTGTGTGTGTGTGTGTGTGTGTGTGTGTGTGTGTGTGTGTGTGTGTGTGTGTGTGTGTGTGTGTGCGTGTGCGTGCGTGCGCGTGCAAACTGTATCTCCGCATCTGTATTGCTGTGCCTGTAAGTCTGCATATTATCCTTTAGAAAAAGCAGAGAAGCACACAGACACACATAAGTATTTATTTTTATCTGCACGCATAAAGAGACACACCTTTTTGCAAATGTGTGCCAAAAAGTTTATTAAATGTGTAATTGAGGTTCAGACACCCTAAAGTGGTGGCACCACGCTTTGTTTCCTATCATTGTTGGGTAAAGGTGAAAACATATCCCTTGAATTCCTGAAAGCCCTAACTTCAGATGTGTTTACAGGAGCTGATTGTTTCTGTCCTAATGGTACAAGCACAAGAGAGGAATTAAATGTGTTTAATGGGGAATGAAAAATGACGCATAATAATGATTTCCCCTTACATTGCTTTTTTCTCTGCCAGCTTAAATTTCTCACTTGGGCAAATACATCTGACAGTGTGATTTCTTTTTCCCTTTTTTTGATACTTATCAGACATTTGCAGAATATTTTTATTTTCTTTAATCTAACACAGGAAGTGAAATGTTGCTGCCTCGCTGCAGTGGATAATAAGACTCGGATTGTTGCATGATTACTCTTTAAAGATCAAATCATGGACGCAGTGTCTCTTAAAGAGGCATTTGGCCCTGCAGAAAAATAGGCTGAATATAAATGCCCTGATTTGTCTTTGATAAGCTGGAGAACAAAATAAAAAGGCTCAATAAACTTCACACTGATTATCAGGTTTTTTTTTCATAACCTGGCACACTGTTGTTTGTACATTATAAACAGCAGCTCTGTCCTCTGCGGGTGTCTGATAAGAGGATTTGAGAGGTTTAAGGCAACAATACTTTGAACATACTGTAAGCTCTGTATTTATTGTTCAGTTTTTACCTTTATCCCATTTTGCTGCCCCACTCAGGATCACAATAAAACATGGATTGGGTGTAGATGTGCCAAAAAAGCGATATTTTCAGTGGACTGCAGTGGTTTATAGAGTATATTAATATATTAATGTAAAACACTGATTAGATGTTGTTTGGTTTTACTATAAGGGTCGCAAAAATGAAAAGTTTCTTCCTAAAATGACATTTTCTCCTGATAGCAAATTACTAAAGTTGAATCACCTTTGGCTTAAAGTTATTTAATAAACCTTTAATTTTGTTCTTATGTGAGGAAGTGCATTATACGTAGAGGAAAATGTGATTGCTATTGGCCACTTTCTTAAACTTAAAAAATAAACATTAACGTGAATGTGCTCTTCTTAATTCATATAGTGTTCTTTCTTACAGCAAGTTTCATTTTAAAATCCTTAAGATCAGTGACATCAAAGGGGTAACACCACACATGTCTATATTGTTTTTTTCAAAAGTCAGAAGAAATTACATATCCTGATGACACATGTCATAAATTCAGATGCGGCTGCACCCGATATTTATCTTATATGTGGTTTCCCATGATGCAAGAGATGCGCCTAATTCACCCTACACTTTAACATTACTTCTGAATCCATATCCTTGTTCTAAAATCATGTAGTGATTGTGTAGCACATCTGGTGAGATGATGGCTAAATGTTTTGATTAATCTACTTCAGGTTTAGTTACTGCTTCCCTGCGTTTAGAAAGTATTCCCAAAGCAATCTCAGAATGGGTAAATATATTGTTGTCAGCCCAGGATTTTATATGTATGAGGTTTTCTCTTTTCTCCTTTTCTCAATTTTTTTTCTAATTTCTCTGAAAAAAGAGATTTTCTAAAAGGCATATCTACTAGAAAGTAATATCATGGCTATGATGGATTTCTCTCTGTATTGTTGCTTCAATTCACTAAAAAATGTCCATTCTCCATTGGGGCTACTGTGGAATTACCTTGACATCATCCCATCCACGGCACATGCAGAATTGAATGAATAAGGAAAAGGATAAGAAAGTGGGCTATTCTTCATCACTTGAGTCAAAGTGGACCCGTTAGGAACAACATAATCCCAAATCATAATGCCACAAAGTGCAAAACACTGAGCATGTCCATTTTATTTATTTTTCTAGCTCCAACCATAAAACCTCCACCGCTGTTGACTCACCAGCCTAACTTACTCGGGCACCATGTTGTTTGGCCATCCGGGAATTCACAGAAGTACCGAGAAATTGAATGAAATACTTGGGACAAAGCTATTGATGAAAATTTGAATAATCTCCCATATTGGCTGCTCTGGTATTTGTCCATCTTAAACCTTTTTTAGTCTTTATCCCTTTCCTTTTTCTCTTGTCAGGAGGTTGCCTGCCCTCTGGTCTTTTTGTCTGGGTTCTCTTTTTTCCCTCTGCGTCAATCTATCTCTCTCCAGCTATGGACTGTCACCTTACGTTTAGTGTGAGCACGAAAGAGGGGAGAAAAAGAGTGAAAGGGACGCAGGAGAGAAGAGGAAGCTATGCATGAAAAAAAAGAAAAGCTATGAGAACAGTGTGGGAGCGTAGCATGGAGGCTGAGATGGGATTTTGTGTGTGTGTGTGTGTGTGTGTGTGTGTGTGTGTGTGTGTGTGTGTGTGTGTGTGTGTGTGTGTGTGTGTGTGTGTGTGTGTGCGTGTGCGTGTGCGTGTGTGTGTGTTTGTTTGCCTGCAGACCTGTTTTCATGTGTCCGTGTGTTTACGTGTGAGAGGAGGAGGCACCTCAAAGGCCAGTCCTCAACAGGGGGTCATTCATGATTTCATTATCCAAGCTCTCTCAAACTCTTTTTTTCTCTGCTCCTTTTTGCTTCTTTCCCATGCTCTCCTTCTTTTTTTCATATCTGTCCTATAGCTTTCTTTAACCGTGTTTTCTCTGCGCTCGCCACTATTTTGTCATCCGCATGTTTTCAGTGCTTCTGTTTCCTCTCATGGTTGGATTTCTACCACTTTTTTCTCCTCATTTCTCCTCGTCTTCGTTGAATATATGTCTTTTAGATTGAGTCCACCTTCTGTCTTCTTCTCTCAGCTTAACTTTCCCCTTTTTTGTCTTCTTGTCTAATCTGCCCACCTTTTAGTAAAGTGATGCAAGGGAACAAAAAACATAGATATTTATATAGCAATGGGCAAACATGAAAACAGTGACGTTTGTGTTCATAAACTCTACATTCCACAGAAGCACATACCATTGAAGTGCTTCTACAAAACAAAATGATATAAATCCTGATTTATTTTCCTCGTGAATTTCTTTGAAATAAACAACAGAATGAGCATGCATAGATATAATTTTTTTTCACTGACGGCAAGCATTCTGCGTGACCCATGGAATATTATTATCTGTAATTTTGTGGCTGTTGCAGCTGAGGCTCAATTATGAAGAACGAGTTGGACGCCTCCTAGGCTGCAAAATGAAGCCAGCACCAAGTGCCTCAAAATCCAGTCCTTCCAATGAGCCATTAGGGTGAGCGGTGGCTGGACTCCGATGCAATAAACCCCCACTTCACAGCATGTTTACAGCATGGTGCAAATAGAGCAATTTTTCCCCTTAATGAAACTGATGGATAGGTGAGTGTCATGGCAGCTTCTCTGTAGACATGCATGGCAACCTCAAGCTCACCGTCTTAGCCAGTATCTCTTTCATGTTCCATTTTACCTCCAAAAACCTAGATGGATGGAGGATAATGCCTAACCTAAGGCATCCAAACAGTGATCTGCTGACAGTCCCCCATGGCTGTTTCATGATCAAAGCACAATAATGTATGTTACCATAACAGCATTTTTATAAGATAGTTATTGCACAGGTGTTACCTGCATGCATGACTACACTCTGTTGAATGGATTATCAGTTTGCATGGCTTAAAAAAAGATATTTACTTTAGTAGTATAAATGCTAAATGAGTTGCAGTTGTGAGATGCTTCAAATATATAAACCCCATCCCAGTAATTAAATGTTACAGTTGAAGGATTCCATCAGACAGCGACAAGGGAGCAATAAACAAAGAGTCGAGAAAAATCACCTCTCATCCCCCCTTCAGTAAAGACAGACATTCTCTGTTTGGTACTTGATTTGAGATGACATTGTCTTTTAGCTGTTGCATAAAAAGATTACAGTCATATATTCATAGATTCATAGATTTTAGTCATAGATTTTATGTCAAGGTAGGATTTGGACATACTGTATGATTAAGGATAACAGAATGTAGCAGTAATAAACAAGTCATTTACTTTAAACTGAAGGTCTTACTGAGTTAGGGTATACTAAAATCAGAAAACAAAATCCAAGAATATAAACCAACAGGTAGCACAAGACTAAAGCACGAGACTAATGGCCCTTTTCCACTAGTATCTACTCAGCGCTTCTACCCGCCACGGCCCCGTCTTTCGCTTTTCCACTACGGGCCGAGGTGGGTGGAGCCGTGCCAAGCAGATACTTTTTCTGTACCGAGGCTACCGAGGTTCTAACCGGACTGAGCCGGCCCTATATCTGACGTCACCACCCTCAGCGCCACTGATTGGTCGGGGGGCGGGGCCGTCAGACGTTTGAATCAGGAAGCGGCTCGCAGCGATTTTATTATACAGCGCAAACGTCTGTTTGGTGATCCAACTCTGAGGTGCCTGTGTTCAAAAGACGAGAGAATTAAAAAAGGGATGTAGACGGGCGATAAGGAACGATCAGATCCACAGGCGCTCTGTTTTACTCTCAGCTGCTCGCGGCTCCAGCTGATTTCTGATCAGCGCCGACACAAACAAAGGGGTTGCGCAATCGAGTACGTCACAGCAGCTTCACCCCACCCTGCCCACTTCTCACCTGGCTGTGGAAAAACAAACGAGGCCAAAGCGGGTGGAGGCGGGACGATGCGTGACGAGGCGAGTCGGGCTGAGTAGGTACTAGTGGAAAAGCGCCATAAAGGACCGACTTGGGGCTGTTGAGCTAATAAAAAGAGAGGTAAAGGTAAAAAGACAACAGAGTAGCCGGGAAGGAAAAGATGGATGATGTATAGACACATGGGGTAAAACACAGGTGTGAACAATAAACACAGAAAAGAGGGAAAGTCAAACTTGGACTAATCTAAATAAAGACCAGACACCAGAAAAAACATCAAGACAAAATTTTGAAAAACCAGAAGATCAGTTAAATCAAAAATAGATATACCATGACAGAACCAACAAGAACAAACACTATTCTCATGACATTTTATGGTATTTGAGCCTGAGTCATTTTAAAGGACTCCAATATCCAGGTCATGCATCAAGCACAGTCAAAAGTGTCTGACACAAAACTTCCACATCTGATTCTTTTTAACACTCTTCTCTTCTCTAATTCATTCCACAGGTTGTTTAGGGTATACACTCTTCTAAAGCCACTGGTTACATTAACAAACATGTTCAAGACCAAACCACCATCTTGCAAACTACAAATGGGTTGTGTTCCTGATGTATTCTGAAAAACCAGGACTACCCTGTTTCTTGTTAACCATAATTAGTACCATTGAGATGGTGCAGTGTGACTCACCCAGGGTTTAAAGGATTCCGGCACCACGCCGGATCTCCGGCGTATTGAGTTTTTTTTTTTTCTCAGCGTGCGGAGTTTGACTGATTTTAAAAAAAAAAAGAAAAGATGAGTAACTTTAACGTTTAATATGTGTTGATAGGCTAAGGGATATTGTCAGTTTGAGTCAACCGAGTTCGTCTACCAATGTAATGAGAGGAAAGCAGCTCTGGCTCCTAACCAAACTAACACTAGCCAATCAGAAGTAGAGCTGGGGCGGGTCTTTGACGGCAGCAGGAGCAGAGCGCTGCGCTTTAGCCCTCAGGAACATAAACACTTGTGTTTCACCGACTTCAAGATGGAGAAAAAATTCATGAAGTCTGTAGAGGATGATTTGGCCGATAAAAGACTGAAAATTAACTGGCTCTGGGCATGGATGCAAGAATTGAGAGGAGATGGCAGGTGTTTCGGTAGCTGGTACCAGAAGAGAGCCAGGTGCTTTTGCACGCTCTGCTCTAAAAAGCTACTGTACACCAGTAGCGGGAAAAAAGTTGTACCTCGCCAAGAAGGAGATGCCGCTCATAGAGCTGCTGTCCGCTCTTCAGCACAGCCACAGCTGACGTACCGGCACCAATGGCCCACCGGGTTTGTGATGCTAACATCCGCGTGTGCTCGTTCATTGCTGAACACGATCTATCCTTCTGTATTGCTAAACCGCTTCTAAATCTATGTAAGATATTAGCTGTTGATAAAAAAGCTTTGACGAACCTCACCATTTCCAATCAGCATGCCAGTTATATGAATACACATGGCACACCACCAGAGTTTAAAAAAACAGCTATCAGAGAAGCTCTAAAAGAGTGTTTTCATTAAACATTGATGAAGCCACCAGCCAGAGCATGGACATAATTATGAAAGTACTTGTTTACTTTTTGATGATGATACGGCCAGAGTAACAACTTAACATCTGGCAAGCAGAAAAGTTAATCTTGCCAATGCTTCAGCACTTCTGCTGGAACTAGATGTCCTGCAGTCTTATGAGCTTGAGTGGAAACAAGTCACAAGTTTTCTACTGGACAATTGTGCCGTTATGAAGGAAAGAGGACTGGACTTGACACAAGCTAGGAGGGAGAACCAGCAACCTCCTCCTCAGGGCCAGCCAGGTTCTTTCCTCTCTTTTATTCTTCAACTGTTGCACTCTAGGTGTTTTGCAAATTAAAAAATGAATAAATAGTGGTCGTGATATATATATATATATATATATATATATATATATATATATATATATATATATATATATATTGTCCTTTACTGAATTAAATGGTTGATAATCAATGATTCCACCAATTAATTAGCCTGCCTGGGTCTCACCTGCCCTTATAACATTATGACCTTTAGTTTAAAATATTCATATTTTAGATTGTAGGTCCTCTTATACCCTGTCAAAAACAATTAGAACTAGTGAAAATTGATATCAAAAGCATCCATAGTGAAAAGGAAAATAATATTCAAAGGATGTCATTTTTGTTGCTTGCCAAATTACCAGCGCTTGTTCCCCCGCTCCCGGAAAAAAAGTTCAGGCTCAGGATTTTTTTTTTTTACTTTAAGCCCTGCTCACCTTATAGGAAAAATATATTAAGAATTGGAGTCTTGCAGGTTTTGCTTATGTAACTCACTTGTAAAGTTACTTGAAGATGCACTGGTAGGCAGCAGAAGGTGACAGATCCATGTATTGTTGTTGCAAGATGTTCAAAACCATGTGCACATATGAATCTCAGTAACTGTGAAATGTTCTGCACGTGCAGGGCCCAGATTTACATATTCATCAATAGCCATGAATGAGTAAACATGATTTGCCGCACAACTCAGTAGACATGAGTCAAAGCAACAGCAAAGAGAAATTTTACAAAATGTGAAAATGACATACTCATCAGAGAAGAAAAAAGACGGTTGCATTTCTCAAAAATATCAGAAGCTGTAATTTCTGTATTTTCAGGGCAAAAGACCCTGGAGCAGAAAAAAAGGAAAAGGGAATAGTTTTATTACAAGCAAGGGGTCAAAAAGCCCACTGGCTTTTACAAGGACATCATTAGGTGTCTGGGAGGAGTACTGGCATCCCGGCTGTATCCACAGTGGATAAACACTTAGCCTAGGTGATGCAATTTTGCATGGAAATTATTTGGAGCAAGATACAGATAGATGAAGTATGTTGGCTGTTTTTAAATAGCCTTTGGAAGACTAATGGCCCTTTCAGACCGACCACAGCACCACAGAGCTCTGAAAGCCATTCATTTCAATGGCTTCCGCCGTCTCATGGTGGTTTGTTGGTGTACCAAGGAAAGTGTGTGCGGACTGCACAGCAAGTTCACACTATACCCTGTGACAAAGGCATTTTCAGCCAATAAACATGAGGTATTCATGCAGGCACCGTAATTAAAATGGGGGAGGGGGGTAAATGTGTGTAGGTGCATTCCCTGAAAAATGACACATTTCCTCATAGGACCACTGAGAGGGCAGATCATGACAGCTTTAGATTTTTTTTAAACATCGAAATGGTCATAATCATCAACATCGGACATAGGATGAGAAGAATCTGACCTTAATGTGACCTGAATCGACTGACGTTGATGGCACCAATTCAGGTTCATTTTGAGACTATTCTTTTCTCTTCCTAGATGAGACAATAGCAATATATAGCAACATGGACAGCTGCTGCCATCCCTTGGTAGACATCCAGCCTATGTAAATGATCCTTAATTTGGTTTTGAGAATAACTTTGTTGTTATGTATGAAAGGTTGCAAATCAGTTGTTTTTCTATGGGACTGTCCATGAACTAAGCAAGCTTTTAAGTACCAATTACTATGTTGTTCCTAAAAATCAGGACAATCACCAGAAGCTCTCTCTTTTCTTAAAAAATGTCTTACTAATGATTTCCAATGCAGTCAGAGCAGCCACTTTTGCACACAACCGTAACACAGTCCAACTCAATTCATGTTATTTATGCAGCACAGATTTGCAACAAGGACTTGTCCAGGGAGTACTCCACCCTTTCACCTTAAGTGATTTTTGACGATCTCCACCCCATCCCTAGGACCCTAAATATGAATAAGTGGGTATAAATAATGAATGGAGTTATCTTAAGGCACTTTACACAGAAGCTCAATAAATTTTAATTAAGTATAATCAAATCCATCCAATTACAGTTTATTCCAGTTCAGTCCAATTCATTGCAATCCAGTTAATGTAATTCTGACAATATTGTCCAGATAGAAAATTATACGAGGCCAATTAAAAATAAAAAAACACATTCTAGCTATTAAACCCAACAGATTGTGTCGAATGGTCACCTTTATGGAATTGTCCATGTTCAGAAAGCACAAGGCGATAGTGGAGAAAAGACCTGAATAATAGGTACAAAAGAACCTTCAAAAAAACCAGACTGATCAGGGCTCCAGACTGCGACCAAATGCTCGCATTTTGCGACCAAAATTTGAGTATGTGCGACTGAATTTCATGTCCACTCGCACACGTGCGACCAGTAAATTTGCCAGTGTTTTTTTTTTTTTTTACACGTTAAACGTGGAACGGGTGCCTCAATGAACCCGCATATTTGCAGGCCAATGAGTGTGAAAGGGAATGAGTCGGGGGATCTATTTATTTATTTATTTTTTTCGTTTAATTTCACCAGCTGGTATTACGCCCGGACCACATTTAATGCGACACAACGCGCTGCACATAAAGTTAGAAGAAAGAGACGGCGGATATGTTTGGTTTTAGTAACATCATGCTCAGGCAATGAGTCTGCAATGGCCCAGACAGGAGACACATGTAGCTCAGTGCTTAACTTTTATTTTTAATCCACTCTATATTCTTCTGGTTGTTCTCCGATATGTTCCCCTAAAGCCTGAAGGTTCCGCCTTAAATCGACGCAGAGCCGCCGCCGTAGCCTACGGCGTAGGCTCTGCGTTGTTGTAACGCGGAACCATAAATCAGCCTTCATCCGGTACATACATAGGTTTCTCTAAACATCTGTCCCCGCTACAGTTTTAACTAAAAGAAAATGTGCTCCAATACAGCAGGTCTCATAATTTAATTTGAACACTGCCAAAACTCTAACTTAAAACGTAACTAGAACTTAAAATTAGCTTGACACAAATGAAAGTTCAATTTTAACACGTGGGAAAAACACCTAACCTTTTAAGTGATGTGTGTTATCAGGTGTAATGGCATTTTTAGGTTAGAAATAAGAATATTTCTTGGTAAGATCCTTAGTTATTTGAGCGAAGGCAGTGAATTTGGTCGACTGGTGTAAGTTCAGGGTTTTAGTAAAGACACAAGTAGGGAAATGTTATTGGCCAGTACCCCCAATATTTGTACATTTGTTAAGTACTGTGTTTAACAGTTACATTCATGGCTGAAAGGTTACTAAGCACTTTGTTACCAAGCACTTTTTTATCATGTGAATGTATGTTTTTTTTATATATAATGACACCAATGGTGCTGTCAGTTTACTTTATGTTGCGGCATCTTTAAAAGTCCACAATAAAATGTAACACTGCATTTGAAACAGCACATTGTGGTAATTCATTAATCTATTATGAAATACGTATTACTAATACACTGAAATGTAGTAGAAATGTAAACATTTGGTTAGCGTGTCGATAAACGATGTGCGCTCCTAAAATTTCTGATTGTGCCCCTAAAAATTTTCAGTTAGGGGCTACTGTGCTCCTAGTGAAAAAAGTTAGTCTGGAGCCCTGCTGACGAAGTCAGGCCATCTGCCTTGACTGGTTAGGGATCACAAGGACAGAGAGACTAACAAACACTAAGAGATAAGTCCAGTGAGGTCGACAGAAGAGAACAATGTTCATTTCAATATTAATGACGTATACATGCAAGAAGAGTACCGAGATCAGAGTGAGGACAGAGCCCAGTGCATCATGGTCGGTCCCCCAGCTGTCTAAGCCTGGAGGAAAGGTTCAGGGCAATCGAGCAAGCCCTTATAAGTTTAATCAGAAAATGTGAAGCCTAATCTTAAAGGTGGAGGGGGTTGTCTGCTACCCAAACAATAACTGGAAGCTGGTTCCACAAGAGAGGAGAGAACTGAAGGCTCTGCCTCCAGGAACCACAAGTAAGCCTGAGGGCAAAGTCCCCTGCTGTATTTGCTTCTAGCATCCACAATTACTAATAGAAAATACTATTTAAAGATAAAAATAATGAAAATCCTAGTAGAATCACACTTTTGTAGTGAAACTATTTTGTTGGAATTCCAATGTTTAGTTGATTTTCTTTCTTGACTTGCACTCTATCATATATTTATTTATAGAAACCAGTTTGTTTGTAGAAAAATAGGTACAGTATGCATGGTTTTTGTGAACATCTGCCCCTGGAGTTGTCTCCATGTTGTGATTTCATTAGTACACGATTTGGTCTCATGAGAAACGGGGACATAGTAGGCGCTCACAGTGCAATATTTGTGAGCAGTACATCAAAGAACATTTATTCTGATAGTCATCACATGAAAATATTAGGAAAATAAAAGGTTGTGCCTCTTTTCCTTCTGAAGTGAAACAGCAAATGACCATCTTCTTGGAAATCAGTTTTCTGCACACATATGCAAACACATACTGACAGAACAGAACTTATGGAGCGGCTCCCTCCGTCTCTTTGCGGTGGATGCAAACACTCTCACATTCATACACACCTCATTGGCATGCCTATATGCCTGCACATGTCCTGTCAGATCTAAGAAGGCATTTAAAACACTAACAAGGCTTCTATTCACTTTGGCGTCACGCCAGCCTGAAACACACACAAACAGGCGTGCATGCGCGCACATACAGAATCCATCCAAAGACTGAAAAACGTTCAAATTATTCAGAGACGGACACACACACACACACATAGACACACTGAAGAGCATGCTGACATGCACACGCTTGCCTCTTTAGTTCTTCAATTACACAGGAATATTTTGATAGAAAATTCCCTTACACACCAGGTGGCTGACCCCCTGGTACTGAATAAACACACACTTCCCTCTCTAACTCTCACACACATTTCCGTCAGCCAGATGAAATTGCCCTTCAAAGTAACCACACTTTCAGCAGCGGCGGCACAGCCATGAGCAAGTCACTGCCACTGCTTTCAGTCCCACCCCCTTTTCTTCTCTGTGTCTCAGTGCAGCGCTGCATTATATTGTCTAAACAGATCTAAGTGTATTATTGTGAGCGTTTAGCCATGTCACATTCCATCCACATTCAGCCAACACCATAGCCTGCCCTTTGATACGGCACGTATACATAAACACACACAGCCAGACACATACGTTAGTGATCTCAGGAAAAGAAAATACACAGAGTTCCCATTGAGGTAAATAAATATGAATTGATCACTTTCAAGTCATTCCTACTTCTGTCTGCAGGCAAACCAAAGCTTAACTTTGGGTTTCTTATCTATCAGCTGTCTTATTTTGCCAACTATATTGAAATTAAACTGATCCTTGAATAACATTAAATCTCATAAAGAGATAACACAGAGGGATGCTAATCTATATAAATATGAATTTAAGAGGGTAAAGATATATTCAATATTTTATGAAAGGGAATAACATCTAACATGTTTGCTAGACTTTAGGGATGTTTTTTTTGCTCTTCGGTGAGAGAAAATGAGCTTCATTGTGGCTTGTTTGTTTACACAAAAATGCCATAGGGCAAGGCAATTAAGAGAATAATAAGACAAACAAAGAAAATCCAAGTCACATTTTAAAGCACAAACACAGAACCACTCTAGCGTTCACAGGAGACTAGCAAATTATTTTTAATAAGTTACATTTTCCTCTCTTGAACCAACATTCATAAATTGATCTGGGTGCAGCTTTAGTTATGAATATGTTTTCAATGTAGTTGTCATCTCAACATTTTTTGAGTCTAATTTAAAGTCTGATTATAGCTTTTCAAAAGTCCATTTGGAGCATCAGCCCTTCTTGAATATTCAGCATTAAAATGGGACTGAGAACAACGAACTTCAATCTCTTTCAATGCAGTTTCAGCGTGATGGGCAGTGGACCCAGACCAGCACTTCACCTGCCAGAAGCATACTAATGTGTTTATAATGAGGGAAAAAAGTGTATTATGACTAATTTCACAATGATTGAATATCCATTTAAATCATGGCTGATGGCTGCTCTTATGCACAATGTGGAGCAAAGGAGTCTTTGTAATGTCTTTGGAATTTTCTCTTGTTTTGACGGTTGGCACTTTTCAAATTTTCTAACGGTGAAAGGACTCGGTTGTGGGTGGATGGCATACTTTTATTCATAATTTTAATCGTTTCTTATTTACTTTTATAAGTCATGGGTTCGTTCCTTTTTAAAACTATTCACAATACCAATAAAAAATTAAAGCTGCAAGCAGCGATGAACGGGCCCTCGCGCCCTTGTGCACGTTCAGGCGTGCTGCAGTGGAAGCTTGTATGACTTGCATGTAGATTCTTCAGGCCTGGACATTTAGCAGATGACACCACCCACGAGTCTCTATATCAAACCATTCAAAAGTTAAAGCAGAAAATAGGGACAACCAATCAGAAGAAGGGGCGGGGCTAATTCAGGCCAATGAAGGTCAGGTACTCAATACCGAGTCAGATGACACCACCCACGACTCTTTATGTCAAACCATTCAAAAGTTATGGCAGAAACTAGAAACTATCAAATATGGACCAATCAGATGAAGGGTGGGCGCGCTTTTTGGAAAAGTAATGCCCATCGTCGCAGGATAGAGACGCACATTTTGATGTATAACACACCTGTGTGCACGTTACGGTTTGGGCGAAGAAACGGCCGAAGAAATGGCATAGATTGCACCAAAATTACACGATTAATTGAAAATGGTGCCAAGAGACTTTTCTTTAAGTTGCGACATGATACAGGTGTGTACCGATTTTCGTGCATGTACGTCAAACCGTATCGTGGGGCTTGAGGCACGAAGTTTTCTAGGGGGCACTGTTGAGCCATTAGGCCACGCCCATTAATGCAAACCATTAAATATCAAATTTTTCGCCAGGCCTGACTTGCGTGCAAAAGACAAAGCAAGTAAAAAACTTAAGGCTTTTTTTTCTTAGCTCTAACATCCAATTTGTTGAGAGCAAAAACATATAAACAGTGTAACCACAGATACTGAAGGAAGGTAGGAGGCTGCGTTGTTATGAGAAGAGATCTCCTGACCTGTGGTCTTGGCTCGGTCTGCCCACGGCCTTGTCCAGTCTGCTACTGTGTGGGAAAATGATGGCATGTATGTATTTGTGCTGGTGTGCGTGTGTGTGCAGTCAACCCCAGTGGTTTTTTAATGGAAGCAGGTAATGTTTAACAGCAGAGGGTAGAAAGGCTAAAAATTCCTAAATATTCCACATCCGGCCCATTTCCAGTTTGTGAAGTTGTTATTGTTGTTGCTTATAAAATGTTGAAGTAAAGCATTTCAGCAACAGGCTGATGTATATATTTGTATATATATTTTTTTTTTTTTTTTTTTTTTTTAATGTATCCATACTGCACAATGAAGGGCTGGCATAATTAAGATTGTGGAGGACACATCCTGCAGGATGCGGTTATGCATTTTTTGAGCAAAGGAGGAAGTAAGGATTAGTGTAATTTTAGGATGCTGTATTTACTCATAACAGAGCTGACAGTGGTTGGGCAGCGCTAACTATTACAGAGAAGAAACCAAGGCTGTCTTTTTTTACATCTCTAAGGGATTCTCGACTCCTGGGTCTTGAAAACATGTTGGTTTTGTTTTGTTTTTTTCTTTCTTTCTTTTTCTCCATCCAAGTCCTGTTTGTCTGCTACGTTTGGTGAAGTGTGACAGGTGTTGTCAAATCTAGGTGCAGCTCAGCACAGCTGTCTCACCTCAAAACAGTGATCTCAGCTTTACTTCAATCAGACGTCGCTGTTGTCCCTGTTGGTTTCTCTCACCATCAAACCCTCCACCTACACTTATTATCTTAGCTTTTTGCATAACAGTGTGGGGGCCAAGAAGGAGATGGAAACCATTGAGAATGAGTCAGTAATTGAAATTTAAAGTACAAGTACGTTTTTTTAAACGGATAAATAACATAGAGAAAATCTTTCGAGAAAAAATGTTTTTTCCCAACACGTCTCCTTTTTTTATTGAACAGTCAGTTTTGAGGTGTTGAAGGTCAAACTCAAGAGCCATGTGAGAATTTCACTGAGGAAATGTCTGAACATTGAAAAATGCTCTCATAAAAGGACGTTACTGATTAGATAAGAAACATAAAAAAAATGTAAACCTCTCAGAAGCAAAGGAGGGCTGAAGAGGTGTTTAAACTATAAATCGTATCTTTTTGTGTTTAGTACAGCTACCGCAGTTGTGGATCTCAGTATTGGTCTGTGTTAGTGAATCTCATTTCTCCCCCTCCTCCATTTGGCGTGCATCTGTCTTGCTCGTGTACAGAGGAGATGGAAGCAGCTATGGTGTAAACTTCTGTCTAATCTCCAAATCCCTTTAATTATCACACAGCCGTTATTTTCCCTATCATAATCCCCTCCCCTTGGAGGCCTCTACCGTATATCCAGACAGCAGGCATGTGTCTGCAAACAACCCATGAAAGAAGAAGAATTCAACACTGAAATATTTAAATATATAACTTGTCCTGAAGTGAATTACATTTTCTGAATGACAGTTTCAGATTAAGGTGCCGACATGCAAGAGGACAGGGTTGTGTTATATCAAAGGTTCTGATTTGTTGTTTCCGACGGCCAAACATTTGCTCCGTAACACAGAAACATATATTACATATATATATATTAACATATAATACATTCTTTCAATGTGTCACCTTTAAGGAACACAACACAAAATTATACACAATATTTCTTCCTTTTTAAAGGTTAACTGTAATCTTTTTACTCTTCTTTTGCCTTTGTGTTGTCCTAAATATTTGAAATTGAATTAATATGGACTATCATCAAATTACAATGGCAAAAAAGAATTGAATATAAAATAAATATTAAAGGCATAAAAGAAAATACTTTTATTCATATACAGTATTTCCAAAAAGTATTTAGATTTATTTCAACAAATTTGATTCATGTCTTTTCAGGGATTATTGAAGTATTTTTAAATAGCATTGAAATGAATTAAACATGTTGTATCTCTCCTCCTTGTGAAGCATCAATATTGGGAATTGTCTTATTTTGAAAAAGCCATGTGGGCATCATCAATATATTATTGCAGTGGAAACTGTTAACACTTTGTGACGCCTGCCGACCCTTCAGAAGATGTAATCTACATCCCAAAAGTCCTCTGCACCTTAGCGAATCTTGGACATCATTTTTTTGGAAGTTTTTGTAGGATATCTAAGGTAAGGCTGAGTTGTATCTATAAAGAAAGCAAAAATTGGTTTGCTTTTTCAAGTAATTATTGTTTAGCATTAGAGTTTTCTCCTAAAACCACGTTTCAGAAATAGTCTAAATTCTCTACCTGACTGATTATGAAAATAAAGCAGAGAAGAAAAAACATGTGAACCAGACTGAGAGGATTCATGCAGTTAATGCTCAGCTGCAGCCTCACAACATGACAGAGATGACATCTGCCAAGCCCCATTTTGTTCCTATCTCTAAAGCACATCCTGAACTCACTTTGAGTGATGGAGGTGTTTAAGGGCTTTTGTGATGCTGTTACAAGCAGAGAAGGGCACACTAACCAGTTTTAAGGAAAAAAAAATTGCCATTGCAATTGGTGCATTTAATATTCTGAAAATATTTAAACAGTTTTGACCATTTCTTTTCATGTTCTTTTCCCCCCTCTAAAGGTCTTTTGCATTTAGGTGAGAAAATATCAGGGTTTTTGGATTTACTATAAAACTGTTTTCTGAATGATGACAGGAAAAGGGAAAATTGTTGAAATAAAATGGTAAAATGCCTCACTTTATCTGTGGTGCTCCACAGATTTCAGAGACCAATCCTGAATAAGGTTTTACATGATGGTTTCTTGTAGCAAGGGTAGATGAAGGGGTAGTCTAGTTAACAGGTGGGACTCTCGTAGTCCCACCTGTTAAGGGTTGGAGAGCTTTAGCATGACAGTAAGGCAAGGACATGAAGACAGAGTCAAGGATCCCTTTTGAGACCTCAGTATTCTGCAATCATAGTACATATGTATGCAGCAGTATGCACCACACATGACGTGGTATAAAAACAATACAACCCCTTCAGAGTTTTCATGGATGTGAACTCCAATGTTTGAGACCAAAACTGTTCTTTGAAGCAGGCTGTAGATATGTTTATTTGTGCTGTAAAGTTGGACATTGTAATATAAGAGTCAATGAAGATGGACTGGCTTTTGCAGCCAGGCTCCAGCAGCCAGTCGAGGAACTGCAATAAATCTTAGTTCCGCATGAGCCTCAACCCGGACATTAGATGGTCGGTGCTTGGTTGGGGGCCACATATAATCCTCCCTCAACACCAGATTGCAATGGGTTTAACCCAGCCAAGCAAGAGCATGTCCCAGCAGAGTCCGGCTAGTACCTATTTCAGCTCTGGCAGCGTTATTGTTTTTAAATGTTGCTTTAAATAAGAATGTTTGAGCAGATTTAATCAGAATGAATATAAAGTAATATTAATTAGCATCATAGGTTTGCACAAACTAAAGCACCCAACCAAAATATGTGCTGGTCGGTAGGGATGGGCGGTATGGACTAAAAAATGTATCACGATAATTTCTGGCATTTATCCCGATAAGGATAAAAATGACGATTAAAAAAAAATACCAATTCAACTCCACCTTTTTAACTGTAAATCTATCTCGCTCTCAGATCCGCCATGTTTGTTACACAAAAACGTCATCAACGGGAATTTATCCTTCTTTCTTTCTTTCTTTCTTTCTTTCTTTCTTTCTTTCTTTCTTTCTTTCTTTCTTTCTTTCTTTCTTTCTTTCTTTCTTTCTTTCTTTCTTTCTTTCTTTCTTTCTTTCTTTCAGACTAATTTCCTTCCTTCCTTCCTTCCTTCCTTCCTTCCTTCCTTCCTTCTTCCTTGTTTTCTCCCTTCCTTCCTTCCTTCCTTCCTTCCTTCCTTCCTTCCTTCCTTCCTTCCTTCCTTCCTTCTTTTTTCCCTTCCTTCCTTCCTTCCTTCTTTCCTTCCATAAATCAGCTTTACACAAAAACATCATCAACGGGAATTTATCATTTTTACCGCGAGATGATAAATTCTTTGTGAGGAATTTTTTTGACGGTTTATCGTGAACGGTAAAATATCACCCATTCCTACTGGTCGGCCACACCTCCTTAGTCTGTCCGTTGTCAAATTGCACCACACAAACCACTTCTTCTAATACAGTCTATGGTTCTAGCCCACGTAGTTCTTGAGATGAGGGCTGAAAAATAAATTGTCTTGTTATGCTGTAGCTCTAAGTAGAGCTTTTTTGAGATCATTTTAACTGTCAGAGGTCTGGTTGCAAATTGAAATCTATATACAGAGGCTGGTTTGTGTACAATGTATTGTTTTGGCTGCCCTTGGACTTTTATGGTTTCACCAGCTTTTCTGCTTGGTCCCTGAATCAGTGGAAAGGAGAGTGGAAGAAATAATGTTTGGCTTTGTGTCTATGTAAGGATGGCATAAGAGGGTAGATAACACACATTTGTTATCAGTTGTAACCTCTGATGGAGCAGGGAAATGTGCTCTGGTTCAAGAAACGGCTCAGGCTCAGACGATAAGTCATCCACACAGACCACTTAGTCTTATTAGCTACAAAAAGCTTAATATTTCAAAACCATAAACAAGTAAACAAACAGAGAAGCCTCCTTGGCATCATAAGTCTGGCCACAGCCACTTAAGGTTATTGTAAAAAAAAAAAAAAATGTGAAACCATGAACGACAATAAAGGGACATGTTCTTTGTCTAGTGAGAGTGCAGTGCACCCATTTCATCTGCTCTCTTTTCTTTTTTTTTACTTTGCAAAACTATTTTCACATCATATCATATAGCATGCATTATGTGTCCATGCTGGGTTAGAGACTCCCCTCCAGATAGAGGGATGTCTCCTGGGAAGCAGGTGGCAAGTTGGAAAACAGAGGATGCAAAGAGGACAATGGGTGCCAGGGGAATATGAGAATCAGGAAAATAAAAAAAAATAAAAAACAGAGTACTAGATAACAAAGGCAATGGAAAAATGAAAATGGCTTTTTAAAGGTTTCACAAAGCATGATAAACAGGTGGCAAGAAGGAGCTAGAGAGAACACCAAAGCCATTTATAAAGAGAGAGGAGGAACACAGGTCTGCGGGGGAAAAAGAGTAATAATATAACATTTGGGGAAGAACAATAGCATACTTGAAAAAGCAGGCAAATAAATGCAGAGGCATGCAGAAAAGTTGTCTAAGTTGGCCTTTGGTGCAAACCGGAAGGCAACTCAAATTTTATTGTATTATAATACTCCATCATTCACTCACAAATGGTCAAACAGCTCGGAACTTTCCTGTGTGTAAAGTCAAATATTCATCTTATTTTTTTTGCTTTGTTTGTATCTTTTTCGGGAATACATTGATTGTGTTTTCTTCTCTTTTTGCACTAATGTAGAGTGATAACAAGTGCTCACATTTATCCTCTGAAAAGATCCTTGGACTACTACTTATAACAAGTGATGCCGCAGTCAATGCTTCTACTATAAAACCATTCTGAGTGACGTATTTTTAATGCCATTTTCATTTCCAATGTGATTTTAACCATCTTTTTTGATTAGGTTTCCACTTATCAATATTCCATGTTCCAGCTGTGTCAGCAGCTTTTTACTTGTGCAGCAACTCAGCCTTTGTTGAGAATATTTTGGGCTCAACATGTGCTTTAAATGGTCGTGTGAAGTATCTGTTCCAGATTAGTTCATTTAGTTTACTGTTTTGAAGTTTCATCCAGAGTAGGTGGACTCGCTGTGGGATGTTTCTGTGCTGACCTTGTGAGCGGTTACATACAGATTCACTTATGCGTGGGTCTTATTTACCATTCTTTGCTCCCTTACATTTGAGAGGGATCTCTGTAATTAGTTTGGCCGAGGCTGCTCTGCAGTTTTTTAATGGACTGAAATTATTTCACCGCATCAGCAGTGAGGTTTGGAAAAGTTCATCCAACTTTGTGGGAAGTGGTGTGTGAAAGCACTAAGTATATGTTTGTGTATGTGAGATTAAATTTGGGTCTGCTCCATTGGGTTTTTGCATGAATGCGAGAGCAGCTTCATTGTAAATGTGATAATGACTTATTGATCTGATGACAGATGAATTTGTCTCCATGGAAGTCTGCCTGCTGGTCAGCGTGTGACGTCTTTCTTCTTCTTATTCCCATTCCTCCTCCAGGAACCAGTTTCAGTGTTTCTTCCTCTAACTGCCTCGCTGTCGTGCAGCAAATCTCTTATTTTGCGTCACCATCAAAATGATGAGAAGAGAAGAGAAAGCAGCCTGTCTTGTGTGGTGTGTTTGGTCGCAAAAATAAGTTTTATTCAAGTTAACCATTGCAGAAGTCCCTGCATCCTCCGTCAAGGAGGACAACCATGTCCTGCAGCTATCCTCAGTGTTACTGCAGCTGTTTCCAAATGATCCCTCGTGAGACTGATGCAAGGAGGCACTGTGGCAGGGTTACATTAGAAATGCTCTTTGAAAAATTAAGGCAATTTCCATTCTAAAATATGCTTAAATCATTTCATTTTGTTGGCTTTCAGTGTGACTGATATGCTGTATTTCATTAACGTGTCTGATCTTTTATGTGTGATCAGAGTGCATCCTGTAAGGCTATGTTCTCTTTTAATAACATAAAGTGCTTTCTAACAAAGTTGCTTGCGACGAAGGCACTGTATAAATAAGTGGATCTGTCCCGTTCATGTCAAGTATCCATGTTGAACTTGCAATTTTTGTGGATGTAGGATGTGGATGTGGAAGTATTTATTAGATTTAATATGATTCACGCTCATGTCCTCACAGCTTTTGTAAAAGCTACAGTACCTCTATAACGCCAAACCATAAATAGTGAGCAGGCTTAATTTTTTTAAATGAACCTGCATCTGAGGTCTGCATCCTGCAGCTTTAAGACTTTCAACGCATGTAAACAGAGGTGGGTGAATAAAATTTACATTATGTTCTGTGTATATATATATATATATATATATATATATATATATATATATATATATATATATATATATATAGTTTTGGAGTCTCTGGCTCATATGTTGCTGTCTGTAACGATGAAACAAATTCAAAGTTCATTTTTACCAAGCTAATTTACATCAAAAGTTATCACAAAACACTTCACTGAGAAAGTTAACAAGTATAATCAACTCTAAAAAAAACAAACAGATTCAAATTCAGTGATATTATAATGCAATTTGTATCAAACAAATTTTATCAAATAGAGATAGAAGAGATCACAAAAATGGTCCAGATTAAATCAAGGATTTGAGAAGTGGATCACATCTGCTTTCCATTTACTTTAAAGGAGCTTGAGGCCGGATTGAGGCAGGATTTATGAAAAAAATTTGTATACGTTTTAAGTTTTCTAGTAATAATGTCAGATGAAACGTTCCAAACCAAAAAGAATGAGCCCTATAGTGTATCTCTCCGTTGCCTTGAACAGGCTGTGTGCTGCAAAATGTGCTGCAATTCTGGACCCGAATTTCCCGCGCTGTCCTGTGGATGTGACGTCACATGACGCTGCATGCACGTTCTCCCCGTTCTCCCGTGCCGGCTTCACTGTTGGCTGCAGTACCCCCAACGGCCGTCGTGGCGAAGGGTGGCGCTAGAGAGTCTCATTTCTTAAAAGGAGCCTCAAGCTCCTTTAAGGAGAAAATTATACTAAAATTAGGAAGTTCCTGGTGACAGTCTTAGATAAAGACAATATTCGAGATCTTCAATTAATTTAAAATCTTAACAAATTCACTATTCAGATTGAATTGCATATTAAATTGCAGTACTAGGCATTATGTATATTATTATGTATATTGTATATATCTGTAGCAGTAAACATTCCAATAGATTTTTTGCAGTTTTGAAGGTACAGTATGTTAGTGTTGGTACAGATAGGCAAAACTAAACACCAACTTCGCACCAAGGCATTTAAAAAGCCTGTTGCTTCAAAACTGAAAAATCTATATCTATTTGTATGCATGAGATAGTTCTACTTGTTTTTTTTCTCTCACATTGTCCAACAAAATAAAATGAACATCAGAGTGTCTCTGTTTTCGGCAGGGCCACTACACTTGACACAGTGGACACTTGTTTCTTTTGCATTACAACTGCTGCAGCCTGTAGAACAGGTGTCATTTTCTGCCAAGGGAACCTGCTCATGTTGGCTTTCATCAGCCCTTTTTTGTGAGGAGTTGTTCTACAAACGTGTGGAACGGCGTGGAACTTCTGCTAACAGCCGCATGTGTGAAAAAGTTTCCCCCTTAGGGATTTGTGTGTGTTTGTCGGGGGAGGAGAAGAGGTGTTGTCTGATGCCACTAAAGGAGATTAATGAAAGAACTACTACAAACAAGGAAGGAGGGCAAAGACGGAGGGGATGAGAGAAAGGCCGCTAGGGGAAGGAGTTGATGGGGAGGAGGGCTGCAGTGTGTGTGTGTGTGTGTGTGTGTGTGTGTGTGTGTGTGTGTGTGTGTGTGTGTGTGTGTGTGTGTGTGTTGCTCGGGGAGTCCTGTGTGAAGTCCATTCATGCCTGTGAATGGAATTCTTTCTCCTTCTCTCTCTCTGGTTTTTCCTTTCACATATTCTCACTCCCTCGCAGACCGACTCTCTCCATCATCTGGTTATTCTCTCTGTCTTTACCCCCCCCTCCACTCTTTTATGGTTTATATCCTTCTCTTGCACCACATTCCTCTTGTCCTGCCTGTCATGGCCTTATGTCTGTGATGTCATTCAGGACAAAGAAGCCAAGCTTGCCTGGAATGTGAGACTGACTGAGAGGGTGAGACAGCGAGAGGGAAAGGGTGGGAAAGAGTTAAATGCAGGGATGATAGAACTTTAAAAGTCATGAAAATGTCAGAACGCTCAAGAGTATAAGACAGACAAATGATGTGCTTACTGCAATGTCCGAGACATCTTGAAATATCCTCCAGTTTAAGATGGCGTGCAATGCTAGTTTTTTTTTTACTCTGAGCAATAAATGTATTTAAACTGGCTAAGAGCATTAAGTGCCTTTGTTGCTGCAATGAGAAGAATGTTTTGCAATATTTCAAAGTTGGGAGAGTTAGAGCAAGGAGGTTGAGACCTGAGGTTAAAGAGACAGGCTTCTGCTAGTGTTCTGAAAACACATTGACAACCCGTTTGGTACTCGATTTTGTCTCATTAAAAGCAAAAGACACTAGTTGGGGCTTTAGGAGAGGTTGTGACCAAAAAGTTCACAGACTTAATAAATCTAGTTTAAAACCCATTGAACAAAACTGCTTCAACTTACAACAGGGGTGTTTGTTTGTCAGAGAACTCTAACTTGTACACCGTCTGTGGTGAATTAATGAATATCGTACATTTACATGCGAGTCACTGAGTGAATGAGGCTGTGTCCACACTGCGGGAGTTTCATTTCAAAATGCCTATTTAAAACAAAATCAATCTGCATCTAGATTAGTGTTTCAGCCCAGTGCAGGGATTCATTCAATTCTCTGTATGTGTAAGCGTCAGTGGCGGCTGGTCAGTAGAGGGCGCTAGGGAGCCGCCCCATTTAATCAAGAGATGAAAAATACAAAATAAAAACATGTAAGATGCAAATAATTATTAAAAGAAGGAGTCATTTCAGTCTGTGGGTGACTGTTAATAGTAATTAAATGTTGTTTAAATATTTATTTGGTTCCAAAAGGTTTTTTATTTTGTTTTATTTACTTCCAGAAGTAAGGGGCGCCGGTCAAACAGAATCCAGTGTAAAAGTGTAAAAGCTCTCCAACGTTTGATAAGCACGTGACCTGAGGGTCTTTTAATTGGTTTGAATTAGATTCATAAAGGGACACAGTCGTGTGCGTCCCTGAAAGTCAGTTATCAGCAACGAATCAGCGATTAGTATCGCGACGTACTCGTATGTTGTTTTTTTTAATCTAATGTAAGTGGACAATTCATTCCCCGTCTTTTTTAGAAAATCAAACTTAACTACACCAAATAGATGTTTATGTTTGTTTTAAATAGGTTAAATAACACTTGCTTTTGAAATATTTGTTGATTAAATATCTGAAAGAAAGGAAGTTATCTTTTCAAATAATGGAATAATGGAAATGTTAATGTTTTTCTTCTTTCTAATGTGTAAAAATAAATTGAACCCAAACCAGGAAGAAAAAACCTATTCAAAATAACAGTGAACTTGTTGAAATGTTAAACCCCTACTTTATGTTCAGTTTTCTTTTTCCACTGCAGCAGAACTGAACTGCTTCACTAGAACTTATGACCAATAAGCCATTGTTGGATGTTTACATTTTTCAAAATTAAAGGACCAAAATATGATTTTTTCCCCATTGTACCAACCTTGTACCTAACGGTGACTTGTGTTTACCGTTACACCCCTCTGTATGCCAAGGTCAATTGTGCCCCCCCAAAAAAAAATGTTAGCACCAGCCACCACTCGTAAGCAATTGTTTACTTGAATGCTTTGCCTCATGCTTGTCTAGTCTTTTTAGTTTTATGTTGTTTTTTAAATCATTTTACTTGTGTGTGAGTTCCTCTGTTTTACCCTGTTACAACTTTTCACACCTAGTTTTTCCATGAGTGATTTTCAAAGTATAAATTGCCCATTGCTTGCAAATCACCAGAAGTGTTGCTGTTCTGTTGGCTCATGTGTTTTTGTTATCCTCCAGCAGTAGTCAGATATAGGCTTGATCAATATGAAAAGAAGTGAATGTGAGCAACTACATTGTCATATTAAAGGCTTTCGGGTTTTTCTGTCCACACTGACAGCAACCCCAGCCTTTACAAACTGAATCAGGGTCTGCAATGGATCAAAGATTTTCCATTTTTAGGGTTCTAGAGTCATGTTGACGGCTTGTGTAACTGCAACAGAAGCTGAATTTTGAAGTGAAACTTCCCTTGTATAGAGATAGCTTTAGTGGTTGCTGTTGAAATATCAATATAAATGTGTTTCGTAGCAACACTTTTATTACTGGAAAATATGTGGGTTTGAAATAAAGTCTTATTTTTGCTCCATAACGTGGTAATATTGTAGCTCTGCCACTATAAACATCACAACAGAGAACTGTGCACAAATATGCTTTCACTAGGTATTAACCAGTAACTAAATCTTAAAACCCAGTAGATGCAAAATCACTTTTATACTTTCTAACATGTTAAAAATGTCTCCTGAGGGAAATTAGCCAATTGCTATATAAATAAATAAATTATAAACAGCATGGATGGAATTCAAAGCCACTTGGATAGCTGGGGTGCAAAGATGAAGAATTAATTCCCCCCCAACCATCATATTTTTCAAACAGTAACCTCTTTGCTAACTGGGTAATTATTTGATCTAAACTAACCAAACAACGGGTAAATGAAAAAGCAAACTGTAACTAAAATTTTAGCTCAGAATTAAAATAAAAAAAGTTTTAATGAGGGATATTCACGACACTATTACTGTTCCTTCCCTGACTTGACACTGAAATTAAAACCGCTGTGATCTGACAAAAATATACACGTGAAGCGTGGAGTTACTGGCAATCAGGTTATTGACCCGAGAGGTATTAGTAAGTGTTCAGCTCAAGTCTTTAGATACAGTAGTTACTATAAGACCAGATAGTGATGTCTTCCCTGTGTCAGCTCACATCAGAGGCATTTTTGCACTTTCATGATGACGCAACTGCCTGAATGCATCACGTTCCCATAACCCAATTATCTGTGAATGGCAAAAAGGCTTTGAAGGAGATTTAAAAATGCAGGGGTCACTCTGTCGAAAAATTAGGGGTCAGTCTCTTCTCTACTTCCTTTTGCTGTTTGCGTTGCCAGGGAGAACTTCCTTGTTGGGTGTTTGGGAACTATTCTGACCCCTTGGTAAGTGAAATCAGTCTTTCTCCCTGCACTGGTATGCGTGTTCTCACATACCAATGTTGTCACTGGTGTGCACAAGTGAATGAATGAATGTCGAAAATCGCTAAGTTCCCAAGGGTTTTAAACTGCAATGAATAAAACCACACACTGCACTTGCACAAGAGGATAAATGAATGAAGTATGCATATAAACATGTTGATTATGGTTCCTATATTAATTACTTTGTCAAAGTTAGTAGAGTTACGATGACGAATCAGAATGGTTTGAAGACAAACAGCAAACTAGCTATGAGAAAGAGAGACAAAACGGGTACAGTAGTGTAGTCATGATCTGTACAAGCATCATCCCTGCAGAGTATTGTTCATGACTGACCACACACACACACATTCATGAGGGAGGATTGTGACCTCTCTATAAAGGCCTGTCCATTAAACAGACATGCTGATAGATGAAGCAGTCAAAGCTTGAGTGTTGCTTATCAAATAGTCAAATAGACCATGCACACACTCACTCGCACACACGACATGAACTTACGCAGATGAAAACACACTGAGATACTTGCAAAAAGGAGAGAACAGCTGGGCTGATGGAACGGTGCATGGTGCTGAAATGCGGAAATCAGTGAGCTGCAGAGGGGAGAAAACAGAAGAAATGGAGGGAAAAAAGCTTAGTGTTCTTTTCTTTTCTTTTCTTTCTTTGGGCAGACCACCTGCCTAGGCTGTCAAACTAGCCCATTCTGTTTCATGGTGATCACAAAGAGTGCAGAAAAGGAAGTGAAGTTTCTGGACTGGAAGAGTGGAATGCAGATTTGCTGTACATCAAACCAACCCACATGTGTCAGGTTACAGTTAGTGCTGTCAAACAATTCAAAAAATTTAGTGATTAATTAATTCATATCTGTAATTTGTTAATCTAATTAATCGCTTTTTTAATCTCAATCTCTAAAAATTGCTGAGAAAAGCCCTCAACTTGAGCTGTTTTCCTTTGAATTTAATACATTATTGTGGCAGATCAAAAGATTGAAGAAATTGCTTTGTAAAGTCTTTTTTTTTTCAACAGAGTTGAATAGATGCAGTCCTAGCCATTTACATCCACTTAGCAACAATGTTGGCCACAGACGTGCGCATGCGCACGGTGCTCTCCTCCAGTCTAGTTTGGGGAAGAGCGTTGCTGTGGTAACATCGTTGCGGCTAACGTTAGCTTTGGCTGCGCTCGTGACCGGGTGATTCGCGTTTATGTGCCTAAACTTCAGCAGCTTCGGTGGTGAGCAAAGTCCTTTCCACAAAGAATATCGTTTTAGAAATGTAAATTCCCCATTCACTGGACCGACAACTTTCATATAATCCTCCATTTTCACTTCTCCGCTAGATTTCATAATAAAAGCAACTCGCAAACAGAAAAAGTAAAGCTAGAGATAAAAAAAATAGATCAAGTGATTAAAAAACATAACACGCTACATATGCCTGTAATTAATTAATCGCAGTTAACACACTCATTTTACACCCCTAGTTAAAGTATCAGGGTTTTGAGTAATGACACGTCAGTTTGTGTTGCAGCTTTTACTCTTGCAATGGGAGAAAGGACGAAGCGAGACGTTTGCTCAAATTTAACTCTTTAGTGAATAAAAAGGGTCAGCAAATTATTACAGCATGTGTATCTTTTAAAAGAGGTACAGCATCTTCTTCCCGCAACAGCAGACTCTGACGTCATCACGTTCACTTCCTGTATTTGCTTCGCAAAGCATCATGGGAAAGGTAGTCCGTTTTAATGTCCTCTCAACCAAATAAACTGAAAATGAGATAATTCTGGTTTTAACTTAAAATGTACACATCTCTTTTAATGAATTATTATCCTATAACTTTAACTTATTTATTCTCCAACAAAACCCGTTTTAACAAATAATATGCTCTCAAATAAATTCTCAACAGTTTGAGACCAGTTCAAGAGAGTTTTGTTTTTCTATTTCCTTTTCATACCTTGATTATTAAAATGTAGAACTACTTGGATAGAATTATCCAGAACAACTTCCTGATTAAGGTTGAAATTGACTGCTTGGTTAATGATACGTGCATACATCTTCTCTTTATTTTAACCAAGCAGGATCAAAACCGACACTAAAGGCTTCCCTCTGTGCTAATTTGTGATGCCAAGGAGCCCTGATGAAACAGCTGTATGCAACCCTGTGGGAGTGCCAACGATCCTGTCACTATTTGCTACGTTAGCTTCCATTTGATGTTTTTTGTCTTGGATGCAGAAAAAGAAGAAGCTGAATGCAATAGGAAGCCATTTTTTTCTATCTGAGTTATTTTCAAACATTGAGTAGAAAATACTTAGTCTTGAATCTAAATTAATAAAATGCACAATCTTTGTTCAAAATAATCTAAGAAGAAAATGCATACAGCTGTAATGGTTTATTAACGAAGATCAGATGAGTAAATGTATTAATTAAACCGAGACTCATGAATCACGCTTGCTTTTATTACGAAATAAGAAATACCAGGATTTTTAGTGTCACATTATCTGAACATGATTAGTGATGCTGTAACAATTGTAAAGGCTTCAAATTCACCATTAGTTGACAGCTGGGACGTTAAACCAGTGTAACATGACCCGTGTGACACTACAGGAAGATTCACCTTTGTCTCTTGTCTTTTTATACAAAAAAGACTTCCACATCAGGTTAATCACCTTGATTTTTCTCTGAGTTGTAGCAAAATTACATTATTTAAAGGAGCATGAGGCTCCTTTTAAGAAATGAGACTCTCTAGCGCCACCCTTCACCACGACGGCCATTGGGGGTACTGCAGCCAACAGTGAAGCCGGCACGGGAGAACGGGGAGGACGCGTATGTAGCGTCATGTGACGTCACATCCGCAGGACAGCGTGGGAAATTCGGGTCCAGAATTGCAGCACATTTTGCAGCACACAGCCTGTTCAAGGCAACGGAGAGATACACTAGAGGGCTCATTCTTTTTGGTTTGGAACGCTTCATCTGACATTATTACTAGAAAACTTAAAACGTATACACATTTTTTTCATAAATCCTGCCTCATGCTCCTTTAAGTAGAGCCAAAATGAGCCAAAGTTGAATAATGTAGTGTTTAAAATGAACCATCATGTGTGTTGCCCAGCAAAGATGGCAAACTTCTTTCCAATTTTCCAAGTGAGTGCTTTTGGCGAGAACTCAGCATGCTCTCATCCTCACTCTTCTTTAGTCTCTCAGGTAGTTGGCGCAGGGTTGTGCGTCTGTGTGGCTAACCCACTCAGCAGTTAATTCTGCAATCCTTTGGGGGTCCGGCTCTGCAAGGATTACACCAGCATCCCACTCTGGTTTTTGAAAAGGCAAACAAACACTGCCACTACACGCGGAATCTCGCACACAAAACACACACGGACACACATTACAAAACCCATACCTGCGCACTGGCAAGCGCGCACAGCAGCTTGGCTTTGCAACAGCTCCGTTTTTCAATTTTCAGCTCAATTACATTCCACTGTTACCTATTCTAAATGAAGATCCCTGTTTTCCCCTCAGGACACAAAGTCTTTCTCTCACACACATATACACACACCTACTTATTTAACAATACCGCATCCCACTTAAGCCCAAGATTGCGTTTCCTTGTCAGCTTGCATTGCGAGGGAGAATCATTTAACTATATGGAGAACTTTTCCCTGTGTATTCAGAGAAAAGGAGGGGCGGGGGGGGGGGGGGGGGGGGGGGGGGGGGGGGGGGGGATTTGATGCTGAGTTATATGAATGTGTAAATTAAATCTTTAGGTGTGTGTGTGAGGGGGTTCTTTTTTGGTGAATGTACCGATCTTGACTTTTGTATCACCCAGGTAAATCCACCAATTGCCTCTTATTTGTTGGTATTTCCTGCTAAACTGCACACCAAGAGCGCCCCTCTTAGGTCACAGTAAGTCCTGCAGATGTTCCTGGAAAAAAGAATATCGAGTTGATTTAATATTTCTGTTAAACAGCTCAAAAGTGCGCTCTATACATTTATTTTTTGTTGTTTTTATTATTATTTTTAACAACTTTCTTAAGCAAAGCCATAAGCCATACGTGAAGCAATGATGTCCTGTCAGTCTGATTTTAATCAAATTCTCCCAATGGAGTCAATGCAGCTGCTGTCTCTGTGTAGCATGTCATGATGTCAGTAAAACTGTCATTCGCAAAAAAAAAAGGTATGTTCTACTCATCTGGTTTAGGTTTCACATTCATTTCACATGTATGTGTATTATGTATTAGAATTTCCTTCTGGATTAATAAAGTATCTATCTATGTAGCTAACTATCTGTTCCTCGAGCATAACTGTACCATCGTGATCAGGTGGCTAACTTGCAACTTTTCCCACAACTGAACCTAAACGAAGTCTTGCAATAATCCTAAAATAAAGTCTTGGACCTCAAATGGGCATTGGAAAGAGTGTGAGAAAGAAAAAACGTTCCCAAAATTCCTCTCTTCCCTCGTCGGAGACTCAAGCTGGTCCTCACAAAGATAGCAGTACAAGCACATGCATACACACACACACTCTAGTTCTAATAGCATTGCAGGCAAGCGTACAAAAGGAACAAACAGCCATGTAATGTGGCGGTTCCTCTCATTGACACTGTGCACTGGAATGCAGTGGGGGGGGCAAAGTGTGTGTGTGTGTGTGTCTGCGTGTGTGTATGTGCGCGTACCATCCTGTCAGATTAGCCTAATGATTAGCATTACTGAGAACTGACAGCAGGAGGAAGGAACAATAAGTGTCATTTATCCTCTTTTCTCTCTCTCTCTCTCTCTCTCTCTCTCTCTCTCTCTTACCCACACTTTCTTTTTTCTCTCTTTTGCTCTGTTCCTCGCTTTTAATCTATGACCCTCACCCCAACCCCCGTCTCCCCAGCCTGCCTCCCATTTCATGGTTTTATCCTTGTATAGATCTGAGAAGTTTCTCCAAAAATAACATCTGAAAAAAAGCAGGGTGGGGGCTATGCAGAGTTGGAAAACGTGCCCTTCACATCAATCATTTCTCTGCTGTACAACTCTTTTTAAAAACATGTTGCCATCTAAGACTTATAATACAGTTGAGGCACCAACAGCCAAGAAGATGTTTGTATCCAGTAAAGCAAATGTGTGCAGGTGTGATGTGTGAAGTTACAGAAATATAAATGAGTTGAAAGAAAAGAGATGAGACCAGATGAATGGTGAGAAAAAAAACATACAGGAGGAATGGGACATAAAGATGACGCAGATGAAACGATCTGTAGCCAAAGCAGCTTGGGTTAGACTGGCCACTAGGCAAATCTTTCTCCAGTTCACTCCCAAAGATACTCAAATGGGTTAAGGGTCTGACCTCAGAATTGGCAAATCCATCTGTGAAAATGATTAAATTTCTGCCTGTTTTGTGATGAATCTTTTCAAGGATCAATTATTGTCATGAAGGAGGAGGAAAAAGCTCATATTTAAGGTGTTATGTTGGTGTTTTAGTTTTAAATCTTCCCCCAAACAGTTCCATTTTTAAACCAGACAAGCTAAGTCTTAAGGTTGACTAAAACCAGAGATGAATGAAAGGAAAAAAAGGCTTGCATCATTCCTACCAATCACTGTGATTTAAAATCAAACTCAGAGCCCATGTGTATTTGTTTCATTACTGCTGAATCCAGATAGAACTCGGAGTAATGAGGATAGGTGCGATAAGAGCATCCTGTTGTTGTTCCTGCGCCAAAATGCTGCCGAGGGAATGAGATCACTGTTTGTTCTGTCACTGAACCATGCAGACTGACTCCTTCTTGCTTTATTGCCTCACTTTAGCTCTCCTCCTTGCCTGTTCTTGCCTCCGTGGATGGAAAGTTCTTTCACACTGCCATCTCTTTGTCGGGAGAGTCTTCCTTTATTGACAAGATGCTCAGTGACCAGGTCATTCTTGTCTGAGCTGAAGTGAGTCTAACCACTGTTGCGTAAAAAGGTCAGAATTCATTTTGTCATGTGTGTATGATCAGTATGAAGACCACTGCCTGGCCAAAAAAAAACTAAAGAAAAATCACAGACGATATTTTCGTTGGACAACTATTAGCTTTGATTATGGCAATGTCACTACATCCAATTCCATCCAAAATTGCATTTGTTTTTTGCTAACATCTTGTAATGATCTGAGAGGAGTGCGATTGCAGCGTAAAGTCTTAGTCTGTGCATCCCTAAATCCTCCTTATGCTTGTCCATGCATGAAAATGACATATTGTTGCCTGAACCACTCTTTCCCCATCTCAGCCCAATGAATTCTGGCTTTGCTATTTGGGAATATATCAGTGACATCAAGAAGAATATATGTATGTATGTGTGTGTGTGTGTGTGTGTATATATATATATATATATATATATATATATATATATATATATATATATATATATATATATATAGCTGAATTTTGAACTAAATACAATGAAGCAACCCCATATAGTATAAATGCCTATACGTAAGTCGCGTTTCCATTACTAAATTTGCGCAAAACCTAAATATCACAAAGAAAACCCTGTAAATGCTTATAATTAGAAATTATTTTTAACCCTTTCATTGATAATCCAGTTGATCAAAAAAGTGTAATGAAAACACTTTAGTGCATTACTGGATTTGACATAGTTTGTCAATGAAGCCATCAAAAGCTAGTTTCCAGCTGTTTCTGGCCCCATTAATATGATGTAGTTGTGCTATAGCACTACTCGATGTTTGTTCAACCATCATTATACATTACTGCATTAAATAAGGGCTTTGCTTTTGAATAATCATTCATTCAATTTTCCAAATTTTCCAATAATTTGTCAAAGACTAAAGATGTTTTTGACCATCTTCTTCACTTCTTCTTCTCCACTTGGAAGTCAAGATCTTCTTTTTTTATTGTTTTAAAGAGAAGTCTCGCTAGACGAGATACAGAGAGTTATGGAGATATGGAAAGAGAACCAGGAGCTCATAAAAAAACCACTGTTCATTGGAAACAACAGCCCCCAGCAGCGTTACCTTTATCGTACATTCACTTCAGTTATCCCCTGTTTTATCCTGATGCACCCATCACCCTGGAACAAGTTCAATCTGGGTTTTTTAGAACATGTAAACTTTTTCAACATTTCACCAGAGTCAAATCTTCATGTTTCCTAGTAGCTTTTTTGGGTTTTTTTTTTCGGGGGGGGGGGTTGTTCATTTCAGTTACACTAGTTGATAAGTGGTTTTCTACTTTGAGTTTCTTCCACATTGAGCATATGGAAACCTCTTACATTAACTATTAAATATTGCAGAGCTCTGCTCTTTATTGAATTAGATAATAAGAATTATTGGCTTTTTCTGATGACATTTCACTCTCAAAGATAATACTTTACTATTATCTTTCCAGGTTTTAATAATAAATTGGACGGTTCATAAATCAGTTTCAGAAATCTCCTTACCGGTGTTGTTTTTTCCATCACAGGACATACAGTATCTTCTAACATGTTTGTTTGAGTGAAGTTATGCCTTGCATCAGTTAGGGTTCACTAGCTTGTCAGCTGATCACAGAAACACAGCAACACACTCAAGTGGGAGACTCTTCTCTGTTTGCTTAGTTAAATGCAGGTGCTGAATGCTCTCATAGGCCAGAAGGAACATAGTCGCTTTAGAGCACCCGACTTGAATGTTGACAGTATTCACTATGACATCTCAGGGTTGAATAACTTCATTCTACAAAAAGCCCTCTCCTCACTTGAATTACCTTTTGCTGGTTTACTTTGACTTTGGAAAAGTCACACCAAAGTCATACTTTGCATTGGCAGTATTTCAATATTTGTTTGCCTCCCAGCTTGAGCAGGATGCGCTCCATTACTCTGCCTCTACTCTGCTTACATCTGACACAATCCTTACAAAGCACAAAACGCAACTTTCAGTAACTCGTTAGTTTCTTTCCATTGCATTCAGCTCAGAATCGTCAGTGTGATGAAGCAGGAACAGAATCTTCTGAAGAAACCAAACCAGTTCAATCACATCAACATAATGTGATTAAATGATCAAAGGAAAAGATGCTGAATTGTTGTCTGGACAATAGCATTTGATATTCTGTGGAACGCGTTTCTCAGTTATGTCAGTTACATCTGCCCTCGCGTGCAGCAGTTGCTTCAACCCAAAAAAGACGCATCATCTTCACATGCAGCATGACGATAATGCAGACAGTACTTGTTTCATGCAGATATTTCACAGTCCCTACTAGTCTTGACGACGTTGCCAAGAGTTGACTTGCTCCAGCTCGGCTGACAAGGAGCCTGGGTTAGATCCGCTTGTGCACAGCTGGTGTGAGGAGGAGCTGATTTAAAACATGTAGCTTAAAGTCACTGCAAACATTGACTTAGAGCAGCATTACAGTCTTACCGAGAGTCACTGTGGTACTGTAGTGGCTCCACGGTGGAGCTCCTTTAAATGCTGTCACTTGTCTTCTTCATTTCTGTGCTGTGAGTGTGCTAGTCATCCTCTTTTGCTTTAGGTCACATTGTGTGCAGCTGCCTGTTTGCTTTTTCTCTCCGTTTGTATTAGACTTTTTAAATCTAAAGGTTTCAGACTTTTTGAGCCTCCCCAGTAATGTGACACTTCTCATAACTCCTATAAAGAGAACAGAGAGAATGTAAAAGGACAGCACAGCGTTCCCCCTGCAAGGATCATCTGGCTGACAACTAACAACGATGGCCCCGAGCCTTACGGAGCAGGCGCTTTTGATTTCTGCCTGCCCGTCTGTCTGTCCGTCTCACTTTGAATCTGACGGATGAATTTAAAGAAGTCATCTGCTCCGGTTCAGACGTCAGGAGCTTGTGTGGTACCTGCCTCTCTCATCTCTTTCTCCCCGTGAGTGATGGCAGTTGGATGTTTGTGCATTTGGAAGACCGACATCTCTGACTGGTCAATCCCAGCCTGTCGCTCATCAAACAATCGCAGACACCACAGCTAAGAGGCAACTGCAGTGAAAGACAGCACAGTGTTATTGCCACGGCGACACAGACCTCTAAAGAGGACAAAAACCATCTCAACTCAATAGCTTTAACACACAAATTTCAGCTTTGTGCACTAAAGCGCTACCTGCTGTTCAGTTGCACTGATAGCATTTTCAGTGATTGAATGGCAGCTCCTGGTTTTATTATTCTCTCTCCATTACATCGACGTCAATGACTTCTCTTTGCCGTACAATTTTCTGCAAATGCTTTTCCCGAAATCAGTGTAATGTTCTCATCCTTTATATTTGAATTAGCTTAACAAAAACTGTAGGAGTACGCAGCTGAAGTTGTTAAAAGACTAACTGGGAGGTGAAGTGGTACAAAATCCATTGGTAAGTTGACCAAATCAGCAAAAAGAAAGAAGTGTGCGTTGTTCCATTACATAATTAGGGCTGGGCGATATATCGAGATTTTAATATATATCGATATATTTTCAAACACGATATGGTACGAGACAATATCATTTTTTTTTTTATGATTTTGATATAGCTTATTTTGTGACAAATTGACTTGAATGTTTTATTTGAGATTTGCACAAATGTTTTGTTATTTGCACAACTGTCAACCTCAGTGGAAAAGTCTGCCTGTTACTGTCTACATTGTATTAATTGCACAGTGTATTTTAATTTAATTGTTATGCAGGAAAGGGATATTTGTTTTATTTTATTCAAGAAGCATTTTTATTCTATATATGCAGGCAGTTTATTTTTATTTAATTTGTTTTATACATTTTGATATTGTGCAGACCTCTGTTAATAAAGGTTCCTGTGTGACATTTGGCACGAGGCTTTGTATTAAAACTGACTGTTTTTTTAAGGGTTTGCCTCAGAAAAAAATGAAGCTAACAGAGATGCTATGCTATAATGCTTTGGGGGAAACCCCAATTAAGGCACAGAAAAAATATCGAGATATATATCGAGTATCGCCATTTAGCTAGAAAATATCGAGATATGACTTTTGGTCCATATCGCCCAGCCCTATACACAATCATTCAGTACCTCATACAAAATAAAGGCTAAGTAGAAGTAGGAAAAAACTATTCGGACATCATCAGACAATTTTCTTTGTCTTCTTCTGTTTTTGATTGTTTTACCAGACCCTTGCTACAGTATTTGCAGACCAAGATAATGAAAATATTCAGAGAAGTCTCCAAGCGGATGAGGTGCCACCTTGATAAGTCAAAGCCTCAAATACAAGGAAAATAATGCTTTTAATTGAATGAATGAATCATGAGTATCATTGTGCGGCCTCCCAACTGTCTTGGCAAGCTACGCTGCAGTGTCAGGATAAATAATAAAGAAATATGTTAAGAGTGAGGTAGCGTGACAGAAATCCCAGACCTCTCGAATGTTTCTGATTTAAATCCTGGTAGTTTCTGTAGATGTGATGCAAATTAAGCACAGTCAAAGGACAAAGTCAAAACAAATACAGTAATGTGAAACAGAAAACACACTTAATTTAACATTCAAGGCAGATGCCAGTCTTCCCAAAAGTATGCATCCCAATAATTTCAGCCCAAAGCGAAACCATACAATAACAGTCAGAGAAAAAAAGCAAGAGCTCCATCTCACACTGATATCAATTAGCATGTTAAAGTTCATGATTGTAAGCTACAATTAGAAAATTGGCAAATAACTCCAAAAGCATGGATCGTGTAGGGCTGCTCTGAGAAAAGCTATGAAGAGCATGGGAGCACAGCTCAGGTTTGCAAAGTTGTGACTTATCAGACCTCAGCTCTTCTAAAACAATGTCCTGTGGACAGATAAAGCCAAAGTGGAGATGTTTAGTCTAATTGCACCACACCACATTTGGCAAAAACCAAACACAGCATATCAGCACAAATTAGTGGAGATAAAGCATCAAGCACAAGTGGTGTTGATTTGATCTTGTTTTGCTTTCAGGCCCGGAAACCTTGAAGTTATTTAGTAAACTATGATGAGTAGATGCTGGGTGGATGCTGAAGGTTTCTCGTCAAATGTGTCCGACAGTTAAAGCTCCAGCACGCTATCAAACAACAACCCACCAGCGACTTTACAAAAGCATGGAGAAAGAAAATGATAAAGGTGTGTCCGAGTCCTGACCTCAATCTCAAAAACAAGGAAAACGTTTTACAGGTTTGTGAAATTATACAAAAAAGATTGACACAGAAAGGTGATTGGGAAAGTTACAGAACCATGGTGTATGCTTTTCAAGCTCTTTTCTGCTGCATTTTGGCTCAGTTTTTGTTAAATGAACAGTGACATCATGTAATATCAAGTTTTGCTTGTGTTATGTCCCGATAATTTATATCTTAGAAGGGAGAGAGGATGTACTTTCTTTTTCTCACGACTTTGATTACAAATCTTAAGTCTCACTGTCAGCAGATTTCAATTCTAAAGTGCCCATGACCCCTATGATGATTTCAGCTTCAGGGGGTGTTTTGCTTTCTCTCACTCCGTGCACAAACAACCTGCATTAGAATGTAAAACAGCCCGTACCACGAAGGGCGTAATCAGAGAAGAAGAGCTGGAAAAAAGGCATAGTAAGGGTTGCAAAACCTTGCTGCCAAAAGACAAGGTTAAGGAAAGGTAACACATGGCATAGAAGGAACAAAACAAGGTTTTTATTTGTTATGATACATGATGATTACTTCAATGACAAATGGACAGAGAATGAAAACTTTTCATTTCACATCAGTGTTTCGTGTTAGATAAAGTCACACAGTCTGAACCAGGTGATTACTGTTTATGGAATATTGGATTGACGTCATGGAAACTATCTATCTAGCTTCTTCTTAACATCAACAACCTTCTTCTTGAAGCAGAAAGCCATTTCATTCAGTGTGATAGGCTATCAAGTGAGGGATGCTGAGGTGAGATACTGTTTTCTTACGTGAGAATCGGCTTGATTTTTTTTTTTTTTTATCTCCTTTGAAACAAAACATGTTATTACAAAGCTCAGTGCAGGATGTACAATGTCATCTGGCTAAATAAGTGTGCTGGCACAAAAGACAGGACACCGGTTGCGTCCGAGTATAATAGTTTTCTTCCTGCGTCTGACCTCCAGATCTGCAGAGGTCAAACCTTTCAACATCTTCTTGCCTCTGTGTCATCCTTCAGCTCTTTTGGAGAATGACTAGTTTTTTACTGTTCATGTTTAGGTTGTTCACAAAGATTGTATTAGTGTTCAAGGAACAGCTCTAATTTTAATAGGATAGAAGATATGCCATAATGGGACACTGACTTACTCTAATGTGCTCACTACGACCCTTTGTCTTACCTCTCACCTATTGACTCGTAAGGAATTCATCCTTTCATTCATTCATCCATCCAACGGCTGTTTCCAATTGGCTTAGAGGCATTCTTGAAATACCAGTGTGTACTTATGTGCGTGCACACTCGCTGCCCCCTTCCCCCAATTCACTCCTTCGTGTTTAAGAGCAGTGTCTCTTAAAGCAGATGGGAGGATAGGGAAAAGACGCATTCAGAGGTGAAGTAGGAGAGAATTTGGTTTCTATGTGCACATTAAATGCGAATGTTACAAAAACACTTCCTCTGTCTGACATTGCTTATTTTTTATTATTGTGTTGTCTTCACTTTGAAAGTTACTTTTTACTCTCTTTATTTAAAATTACTTAATAGAAGACATTTAAACTTTTAACTGAGTCTTACACCAATTTATCACAAAGGAAAAGGTTCCAGTAGCCAAATTATAAGAGAGAGGTTTCTTTAAATTTTGTGCTTGTTTATCACTTATAATATATACACATTGTTACATAATTCAAAATGCATTTCCTTGATGAAAATCTAGACATTTTTAAAGGAAACGGCACTGCAAATACATATAAAATGGGAAAAAAAAAACTGTTTAACTGTTAATAACACTTTTTGATAGTAATCAAGACAATGTGAGTGTTCATATTAAACAGACAGATGTAGACTACTTCATTTTAGTAACAAATATAGACATTTTCTGAAATGGTTCAGAAACATGATGCTGATATACACAGCCGTCAGCATAGATTCTGAGTGCCTTATAAATAAATATATTATTCTACAATTTGATTAGCGTGATCCACGGCATCTGATCTGGACAAAAAGGCACCACAGAGTCTCTACGACTTTGTCCGACAGTTTTATTTACATTCCTTTCTCTCCCATGACACCATAACTGAGCTAATCTAAAATGCAGCGGGCCTGACATTGGCAGGCTGAGTCAAGTGAGACCAGAGCCGTCTGTCTAAACGAGTTATGCCATTCAGAGCAGCAAAGACTCCCCAGAGTATCCTGTTCTTCTCAGTAAAATGTCTTAAATAAAAAAAAGGAATTGGAAAGATGTAATAGATAAATGGACAGATTGGCTGATATGCTAGTTATTGTAACTTCTTTGGATTCTCTTTTCTGTGTTCGTCAAACTTTCCAGTCCGTCAAATTGATTTTAGAAAAAGAAAAAATTGACTCAGGGGAAGCAAGAGTGAGAAGTATGAGCCAGAAAGGTTTGTAATTTTGTGTTTTGACAATGAAGTTTTATTTTAAAGTTGATCAGTGGAGAAATTGAAAGAAGCTGCATTTGTCTTTAGTGTGAGAGCACAAAGGTTCACTGGAAATACACACTCACACGTTCAGATACATAAAAATGCACCCGCTCGAACACAAAACAACAGGGAGGCTGACGAACACAACCAAATAGCAATTACTAGTGTCTGCAGCCTAGCAAGCAGGCTGCTCAATGTCTTCTTCACTTTCCACTTGTCACATGTATAAGTGTATGGGTGTTTGTTTGTACAGTGCATTCACTGACAAAGATGTTTTATTTTCCATTTTATTTCTTATTTTCTTTTCTTTTGCAAGGCCCAGATTTTTTGAATGATAGGTTTGGATTATTGGCACGGTAAAGAAAGAGTGGAAAAGAAGAAAGGGAAAATCTTCAGACAGCAAGCTTTTGGCTGCTTTTATCAGTGCATTTAGAGAAAAAAACAACACAGCACTTACTTTTATCCTGCAGACTAATCCATATACAAATTATGTCAATATTATTGTCTGGTTATAGTAAATGTTGCTCCACGTTCGCATTATATGTTATTCAACATATCTGCTTACGGATGGTGTGGTGTATGTTTCATTAATATTAATAATCCATTAATAACAGCCCCAGCTAAAACATTAAATATCTAAAACATAAATGTTCATGTTTGCAGTCTATCAACCTCTTTGCCTCTAACACATCCAATATCTTCAAACTCTATGAAATTGTTATGTATTGTTATGTACTGTAAGTAATGCGCGTCGTCGCAGGATCGCATTAACGGCCGACGAAATGGCATAACTTGCGCCAAAATTACACGATTAATTCAAAATGTTCAAAATGGCCGACTTCCTGTTGGGTTTCGGCCATGGCAGCAAGAGACTTTTCTTTAAGTTGTGACATGATACAGGTGTGTACCGATTTTCGTGCATGTATGTCAAACCGTATTGTGGGGCTTGAGACACAAAGTATTCTAGGGGGCGCTGTTGAGCCGTTAGGCCACGCCTATTAATGCAAACCATGAAATATCACATTTTTCGCCAGGCCTGGCTTGCGTGCAAAATTTGGTGACTTTTGGGGCACATTTAGGGGGGCAAAAAGGCCCTGATTTCATCGGAAAAATAAAAACAAGGAAAAAAAGGAAAAAAAACTCCTCCAGATACAATAGGGCCTTCGCCCTTTAAGTGCTCGGACCGTAATAATAGTGATAGTAAAAAGTGATACTCAAATAGAAAATCCATGCATGTGCTTTTACTCAACCTCACCTCTTCTTTTTTTGGCCTCATTAACATTTATGAACCAACATCTGTAACCTATTACCATTTAAAGGTAATCCAACTAACCACTTGTGCACACGCACACATGCATGTGTGCAGGTGTGCGTTTCATGTGTCTAACAAAGAGCATCTTCAAAAACCCACTGATTTAGCAATTCAAACCAGACTGTAAAAGCACACTAATTCAAATAACATTTATTCATGAGTGCCATTGACTCAGGTGATGTGTCACAGTGAGATTCATACAGAGGGATCACCCTGCAAAGTAGATTTGATTTAGTCTTTTGTATTGGCAATTGTTGTTATTTTAATTACAGGCATTGCATAGTTTGTCCTTTCATCAGTGTTTTTCCAAATTAGTATTTTGCCTGGATGTGTCTAAACATTTGATTTTCTAAAATACTGAAGCAACTGCACATTTCTTTGTGCATGTGCATACATATGCGTTATATGTGTATTAAACGTTTTATGGACACATTAGTGACATCTAAACAGTGAATTGTGTTTCGTGTCAGCCTCTTTCCATTTCAACTTTACTCTCATCTTGTCAGATAAGTTGGCTCCTCTTCTATTCTTCTCTTGGTAGTCCTTTCTTCCTCGTTCATCTCCACACATCCTCTGTCCTCTCTTACTCTCATTACCCTCCTTCTACTAATCTCACACTGAGCCCTTTCCTTTCCTCTGGCATTACTCCCATTATTATGGGAAAAACAAGCTGTTTTGTTTTTTCTTGTCCTTTTTCAAATATTCTTTAAAGCACGTTCTAATCACCACAACTATGGATAAAAATGTCTGAACATGTCAGACTTCTAACGTGGTACTGTGGTACAAATTATGCAAATTCCAATTAATTGGTTTTCTTTATTAATTTGCCATAAAGGGTGATCTGATCTTAATTTAAGTCACGATAATAGACAGACACACTGTGCTTATGCTGATAATACACAAACAATTAGAATTTCTTGTGTATTTAGACTAATTATTTCAATGACAGCTAATCAACAAAATGAGTTTGGACATTGTGGAGATTGATTAATAGAAAGTTTGATGTTCCTGTTGTACACTATGAATCACAAAAACAAAAAGGGTGAGAGATTTGAAGACATACAATCAAGAGTTGTTGATCTGCATCAGGCTGGAGGGGATACAAAGTCATCTCAAAGTGTTTAGGCATCTAATCCGTCCAAAATTAGATAATCTGCATGTAAATGGATGCAGTTTAGTACGGAGTGAGTGCTCAGCCAAGATATCTCCAAAGACTCAATGCGGAATGCACAAAAAGCAGCTGAAGGCTCGAAGACACTGGAACTGGCAAACATCTCCATTCATGAGTCGACTATAGGTAAATCATTTAACAGCCAGGATGTCCGTGGCAGACAAGAGCTCTTTGGTAAATATTGGTGTGACGGGCAAAAATTGTGTAAGGTCTGTAGAAACAAAACACACATCATTCAGTAATGTGTATGGTACAAGAAATGTTGCCGTCCCACAAAGGTTCAGCAGATCACAACTCGGGCTTCACTGCCTCAAGCCTTATCCACCTGTCATCACTGAGGACAGGATGACTTTCACAGTTTATCAAAATACCCAGTTGTTCACCAGCTGAAACTTAGTACAAATTGTGTGATGAAGCAGGATTAATTGCTAAGCCGGGTTTGATGGAGATGTTGTGGAATGACCGCAGGAGAGCTGAAACACTTCAGTAAAGATCCATGGTCAGTCTGATCCAGAACTGATCTGATCTGATCACATGACATTTTATTAGAAATTAGAGCACAAAACCATTTAATTCAAGGGCTTCACGTACTCCATTTGTTTTCTTCACCGCACATAACATTGATCTGGTTTCAGGTTTAATCTTGTTTTTTGTTTGTTTGTTTTTTCTTTTTCTTATTCTTGTAGGGTAAAGCACAAGGGTTGACATTTTGTAGTCAATATCTTACTCCTTATACTTATAAATCCTTGTATTTTGGACTCAGTTAGTATTGATTGGAACAAAGAGCAGTCTCCATCATGACAAACCATACAGTAAGAACTGCCCTTTCAGGTGTTTTGTCAGTACTCAAGTCTGGAAAAATGAACTGATTTAAAGGAGTAAATATATCAGGCCTCCAATAAAGCAATCCAAACATGGCTACATGCCTAAGCTCATCAACTTTCCTTCTGTGTTTCCTTCACCGACGTGCACTTCATCTGTTTTTCTTTTCTGTAATGCAGCCATCTCATTGTTAATTATACAAAGACTGCTGGTTCTGTTTGTGTGTGTCTGTGTGTGGGTAGAGGGAATATTTGATGGGGACATTGTGTTTTGCGTGACTTTGACTGGAGCTCTCAGATGAGGAGCCAGTAGATTGAGATGGCCCCAATTAGTCTCTGTGATTAATTGAGTGTGATTGGATGTTCTCCCTGGCATATCATCATTAGACGGTATTGACAGGCTAATTAGTTGTCGTGGCGACCGCTTAAACAAGGCTGATTGTGTGTAACAGTAGAGCGACCTGCAGCGGCCAATCAAGCATGTGAATCTGTGCCTGCAAGTGTGTGTGTTTGGGTTCTGCTAGAAGAAACTCGTGATGTCTGCAGCATATTTGTTGATTTGGGCTCAATTCTAATGTAAAGCTAATGCTGCTGAGGGCTAAGGTTATTTTAGTGAAACCTTTCTATGTGGGGATTATTATGTATTTTGCATAACCATCTGATAGGTCCAAAATAAAGTTTGCAGTATGGGACTGTCCCTCCATATTTACAGCCAGGTACATAAAATGGTATCATAAGAAACACGTAGCAAAAACTGGTGCTGCATTATGGGTAACAGGTATTCATGCTACTGTGTATACAGATTTGATGTTGTCTTTATTTTGTATGTACTTGGTATCATTTATTCTCAAACACTTATGTGTTATTGGGTTTAATAATGTGTCAATGTCATTTTATTTGATTTAAAATAGTTGCATCATTATTCTGTTGCTCTACCATTTCAGTCTCCGTTTGTTCTCCATATCTTTCATGCTTCTGTTTCTGCCTTTTCTCTTTTATTTCCTTCCTCCTGTCCCTTTAATGTATTAGCCCTTATGTTTGACTTTATTTGTGTTTACAGTTATTTTAAGTAATGTGAATTATTCTTTTCACATGTTTTCAAGCAGGTAATACAGTTTATGAATTAATAGACAAAATATCAAAGTAAAGTAAAACAATAAATATATATCTTTAGTTAATCAAATTACAGAAAAATGTTTTTTTAGCATAAAACATTTGTAAATAGTTAAATCAAGTTCTCTACTCAGAGATGTTGACAGATCTCAGACTGGCATGAAGGCAGAATGTATTTATTTTGGTAATCTTCCTGCTGTGGATAATGTCATATGTGTTATTAATCTTAATAATAATAAGTGTACGTAATAAGTGTATTAAATTAGACTTTAACGATTTGGACTAGTTTGTTGCTGAGATGTACATATGAAGAACATTCTAGCAGGAGAAGAAGAGAATCAATCTTGTTACGGTTGTCATGGAATAAATCCACCGAGCACCTGCATAGCAGTTATTGCTGTAACCTGAGCTATCTCTTAGGGAGTTTCGACCAAAGCCAGTGCTAGTTCTGTGCTAGTGTCAGACCTTGACCAACTCCGGTCCAAGAAAACTGGTGCCCCCAAAAATGCAAGAACATCATGGGGGGAGGATCTAAATTAAAGCAGAACTGAAATGAAGAGGACATTAATTGCCTCCTTGCTCTCTGGTCGTCAAGAGAAACTTGAAGGGGTTACCAGGATGTTGGTGGTGGGACATTGCACAAAGTTGATTTCGACTACAAACAAGATTCTTGAGGCCAGGATCAATGTCTGCATGTACCAACATTGGTTTTCCATTGTTGTTCTCATTTATGGATTTCCTGCTTCCAATTTGGTGACGTGATCAATGATGTAGGGTTTTTCTTCTTTAGTCCTCTCCAGCCAGTGGGAATACACGCCAGTTCCTTGTAGAACTTCTTTGTAATTGGCTCTAGCACTGGCCTAGCACCAGCACTAGCTCTGGCACCGAGTTAGTTAGTCCAAAAGCCCTATATGTTTGCATGCACCCCTATAACCTCAGCAGTGTGGTGTTTACTCTACACAAATTAATTTACAGTGTCTTACTCAATTGCAAACATGCAAATGTAGTCAGTTAATAACCATGATTATTATGATTATTGACTTGGTTCTTTTTCATCTCAGTACTCTTCAGCAATTCAAGCAGAACTGTGATCTAGCTAGTCTTTAGATGCACAGTTACATGGCATAATTGGCTGAGGCCTAAATGACATTGTGGTGACGCTAAAAATGTACATTTAATTATTAGCAGTGTACAATAAAATACCCAGGTATCCACAGCTAAATCATTTTAAGCGTACTAGTAAGAGGACTGCACACTTCTGGACCAGGATTTCTGATGTAGTTCCCAGAATATGCTGGAATCTCTCTCCTACATTGGAGGACGCAGCTTTGAGTGCCCCAACTACCATTGGCCAACTCTGTTGGTATCTCTTCCTTCAACCCTTGATATTCCCCCAGCTTCTCGTGTTCCTTCTTTTTGAAGTTGCCATGGCTTGGGATTACCAAATCTGTCACCGCTGCTTTCTTCTGGGAGTGTGTCTTGGTATTTCCCATCTTGACTTTCAGACTTCCAACTCAGTACAGATGTTCCTGTACACTGTTACAGTTAGTTGTTGTGGTGTATGTCTCTATGTCTGACACCATCTGACATCCCGCTATTATGTACTGGATGGTGTATTAGACCCTGACCTCCATCACTCTTGTGCTTAAGCCCTGTTTTTGTGGTGCTACAATTAATTCCACTATGGAATAATTCAGACTAGCCTTTTTAAGTCTCTGATAGGACTTCTCAGTGTCAGCCAATTCTTCAATCTCTGGGCGATACATCCCATGCATGGGCTTCTCTTTACACAAAGGACCCATCTCCATCTTTTTATTGTCTTTACTGGATTATTGCTGCCTAAGACATTCACTTAGCAGTTTATTGTTGGGGGGTATCTTCAGAATGTACAGTTTCTCTGGATCTTTGTTATTTCCTCCTGGATGATGATTTTGAAACTTGAAGGGCAGTTCGACCCCCTCAGCTCTGGTCCTCTGACCATTTTTACTACAACTGAAGCATATTAAGCCCAACTAACATTAAGGATATCACTGCTGTGCATCCATGATTCCTCCACATTAAAAAAAAAAAGGTGATGTTTGGGTTTAGGCCTATGCAGAACAGCATTGGGGCATATACCCCACTTGATGGTAACTTGTGCAACTGCCTTTGAGGTAACCTCTAGAGTCTTTCCCATTCCCCTGAAGCAGTTGATGAATGCGCCCGTTGATGTTATACAGCTCCAAAAACTCCATGAGAGCAGCATTGAGCTGTAGGCGTTCTCATAGATGTGGGCAGTGTAATGGATACACACTCACTGACCACTTTATTAGGTAGACCAGGTGTCCAGGTGTACCTAATAAATTGGCCGGTGAGCAGATATGCTGCAGTATGTGTATAAGTAACATCTAATATGCCACAGTTGCTTTGCATTTGATAAATGCAATAGACTTGCTCAGATTTAGTTTTTCTTTTCTAAAATGTTTTTTTCATAGCGCACAGTAGTTGTTAACAGCATATTATCCATAGTATTTAACTGTGTTCTCCTTTTTTGTTGCTTCTCCTCTCTGCAGTTCCCCCTCGGGAGCCCGGAATCTCTTGTCGCTCCAATGCCTATCCCAAAAGCTTCTACTGCAGCTGGCACCAGACGCAACCAACGTACATCCCCACCACCTTTGAAGTTGATGTACAGTAAGTCACCTTGTTTTATTTTCAACTGTGTCTGGCTGCAGCTCGTTGGGTTCTAAATATTAACTATTCTGATTAAAGCTTTTAGTTTTCCCTTAATTAGGGCCCGAGCACTGACAGTGCGAAGGGCCTATGGTATCTGTAGGATTTTTTTTTTTCTTTCTTCTCTTTTTTTCTTTTTTTTTCCGACAAAAGGAGGGCCTTTTTGCCCCCCTAAACGTGCCCCAAAAGTCACCAAATTTTGCACGCAAGCCAGGCCTGGCGAAAAATTTTATATTTAATGTTTTGCATTAATGGGCGTGGCCTAATGGCTCAACAGCGCCCCCTAGAAAACTTTGTGCCTCAAGCCCCACAATACGGTTTGACATACATGCACGAAAATCGCTACACACCTGTATCATGTCGCAACTTAAAGAAAAGTCTCTTGGCGCCATGGCCGGAACCGAACAGGAAGTCGGCCAAATTTGAAATAATCATGTAATTTTGGCTCAATTTATGCCATTCCTTCGGCAGTTAATAAAGCCCGAACCATAACGTGCACCCAGGTGTGTTATACTTCTCCATCCTGCGACGATGCGCATTACTTTTCTCAGTCAAAATCGTTACCATGGCGACGATAGACGCCAAAAAGCCCCCCCCACCTTCATCTGTTTGGTTCATATTTGATAGTTCCTACTTTCTGCCATAACTTTTGAACAGATTGACATAGAGAGTCGTGGGTGGTGTTATCAGACTCGGTTTTGAGTACTTGACCTTCATTGGCATGAACTAGCCCCGCCCCTTCTTCTGATTGTTCAATATTTTATAGTCCCTATTTTCTGCTATAACTTTTGAATGGTTTGGTATGGAGAGTCGTGGGTGGTGTCATCCACTAAATGTCCAGGCCTGAAGAATCTACATGCAAGTCATACAAGCTTCCACTGCAGCCTGAACGTGCACAAGGGTGCGAGGGCCTGTTCATCGCTGCTTGCAGCTTTAATTATATATTGTTCTTTCTTCGTAGAAAATAACAATCTGTGAAACATTGGATATTATTGTAATGCAAAGAACTTCAAACTAAAGACTGCTCAGAATAGCTGTAGTTTTCCAGACATGTTAAAACAATGCAGGAGATGGATCGCAAGTACTCAAAATATATCTTTGGACTCGTATTTGGACTTCGAAGTATTACAGTCTCCCAGGTTACACAACAGCAGGTAGATACTGACATGATTGATACATTAACATCAATGCTCTGGTTAACAATGTGTACACTCGTAGGAGGACACTTTTGCAGTCAAATTAAGCATCTCAGGTAGGCTGAAACAACAACAAAGTCCTCCTAACGGGTTGTTTTTTAAACACGAACAGGATTATAACCACTACCTGTAGTTCTGATGTTAGCTGCTGGCATCTGGCTTTTATCTGCAATAAAATAGTGATCCACTTCGATTTATGACTGAGTCACAATCCTGAAAGAACGCCAATTTTCTTATTTCAGAGGTATGGAACATTAAGCTAAGTACCTTCAGGATGCCAGTGACTGCAGATGTTGTTAAAACACATATGCCAAGTAAAAAGGAAAAAAAGGGCAATCAAGATAAATAAGACGGTAGAATAGCCAAGTCAGTGAAAGTCCGGAGCCCCAAATCCCTTATTCTTTGTCACTATTGTGTCTGTTTTTTTGTCTCTTTGTTCTCACAACTGCACTTGTTTTTCCTCTTACCTGGCTCCTCTTTCTCTTCCACTGCATTTGCTTTACAGACATAACCAACGTTCACTGGAGGTGCAGAAAGATCCGGTCCACAAGAATCGCTGTCATGTACGTTTTCCAGAGGTCTTCTCAAGCTTCCCTTACATCGTTAATGTGACGGCAGTCAACGCCTTGGGAAAGGCATCTTCCACCTATTCCTTTGAAGAGTCTTTTATAGGTAAGAGACATGATGCCTCATTTTTCTCATTGCATATGCTTGTTATACCAGCTCTATTTTCTGTACCTTTACTTTATGTCTTAAAGCCTTTAAGGTTTAAGGTGGGCACACAATGAATAATAGCTCTGACTAATCACTGATAGGTGTGACATATACATGGCAGAAGCAATTATGTTTTCCTTATTGGGTTTTGCTTAAAATGGAATAGTTTAATTTAGCTTCTGAGTTCAGGAGTTTCAAGAGGAGCCTGCTGACATTTAAAAAAAAATATGTCCTTCATTCTGCAGAACACTAATGTGCTTCATTAAAATTTTGCAGCAACACTCAGTTCAAATCACAAATCTTTGTCTGCCAGAGATTGACAGGTATTTGGCAAAGGAAGAAAAGGACTATAATGCAGAGTATCAAAGCAACCCTTTGGGAGTGCCAACTCCTGAGAAATGTTAATGCATTTGTTTGACCACAGATGACTGATTTCATTCACTTGGAGTTCCCTTTGGAGTTTTGTTGCACACACAGCCATGCTCGGTGCCAGCAAGACAAAGAATATTGAAAATGCAATGGCCAAATAAATGTCACCCAGCTGATCGGAGAACGCACAGCTTTTTTTTTCCTTTAGCAAAGAGTGTCTGAGTTTGCACCCTTGCCATTACCAAAGGCACTAGAAAATGAACAATCAACTTCTTAAACTTTTGTGCAGCAAAACCACCATTTAAATTATCAGTCACAATTCAGCTGTCTGGTTTTCTTACATTCCCTCAGCTAAAACATCCAACTACCCATGCAAGCACATTTTTTGTTATTTAATGTGTTCAGATTTACCCTGAAAAGTTAGGCTTTCTCGAAGAAATGTAGTTTTGATCTGACTTTTTCTTTGAACCTTTTACTCACTTAACATTAAAGAAGGCCACATAATAACAGGAAGAGTCTTAGAATTCACCAGCAAGTCAGCCCAGAAAGCAGTGAAGAGGAGAAATTCATTTTTAGGAGGAACGAGGAGTACTTTGATAGATAAGGGAAGTGCTGGCAGCAGCCCTCAGCTCTGTTGCACGGCTTTGAGTGTGATATTGGTGTGCGTGATGCATAAACACACAGAGACACCAATGGGAAAGTCAGCGACTGCGTGGAGTGTGTTTCTGAGAGAGCTAGGCATTTGAATAGAGAGTGTGTGTGTCTGTGTGTGCATGTGTGTGTGTGTGTACACAGAAATAACCAAATAAGGGAGTGACATGGTCTGCCAACCTCTGGACACAGGACTCATGAAAATGCTAATGGTAGCCGGATTAGGTCCTTGGTTGAGGAAATATCCTCATTGGAGATAGAAAAATACCCCACTGCTTTCTCCTTCTGTCGTGCATGCACTTCAACAAGTATGCCCTTATTTTTCATCTTTTTACCCTCCTTCATATCTGCTCTCTTCCACTTGTTATCAGCCAAAGCATCTCAGAGCAGCTATTCCAGTGCTCTTTGTGAATCCCTTTAGAATTTTTTATTTTTCTGCATAAATGTGATAAAAAATATCAGAAAATCAGACTGGATATAAAAGATAGACCAACCTTCATTTATGCACAGGTAATTACAATGAAAGCAGATGGACGTTCTTAACCCTTGCAGAAACAAATTACTTTTTTTTTTTATTCAAAAAATAAGACATATAAAAAAAAAAGAACAACATTTGCCATCCCATTGTAATATTGCACATTTGTTTATTTTTGAGCATCCATTATTATTGCACAGTTTACCCTGTATGGAGCTAGAACAGTCTCATAATTCACAAATGCACACGCCGATCCACAAATGCACAGGAAGAAATTCACAAATGCACAGAACAATTCACACGTGCGTGGGACAAGATACACAAATGTATTTTTGATGCGCACACAAATATAACCTGATTTAAAAACTTTTTTTTTTGTCTGTGAACTGCGCTGGATTTGCGTGTGACTTTTGAGACTCCCCTGACGTGACTCGACCCAGAAATACGTTTTTTTTAATACGGAAGGATCTGCAACCAATCAGATGTCTTCCTTTGTTTCAGCCAATCATAAGAGCACACCCCACATGGGGGGTGATTTACTCATAAACCAATCAGATTAAAGGGGCGGATACACCTGCTGTTTGAGCTGCGTTCACGTCGTTCGCTTAGAAAAGTGATTAATATTTGGAGTTGGTGGAGTAAAGATAAATAAACAAGACAGCAACACGGGAAGGAGAAGAGATCACTGCTCTGCTTTTCTTGTGATCTCGGTAAAGAAAACAGCGCGATTGGAGATGGTTTGTCGGGCCGTTCAACCAGAGCCGTCGGGAGAGCTCTTAGTCCTGCAGATGCAGCCACTGATGATGAGAAACAGCGGATATATTTCTGTTGTGTATAAGATCAGTGTTATCTTACTTGTGAAAAAAGAACAAAGATCGTCAGTAAAATATGCAATGGTCTGAGAGTGCATCCAAAGGCACCCAGGTTAACTTCCGAACAACATATCTTCTACTCTGGTTAATGTCCATCTTCACTGAACAACAATGATTTCAATTGCAGGTCCAAAAAGCGGAAGCCACAACTAAAAATAAATCCATCAAAGAGCACGTTCACGTTAAAAGACTGTTGGAGTTTCAGGGCAGACTGGCTTTTTCCTGTAAATGAAGTGTGTAGTTTGAAGAAACAGAGTAATTGAATCCAGCACTGAAGCAGGGTGGTGAGGTTATCGTGTCTCGGCTCCTGATTTATTTGCATGTGATCCAGGGTGACTTGTAATCACGGATAGAATAAGAAACCCATTCATTAAATTAAAAGAAAATCAGGACATATGTACATTCAGCTCAATCCCAGAATGTCACCCATAAACATCACGAAGATAAAATCATTTTAAGGAATATCAGGGCTGAAGACACTGCTATGGGAAGATCCTCTTAGCTAGAAATGGTGTTGTGTTTGAAATGTAGCTATCCAAATGTTTCAAGCTTTCATGTACCACTTAATATTCTCCATAGTCTTTGTTTGAACTGTAGTGCACTTTAAAATCCCTTGGATTTCATTTCAGGATGCCTGATACAACAATCCAGATGTTGCCAGTGATCACAAAGATGTCAGAGGTTTCAAATTCAAACCTTTTTTTTTTTTTTTGGACTCACACTATATCACAACTCAAATATTTTACAACCTGTCAAAGAAAGGCAGTGAAAAGACATTTCTCTGGGAACAAGCTTAAAGGCTGTCTCTCCTCGCTTCATCTGCTCTGCGTCCTTGCATTGTTAAAAGTCTTTCTTTTTGCCATTCCAACTTTTAAGTCACATTCATTTTCAGGGACTACGAGGCAGATCGTAAATAAATAAAACAATTTCATGCTTCCTGGTGCACTTTTGAATTCTGAGTGGGAGTAAGATGATTCTCTACTGTCCTTGTTCATCCGACCAAAGCTGGATGAAATTGAATGAGATGAGATGTGTGTTTTTATGTGTGTGTTTGTCCGTGTTCGTGCTGTAGTTTGGCGACAAAGAGAATCCTCACAAAAGCTCCACAATCATCAAATAATGATTTTAGCCCTAAGCTTTGAAGACCAAAAATCTTCAAACGATAACTGATCTTGCCAGTGGAAAGTCTTATAAAGTTAACTGCACTAATTGGGTAACCAAGTATTTGCCAACTCATTAACATGTGTGTATGGTTTTCTATCTACATTAGTGAAATCTCCCCACAGAAGACGACATGCATTCAACCTCCCTCTCCTTCACACACATCACACTGGCCCCTCCCCTCTTAATGGAGGCAAACATTGGATCAATACATGGTTATGCACAGGAGGAATGCTCATTAGACTGTGCTGTTGCTACCTAGCATAATAACTGTAAAAGGGGAGCAGTAGCTGCAGGTGATGCATGCTGCTGATGCACAGTCGCAGTCTGTTCAGTGGGAGACAGATTCAACAAGGATGTATTTTATTTATTTATTTTAAGATATCACTGCAGATTGAAGCACAGGGCTTCTGTCCATTTTTCCTCTTTTTTTCAAACTCACTTTAGATGTCACCCTCTTGGATATAAATCAATGGCCAGAGTGTGTTGGTTTCCTAAAGCCACCTTTTATTACAGGACAAACTAATGGAGAGGACGGTTGAAAGGTGAAGCACAGAGTTCTTGATCCCCGTTTAACATCGTTAAAGCCTGGAACCATTTAGTAAAAAGAAAAAAATGACGTGTTGGAATGGTTTTAGTAACTCTAGTCAAATGCTCAAAGAAAGATAACCATGAGCTATCCACAAGCAGCCATAACCTTTGTAGAATTTTACATCTTGGTTGCGTTTGTGAAGCGAAAAAATAAGCTTTAGTCTTCTCCTTTGAGTTCCAGAAGATGCTTATAAAAGTATTGAATGCACTTGTAACAACTGCATCTTAGGGTGCTTTCACACCTGTCCCGTTTGGAGCAGTTGTTCCGGAACTGGGAGCGTTTCCCCCTAAAGATCGGAACGTTTGGTATATCTGAACACAGCAATCGCGCTCGAAAACGGCACAAAACAAGCGAGCCGAGATCTCCTAGGAGAGGTGATCTCGGCCCGATTCCATTCCAGACCTGAAGCGGTTCATTTTTTTTATTTGTAGTGAGAACATAATCGACACAGCAACCGACACAACTCCATTCATTGTGTATGTGCGACCGCGGCGCAAGGAGAAGAGTCGGCGCAGCCTCCACCACCTTCTCTCCTATTGGACGTGCCGAGATGTCGTCCCAGCGCGGCACGGTGAAACGATGTTCAATTCGGGCAGGGTTTGCGCAGCTCAAACCCTGCGGCAGGCGCCCTCTCGCCCACCGCTGAGCTCCGCTCTGCGCCGAGCGCACATACTGTAAATGAATGGGTAAAGCCTGAATTATGGTTCCACGTTAAATTGACGCGTTGGTGTAACACGGAAACATAAATCGGCCTAAAGGCGGCGGCGGTCTGCACTTTGCGCCCTCTCTGTGAAAGGGGCGTGTTGTTTATCCCGGGGTGCGGAAGAGGAAACTCCCTCCACATTCATTTGACCAATCAGAGAGCAGCTGGTTCGCGCATGGCATTTGTAAACAGCTTTGAAACGGTACAGACACTTGCCTTGTGAACACAAACCCCACAAACAAGAAACGAAACAACTGTATCGATTTATCCCCTGAATCGGAACAAAACAAACGGGCCACAGGTCTGAAATCACCCTTAGTGAACTTGATGGGGTTTCATTTGCAAAAACAAAAAGGAGACAAACTGACAGCTTGAAAAAAGAGAGGGGCTCTGTAAATAATCCATATAAAGCCTATTTAAATTAAGAAAGCTTAAGCATGAAATGCCCATTATTATTACACAATTTTTTTTCCCTTTCTTTAAAAGCATTGCTGCATCTTGTACAATCTGCTTTCTCATTGAAAGCTTTTATTCTTTCTGCTTTTTCTGGTTGCATATGTTCTTGTATTCATATTTCCAAACTGCATGACCCTTTTGTTCCTCTGTTTTTTCACATTATTTTCATTAAATCTGCATTGGTCAGTGAAGCTCCTATCCCTCTGTGTCTCTATGGATTTCACTTTCTTCATTTCAGTGAAGATCCTTTGTTTCTTTCAGCTCTCCTCTTCAAAGTAGTTCTCAGTAAGAAGTCAGTTTCCAACCCAGAGGTCATTAAGAGAGCAATATGTTCACTTTACTCACAAAAGAAGAAAAAGTTGATACTATATGTTTCTAGTGAGATGAATGCTTTAAAAACCCTGTGGGACACCACACCCACACAGACTTCTCTCTGTTTTCTTCTGTTACCAGTTGTTGTACAAAGAAGAGATTTTTTTTTCTGCCCTCCTTTGACTTCATTGCATGCACTTTTTCATTATTTATATTGCTCATTTTTTTTACCTTCTTTTCACACACCTTCCTTGAGGAATGTCACAATAAACTTCACACCTCATTCTCAAAGGAGAAAGCTGTCTGTGTTCTGAAATGTTTCTGTTATTATCTTTGTCGTATTTTGTCAGTCGTCGTGTGACGATCTTATTAGCAAGAGAGCCGCCTGTCTATCATCTTTCTCCTGCCTGTTTTTCATCCGTGCTCTGCCTGTTTGCATGCCATTCATAATGTGTGATTGTTTGACTTTTAACCAAATAGCTTTTGTGCATGTGCGTTATCACATACAGTATAAAGAGATTTGATATGGTGGATATCCAGTTCCTATTGTGGTGCCATGTGTGTATCTGGTTGAGAAAAAGGTTTGGTATAGCTATAGAGGCCAGCGTTTCCTCCCGTGGGAGTGAGCTGTAAAAGACAGGGTCATTCAATATGGTTTGAAAAGGTCCAAGCTGAATCCTGTTGATCTTTATCTCTGTATGTATGTCAACAGATAGGCAGTACTGGAGTTGAGGGGGGATGAGGGGGGATGGCATCCCCCCTGAAATAAAAACGGTCCAAATCATCCCCCCTGTAAAACTGCCATCCCCCCTTTCCATCCCTTATGTCATTTCATCAATGAATGTGGTTTTACTGCTATTTCAACATTTAGAGTCATCACCAGAAAAAATAACAACAGAAAAATAACTTATTTGACAATTTTCACCTGTTTCAAGTAAATTTTCACTTGAAATAAGTAGAAAAATCTGCCAGTGGAACAAGATTTATCTTCTTATTACAAGCAAAAAAATCTTGTTCCACTGGCAGATTTTTCTTCTTATTTCAAGTGAAAATCTACTTGAAACAGGTGAAAATTGTAGTTTTTTCCAGTGATGAGTCTTGTTTTAAGTGTAATGAGATTTTTTTTACTAAAATGAGACATTTTATCTAGAAATAAGACAAATATTCTTGTTAAGATTTTGAGTTTTTGCAGTGATCCATTTTACTTATCCTGTGAAGGACAGTCCCCATATGATAAAATCCACCATCCCCCCTGATTTTTTTTTACAACTCGAGTACTGCAGATAGGTGTTCCAAAACTAGCTGCCTGCACAAGCGTTTTCATCAGTGGATTATTTTTGTCTTGTTTATTCACTATTCCCAGTAACATTTTAGTTGCTATCTCTCTGGCAGTTGTTAGTGGTCTTTCTGAGCAACCTTAATTTTTTTGTTTTTGTCCTCTCTTCCTCCATAATGATTTGAACTGCATGCCAGCAGATTAAAATGCAGGTTCCCCATCAAATCAAAATATTTGCATGTATAGTCCTGGCAGGGGAGCAGTGAAAGTTCTGATTTTTTTGTAGACTATTAAGGTTATACAAAAAAAAAGACTTAAAGTGCTGAAGATAGCCCTTATGACATGGGATTAACGCTTCCTTCAGCAGTAGAAGACGTACAGCTGTGTCCTCACACTGAGCTGTGCTCCCCATCAAGGCTGTATCTTATCGAGTGCCTGTAACATGCCCCTTTAGCTGACTCTGTTTTTGAAATCCAATATTTACAGTAAAACCGGATCCCCCCGAGCGTGTGACAGCAACCCCGATCCGTTCCAACCCCCGGAGGTTGGAGGTGTCCTGGAACAGCCCTGCCACCTGGCCCGACACAGACAATTTCCCTCTGAAGTACTTCCTTCGATACCGGCCGCTCATCCGAGACCAGTGGCAGCATGTGAGTACAGATGTTTGATCATAAACACTGAGCAGAGAAGAGGTATGCAGCATGAAGTCCTATCATGCATTGTTAACCGTGTGGAGAAGGTTTCATGTTGTGCATCCCAAAACATCACATGCCTCGGTAACATCTTTATCTCAACATCTAGCAAAAAGCCCTTCTCTTTTTCTTGTGTGTGATCAGACCTCTTCCCCAGAGTAAAGTAAACAGGAATATGATAAGGGGAAGAAAAAGCATTGTCCAAAGACATGTCTTTGAGAGAGGCTTTTGGGGAAATGATCCAAAATGTGGCTGTTAGTGTGATCCCTGTTCAGACAGACATAATTGCTCAGCAGCTTCACCATGTGTTACTGTATCCAAGTATTTCTTGTGGGTTTAAATCCCTAAGGACTCCATATAGTAAAAGCATATGTGTCCACGAAAGGATTCCTGGGATGAAAGCTCTTGTCTGCCAAGGTCTAACATCGCAGGGTTATTATCATGCACGTCAGTAGATTGCTAAGGTGTTGTTCCAAGAGCTTGGGTTACAGAGCATCAAATAAAATCACTCACACATATGAGTTACAGACCAATTTACGTTTCTCTTTTTTAGTGTTTCTTCACCTCTGTCAACCACCTTTCTGTGTCTCCATCTTGTTTTATCGCCCACCTCTTTCACTGCAATTCCCCCATTATTGTCACAGCAGTAAGCTTTGTTTTTGTGTTAGATGTGTTACTTGTATTCCAGTTATATAACTGCTAACTGACTTCACACAGAGCTGAACTCATGGTGTACCTGGAATGAGTTACTGGTGAAACAGAAAAGGCATTTAGTGCAATTACATTTGCTGCTTTAATGTTTGAAGAAATGATTCTGAAGCAAACTTCTCAAATGTAAAAACGGATACTCCATAGTCACCCAACTGTGTTGTATCTCTGGAAATATCAGCTTACTACCGTATTCTGAATCCAAGTTTTAGTATTTTCCTGTCTCTGACACAGCTTTTGAAATGGAGGAAGTTGTAATAAGACTGCAGGTTTTTGTGGTTGAAAATGATAATTAAGCCTGACACACACTCAGAGGTTTCCCTCTTCGTTCACCACTAATCAATCATTGTATGAACTGAAGCATAACCTGAAAGGTGGGAAACCTTAAATCAATATTTGGATTGAGTGAGGGCACAGAATCGTGGAAATTGCATAAATACAGTTGCTGACAGCTGAATACTGCAAAGGTTTCAGTCTTTATGCTGTGCTTCTGTGGAGTCTTTTTGTGGTCAGGGATTTTGTTTTTCAAGCAGCGTGTGTGTGTGTGTGTACGTGTGTGTGTGTGTGTTTTTCTGAAGAATGAATTCTCTTGACTTGAGAGTGTTTTACTGTTGGACCTCTACACAACCATAAAGTGCAGGAAGTGTTGGTTAATAGTGTTTGAGACGGTGTGCAATCTGGCTCATCGATGTATTTTCCGTCTGTATTTGTGTTTTGAATTCGTATTCGTATATTTCAAGAACATTCTTGGTTATTTTATGTTTTTTGTTAAGAGAGCAAGATGAAACTAGTCAGATAAAAAGTTTGTCAAGCCCATAAAGTGTGTTGTCCATCTTTTGGACCTCTGTACCACCCAAGCTGATCCAAAATAGAGTCTCGAGGGTTGGACAACCTTGATCCAAAAAAAAACAAAACATTTGAGTGAGCAGAGTTCACGACCCGGTTGCTCCCAGTCTGAAACAAAGCAGATGGTTTAGTGTGTTGTGAGGCATTGAAAGTGCAGCTACGTAAATGATGTCATCGTCCTTGTAAAATCAAAAAGCCTTTTGGCTCTGCCACTTGATAAATGACATGACCTATCTGGATTTGCACGTTTTAAATGGCTCTTACTGGTTCAACCTCTGACGTGTCTGAGTCTGACTGGACACAGGAAGTGTTTTTCTCTCTTCCACTGTGTCTCAGACTGGCAAATAAACCAGATTTGCATCTTTAAGGTATGTAACTACTCCAAGCAATCAATAGAAACCCTGTGTTGACATAGATTTGCTTTTTTGTAATGACGGCTCTCACTGACAAATAGTGATGCACCAAAATGAAAATTTGTGGCCGAAACCGAAACCGAAAATAATAATAAACACTTGGCCGAATACCGAACAATACCGAACATGGTTCTTCGCAGTTTTTCATTTATTTTGCCAATTTTTTCACCATTGCATAAATCAAATACATTTGATTTAGGCATGCTTTTCAAAGAAAAAAATATTTTACAAAATTACAAGGTAGAAAATATTTATTGAACATAAAAAAATGAAAATTTTTTAATTTCCCAGCATTATGTTGTTTTGGTTCCACCTCCTGGTGAATGTTAGGTAAAATTCTTATGGGGTTAGTTTTTGGTTGGCCAACGATTTATGTGGTGCGCAACGTTACGGGACGGAGCGGCCAGTCTATTTCCTTATTTTACAACGCCGTTATTAATTGTTCGTTTTTTTTCCCACTTCTTCCCTGAACACCGAAAGTGTTTTTTTGCCATTTTCGGCCGAACAATTTCGGTTACCGAACAATCGGTGCATCACTACTGACAAACATAAGAGGTGAAACAGAGTATAGGCTGTTTGTTTGTCTGTAAAGTACACTAGAGTACACTCAGCCTGCTATAAAAGTGGTGCCGCTGTCATACTTACTCGCATCACTGTACACTTTGTCTTGGTAATGGCAAATTGTAAGTGGTTACTGCCATTAAAGCAGTAACATAATGTCTGTACGCAAGTAAAGTCTGCTGTGGAAAACATTGAGACTGAAAACTACCAATGCACGATCTAAATCATGAAGGAAAGTTTAATGAAGGCCTATATATAGCTCAATTGCTTTAGTCTCAGAGGTTAATTGAAGTGGTTGATATTGTTCAGGAATGTACCTTTGAAGTGGTTAGACAGCAGTGTGGCTCTCACATGTTGCACTTTGAAATGTGCTTTGAGTCAGAAATGAAAGTTGTGCTGCGATCAGAATCATCTTTGCAGGAAGTCATCCATCGTCTTGAGAGATGAAGGGATGACGGGCCCAGATACTTGGGAGTGATGAAGATTCACATGGAAGCAGGAAAATGAGGAAAAGTTTTGAAGTGAAGATGAATGGAGTGCATCACAGAACCAGAAGGGGTGTTAATAGATAGCAGACCCTGGCAGATGCCATAAAATGGGACAAGTGGTACCTATAAGTCATACAGACAGTCCCAGGCACATAGATACATTTGAACTGGAGTCAAAGACTGAGGCGAATGAAATAGTATACACCACAGAATCCACAATTAAAAACAAGTAGAAATAAAACATATAAGCCCAAGACTGATTGGAAACTGATATAAGAACGCATGGTTGGAAAGAGAAGTACAGAGACACAACTGGCATAGGGAGACTAGTGTCAGTAGTTGTATGAAAAAAACCTTTGTGCCAGATGAAAATGCAAGAAGAAATGTGTCACACATGGGGAAATGCTCAAGGGATTTGTTTTAAAGGGAAGTGCTTTAATCTGTCGGCAAGAAGAGATATTTTTTATCTAAAAATAGTGAATAATGTAAAGGACAATCGGCGAGGGAGAAAATGTAAAATGTAACGTATTAAAAGATACCAAAACTGTTGAGCAGACAGAGTGATCCGTATGCTGAGCCACAGCTGATGTGTGAACTCAATAAATAGGCAGTTCATTCATCCGCTAAGAATAACCCATTTACAAATAAACACATGAATTTAATATTAAATTGTAAATAACCAAATACATGATGGAATAAATGGCTTGGTTGTTACTTTTTTACACCAACCTCAGACTCCACTGGGTTTAATCTCTTCAAGCTGCCATCAGATTTGAGCTCATTGGTCAAATTGTTTGCTGAAACAGGCAAACTGTACAATATCACATGTAGACTGTGGATCATGGACCATATACCAAGAGCCAGACCCAGGAAATGGTGCAATTTCATGATATGCACAGAAGTTTAACTTGTGTGCATTATTCCCCAGATTTATTAAGCTGTGAATGCAAATGGTTTCATAAGCAGAAAATGAAATCATACCTACTAATAGGGTTGCAAAGGGGTGGAAAATTTCCGGTAAATTTCCGGAAACTTTCCGGAAACTTTCCATGGGAAGTTAAGCTGGGGAATTTTGGAAATATTCCAAATTGGAAACTTTCCATGGGAATTATAGGAATTTATGGGAATTATTGGGAATTTATGGGAATTAACAGGAAATTGGGGGTAATTTAAACAAACTGTATCATATCCAAACATAAATGTAAATATTTATTTTGTCATAAGCAGATATCCATGCAAGATAATACAAAAACATGACATTTCAACAGATTTATTTGAGTAGAACTTTAGTTTTTATTCTTGTATGAACAATTATTACTTGACTTTATATAGTCCGTGGGCTCAAATGTGTGGCTTCAATAGTATTGTGCTTTGAGCTCAAATGTGCGGCCTCCAGGCTTCAAGAAATCACCAGTGCATGTGATGGAGGAATGCACAGTGCCTGTAGGGGGCGTGGCCTCAATAGCCCTGCAGTAAGCAATGTGCTGTGTGCATGTGATTGAGGAGTGTACTTGCATTAAATCTGGTTGTTTTAGCCAAGACTATGCTACAATATATTTCCCCCAACTATATTTAAGTTCCCTGTTAAGGGCCAACCTTCAATTCTGTAAATTTCTTATTTATTCCCGTTAATTCCCATATATTCCCGTTAATTCCCATGGAAAGTTTCCAACTTTGAAAATTCCCGGAATTTTGCAACCCTACCTACTGATCACCCCGCATGCGTAAAGACCATAAGATGTTTTCATCGTTTTTTCAACTGGACTGAACTAAGTGTATTTGGTTCCAATAAACAACCTTCATGACAGCGTTGTAGAAACTTGATGTCTGGTTACATCAGCCAATTAATTCAACTATGCAGAGACACGCTGGCAGACAACAGCATATCATAAATATTTTACTCTTATTTGCTTACATGCAACAATCTTTACATACTGATGTCCTTTGCATAGTACTTTATTCTTTAGTCTAAGTACGACCTTACACCAGCAACATGACTTGTGTGTTGTACCCACAACAATATTCAAAAAGAGTCATTTGACCCACCCTTTTCATCCACACCATAATGATGTTTTGCTTTTCTTTTCATGTAAGTCCTGGGAGCCTAAAACATGAAAGAGTGAGCCACGTCATACATTACATAAAAATTAAAAACAAAACACACTAACACCAGAGAATACATGTGCGTAACTTTAAATGGTCAGTGAGTGGTGCATGTTCCCATGGCACTCGTTCTCCCAGGGACATGAACTCAAACTCTCACAGCAATTAAAGAAATGTTCCAGTAACTATGATAAGAACAATTCCAGATTGCTCAGTATTCTCCTTGTGCTGCGCAACTGCCTCTGCTCTGCTGTGATTGCAGTTCAACATCATCCTTTGGGGATGCTGCTGAGGTCCAGTCGTCTGAAAACACACACATAGGCATGCATGGAAACAAATGCATACAATTTGATGCACATTTTTACTCATAAATGCCAATATGCTTCGAATTCTTGTTGTTATGATTACCAGGACTAGTACTGCATGCAAATTCCATCAAAGCCCTCCTAAACGCTCATGCATGAGTGCACAGGTGAAAGCAATGTACAGTTCATCAGTAAAGTCAACACACATCCAGAATGTATAGATTATTTCGGTCATGCAGTTACACATAAACTAAAGACCTGCACACAGCTGCTTATAGGACGTCCGAGAGCTACAACGCTCACTCTCAACCATATGCAGTTTACATATAAATGATACAGGGCAGATAAGTTCTGAAAGTTCCAAATAAAGCCGCTCATTATGGCAAACACACAAATATTCACAAATATCAAAGGGACTCAATAAGTAGAGCAGCCAAAGCAAAGAAAAGAGGTGGTCTTAAAATTCCTTTTGTAATCTGTTCCTGCTTGAGCAACACAGCTTAACCTTCCATTCATTTATATATTCTACATTTCTTTGTCCTTCTGCCTGACACCCTGCATCTCCCTCATCTTCTCCCTCGCAGCACTTTTTTTTTTTAAATCTGCTTCCATTATCATTCTTCTTACCCCTCCTTTGGCCTCCTCTCTCCCCCTCACTTCTACTCTGATGCATCGTTCCCATTTGCTATCAGTCTCCTCGTCTATTCCACCAACGCACTGACTTTCTCTGTCCATCTACTCATCCATGTCATAACGGTCTTAACCCGTTTGCCAAGAGCCACTCTTATTGTACAAACACTTAGATGAATCAATAGTGGCCCACAAGCTGTGTGTTGTGTGTAGTAGTCGCTGTAGGGACATGGAGATATAAATCTGTTTACACAGTTTGTAGATTTGCTCTTTTTTGTAACCACAAAATGTGAGTCTATTAAGTGGAAAATGTGAAATTAAATTAAGCAATTTGTGGTTAGGACTAAAGTAACTATAGGAGCAAAGGTAAATCTCTAGAAAATGTCAGTGTAACGTCCTCTAATGTGTAGTGGAAGCAGAGTGGATTCATGGGCATTGCCTTGCAAACCTATTCCCTATTGCCTGATTGCTTGATCAAAACAAGATACCTTTTAAAGGTAGGAAAATATTTTTAATTCTAAAAAACATTCCTTTGTTGAGTTCCCCTTTTTCTGCCACTGAAGCTTCAAGTGTTTATCTGTCTGTGTTGGAAACATCTAGACACTGGGATTTTTGCCAATTCCTCAAGACAGAATTCCTCTGGTTACTTCAAGCTAAATGGGCTCTGCTGGTGTGCAGCAGTCTTTCACATACCAGAGGCTGAGGTCCTGGCTCTGACTTGGCTGTGCAAAGATATTCAAACGTTTCCTTTTAAACCACTGGACTTTTGCTTTATGCAGTATGTTTAATTTGAACAAATGCTGAAAAATGCCAACTTGATTTTAGTGCCATCCATCACCATTTTCTCAAGCTCCACTGGTGAAAAACATCACCACAGCATGAGGCTGTCACCCTCATGCTGCTCTCTGTGTCGTGAGAGCCGTATGCTGCTGTACATGCCAGATCTCTTTTGGCAAACGCCAAACTTTTTTTTTTCAAACATTGGCTTTTTTTTCTGGCCGTTTTCCAGCCTCTCCAGGCACTCCAAATCCTTCATTTCATCCTTCACTTCCTGCCAGTACTCTGACTTTTGATGAGCTATCCTTTGTTGGCAGGTTTGTTTGTTTTGGGGTTATTTTTTTACTTTCAGATTAATTTATAACTAAATAACAACCCTTATTTCTTCAGAACGTTGTCTGTGAACTGTTTAGAGACCTCTTTAGCCTTCATTTTGCTGCATCCTCAGATGTGCTACTGTTTTGTTGTTTCCGTGGCTCTGCAGATTCTGAAGCTTTCCACAGCAGGCGTACATGGCCTGTGGTCATGTGACACTTACAGTGCGTATACCTTGATCTGTATGATTTTTGGAAGTAAATGTCTAGATTTTACTTCCAAGCAAAGGGACTAGTTAAAAATATGCCCAATTTTTTCATATTTTTCTTTTAATGTCACTAGTTTGAACTACTAAGGTATAGATCTATTTCATAAAATATATTTGAATTACAGGTTGTAATGCAACAAAACTGGAAAAAAATGTCATAAAGGTAAACAGCAACTATTATGTTCTTACTATTTCCTAGTTTTCATCTTTTCTCTTCCTCTCATACGCTCTTTCTGGCTCTCTTAAATCCTATCTCCATGTTTCATTTTCACCTTCCTGTCCCACACCACTACAAGCCACCAATTTTCCCCTCTCTCAGCAATCCGCTGTTTTACCAGCGCCGACTCATTCATCCATCCATGCATCCTTGCAACCATGCATTAAGCCACCTGTCTAACCATCCATCCCTCAAGCCATCTATTTATGGGCGCACATGATAAATGTTTAGACCTTGTTTGGGGAAAACATCCCATCTAAAGGACACTGCCACAGACAGATCATTTATCAAGCCCCGTCATTGTAAGACACGAACATACTGAACATGCACACACACACACACACACACACACACACACACACACACACACACACACACACACACAGCAGATTGTGTACTGTCACAGTTGAAAGTCATCATCATTACGCTCTACTGTCAAAATACATCACTTTTGGACTGAATCCTTTGAGGTTTTTTTCAAAACTATTTTGCACAGACATACTCAGGGTTTAACAAACATTGTGAAATCAATCTGGCTCAAGCATAAAATACTTAAGATTATAACTCTTCACAGCTTGTAAAATAGTTTGGAAGACAAATAATTTCATCTCTAAATGGAAATCAAGATTGCAGAAAAAAATTATAAAGTAAGAGGAAGAAAAATTGACAAAACCAGAAGGTCAACACGTTTCTATTTCTATTAAATGGATTTGAAGGGAGAAGTAGTGTTCCCTTCAGAGGGAGAACTCATCCTGTTTACAAATTTTAGTTTAAATATTTCAAAATGTTCTCTTTGTGGTGCTTTGGAAGTCTACCTGTGTGAGGATGAATGAAGCAAAATGGGACTCCTGCCCTCTTCCTCTGCCTGTATTGATTTCCCTCTCACCATGCCATCCTGGGGCTGCATGCACTTGCCCCTATCTGCTCTGAGACATCAGGACAAACACATTTATTGCAGTGACCTCATCTTCAGGGCTTCTGTCTCACTGCTGATAGAACCAAGCCGACACACACCAAGTGGAACATGTAAGTCACAAGAACGTGCTTTGAGTTTGGAAAGTTTTGCTTGTGGGGACCAACAAATTCAAGAAAAGCATGGATTTATAAAACAGTCCTTTCTAGCCAAATGTATTTCTGTTTCAGCAAAAAGAGGAACTCCCTTTTTCAACTCCAGTGTATGCTGTGGTATCAGGAAATTCATTTGGCCATCACCAGATATACAATATACAAGCTCAGATGAACAAGTGTGATGTTTCATTGAATCAATATTTAGTAAACTAACACAAACTACAGAAGCAGTGTGTGGAAAAAGTCCACCGACTGATTCAAAAGGAATTACAAAGCTAAGCAGCCAGGTGCTGCTAATTACATATAGCTTATTTGAAGAACTGAACCTGAAGAACAGCAGGTGTGTGTGTGCGTGCGTGCGTGCGTGCGTGCGTGCGTGCGTGCGTGCGTGCGTGCGTGCGTGCGTGCGTGCGTGCGTGCGTGCGTGCGTGCGTGTGTGAGAAGATAATGCCAAAAGAACAAGTAATCGTTCAGAACTATATGAGTCTGGGAAAAGCTCGATGGCTGTATACAAGCAGCTTGGAGTCCATCATTCCACAGTGAAAAAGATGATTTACAAGCAGAATACATCAGCTGACAGTCTTCCCAGTAATGGACATCCTAGCAAATAGATTCAGATTGTACAATGCTCAGTGAAATTATAAAAACGCTACATCCCAGATACAGACCTCAGTTTCCATGATAAAGGTTAAAGGTTATAACAGAAAATGTCTTAATAATTCAAATGCAACACACCAAACAATCTACAATAGAATGAGTGAAAAAGAAAATAATCACGAGGCATATTCAGATTATACCCTCTTAGTATCCTTGCATGATGGAAACGTGTTTAACGTGGCTGGACAAAGTAAATGCAAGTGGTGTTATTGCCTCTCCAGTGCCTGAAGCTGAGTGGAGGGGAAGAAAGATGGTGTCATCAAGTGATACTATGTAACACGGAGCGGGCGGTGGATCCATACTAAATAATAACAATAATTGTGTTGCACAACTATGACCGTCATAGAGAAAACAATAACTTGAAACAAAGCTATTGCTGCCTACTGTAAGTTGGTTCTACAAGCTGTTTATCATTGGTGCCCTTAGCTTTTTAGTCATTCTGCACATTAACATTCACAGTTTAATCAAGCTTGTTATAGTTCAACTAGGTTGTTAAAGGAGCCGTCTGTAAGAAATGTCCAAAACTGGTACTGCAGTCACTTTCAAAATATTGTTGAGCGGCGTGTACCCTCCCCCTCCTCCCCCCGACCAGAGGTTGCCAGGTAGGCTGCAGAATGCAGCAGGAACGTAGGCTGCCATGGCTGCAATAATTAGAGCCGAGCTGGCAACCCGGATGCCGAAACAATACTGACTTGGTGATTGGGAGATAGGTGGAGGGTGGAGCTTCAGAAACAATACTGACTTGGTGATTGGGAGATAGGTGGAGGGTGGAGCTTCAGAAACAATACTGACTTGGTGATTGGGAGATAGGTGGAGGGTGGAGCTTCAGAAACAATACTGACTTGGTGATTGGGAGATAGGTGGAGGGTGGAGCTTCAGAAACAATACTGACTTGGTGATTGGGAGATAGGTGGAGGGTGGAGCTTCAGAAACAATACTGACTTGGTGATTGGGAGATAGGTGGAGGGTGGAGCTTCAGAAACAATACTGACTTGGTGATTGGGAGATAGGTGGAGGGTGGAGCTTCAGGAACAATACTGACTTGGTGATTGGGAGATAGGTGGAGGGTGGAGCTTCAGAAACAATACTGACTTGGTGATTGGGAGATAGGTGGAGGTTGGAGCTTCAGAAACAATACTGACTTGGTGATTGGGAGATAGGTGGAGGGTGGAGCTTCAGAAACAATACTGACTTGGTGATTGGGAGATAGGTGGAGGGTGGAGCTTCAGAAACAATACTGACTTGGTGATTGGGAGATAGGTGGAGGGTGGAGCTTCAGAAACAATACTGACTTGGTGATTGGGAGATAGGTGGAGGGTGGAGCTTCAGGCCAAAACAAAAAATGACAACATAAACATCAGTTGAGGGCTGCAACTCCTCTTTTTAAACTGGAATATCCTGGCTTGAGTGCTGTTGTCATTTGAAATGAACATGATTTTTAAATGTCTGTTGACATATCGGGGTCATTTTATGGTTCGTTTTATTATTGCTCTTACATACAGCTCCTTTAAATGACTCTTCTCTTTGTCCCAGTATACATGCATGCAAAGGAAGCTTAGTTGAAAGTAGTTCAGATTCTGCCACAATAGGTGGCAGTAGTTTTTTTGTTGTTGCTTCTCCAGTTGACCTACTACGGCACAAACCCAAACAACAGATAAATATTCAGTTAACTGGTGGGGGCAGAGTGGACAGCGGTGAACAGGAACTGCACAAACATTTTTATATTCTTATGTTTTAGTTTCTTTTTCTCTGTTCAATTTTTCGGGCAGTACGAGGATAAAGCCTGATACAACTGGTACAACTGCAGGGCGTGTGAAGGTGGATAGGCCACTTTCTGTCCAGTTCACGTTTACGTGCAGGGATTAATTCATCCAAACTATGTGTGTAAGTCCAACTATAAGAAGTTTTATGTGGCTCGAAATCAGTTTACATGTCTTTAAAAATGCCAATTTGTAGATCAATAATGAAGGGCAGTGTAATGTGTTGTATTGTTCATCTGGAGTTCTATTTACCTCATTTTAATATCAGATTAGGACCAGATTTAAAACATTGTTTTTTTTACATAAACCTTTAAGAGTGGAATAGGGTGCACTTGTCTTAGTGACTTAAAATACTTATTTGTTATGTGTTTTCACTGCGATCTGCGCTTTGTTCCAACATACTCATCTGGACAGTTTCTGCAAAGAAGAAAACACTTTTTTTATTGAAAACACTTAGCAGCTGTTACAGCAGGAAAGAAGGAAGAATAACATGAATTCTCAATTTTAAACATTTTGAATTCGATATCATGTGCATGTTTCCCATTTTTATTGTACTGGTTTGAGAACAAAATCAACGCAACAACCTCCGCAACTGCGTTGTTTAAATTACCACATAAGTTTCTGCGCTATAAGGTCTAGTTCAGGATTTTTGATTGGCTGGGAGGTTTGGCTCCCTTTTACAGTAATTGCTGCCATGGCGATCGGGGCTTCAAAGAGAGAAATACTGTTTGAGAAATTACCCCTGGACCTAGCATTTTCGTGCATGTGTGCCCGAGTGTGTGTATGTGTGTGTGTGTGTGTGTTTTTTCAAATGGGTGGAAAGTGCAGCGGAAAAATGGGAGCTGTCAGTCAACCTAATGAGACCAACCATCTCGGTGAACATGTACACACACGCACATGCACACAGCCACACACAGAACGCCATTGGCCCAGTGGAAGTGCCATATAATTGGGTTTCCTTTCCAGGACAACAGACATGCTCACTGGATTAGATCTGACTACCGACGCCAATTCCCTCCATGGCTCCCTCCCTGTGCTTTTCCTTCTCCTTTTCATTCTGACTCTTCTTTTTAGCATCTCTTTTTTTTCCCCTTCTTAATTTTTTCCTCTGTTTGTCCATCATGCACTCTTATCTGCTTTTCCTCTTTTCTCCTGGCAGATCAGGTCATCTTATTGTCCTTTCCACCTGTGACCTCAACCCTGCTGTCTGTTCAGACCCTTGCTCCATGTGTCTGCTCACGATACGTATGACAGAAAAATATATAACAGGAGTATTATCTCAGGTTCAGAAGTCACACTTGCTATAATGAATGGCATTTAACAAGACTTAGTGAAGACAAGTGACTTATTAAAGGTCTTATTTAAGACCTGCCACCGGTAATTACAGTTGGAGTTCCTAAGTCTCTTCATTGCAATAAATGTGTATCTGTATGAGGTATGAGGAGATTAAACTTTATTAATCCAACCAGGAAAGTCATTTCAAGTTTTTCCCAATAATAAATACTAATACTGACAGATATTGCAGCAAAAAAGATTAGGGGAAAAAATGATCAGAAATGTCAAAAACAAAAAGAAGCTATGTGGAAACCAAAAAATGCTGATAAGATGGGAATGAGAGAGATGATAAAAAGGGTGACTCTTTTTCTCATAGTCCCTTATGCAATCTCTAAGGAATGTTCACATCTCCTCTCTCTGTCACTCACATTGTCTGGATTTATGTGGACGCTCTTTTAGCGTTTGTGTGAACACTTTTAAGTAAGCGTCTGACCTTCAATACAACCCACTTATTCATTCAAGTGAGAGAAAAACCTTGATTATTTTACTAACCATTGCTATGAGCACATGCATCTCTATATGATTTCTGGAATGTGGACACCTCCAGCCATCTCCAGTAGTCAGCCCAAACAACATATTGCGCTCAAATACACCGCTCAGCGTGTTCCAGTCCAATTACATGCCCATATTCTGTGGTCACGCTCGGAAAAATCTTTCCTGTCTCTTTCTTGTCAACTCATACACAGCTGTCAAACCTGTGCATTCTCCAAAACCCCAGCAGCCCCAACATCCATCTGTAAACACTGACGCTCAGAATGAGGACTGAGGGGGTAATGTTGTTGCTTCATCTCAATATGTCAGTGTAGGTATCATTAGTGGAGAGGGATACATTTGGATATGCCTAGATGCCAGACTGTAAGTATATCATTACATGAGTTGACTGAATTTGGTTTGTTAAAAGGTAGGGGTGTAACAATATATCGTGCCACGGAATTTCGCGATACAAAAACGTCACGATACGTGTCGTGGAGGTGACAAACTGTATCGCGATATTGGGTTATTAATCTATTGTGTTGACTAGTAACGCGCATCCGACCGCGACCGCGGCCCGCGGACCAAAATCTTCCTCCGCTCAGAAGAAAGTAGTCCCGTTTTGCGGTCCCGTTTTGAGGTCTGAACCTTTACTTATTTAAGGCTGGTGTAGAGTTAAGCCTTACCTTATTAAATTAAACCTTTTTGGGGTCGTGAGTAGGATAAACACGGGACAACTTCTGCGTGAGTTCGAGTGTATTCAATGTCCGCTCAACAGCGTAGGATTTTAGAACATCAACACGGCACCTAGTGCTGCATCACTCCGCCCAATCTAAAACAGACTAATCACTACAGATAAACTGACTAGTGTCATTATAGTCCCTGATTTACAGAATATAAAGAATATATTTATAAAATAATGAACCCTGAATTACCAAAATAACCTTCTTAACAAAAATAAATCTCCTCTTACACTTATAAGGTGAGCATGAATCAATCTGTTTTATGATGTAAAATTGTATGTATTTATTTACTTTTATTTATTTATTTAATTTTAGTTGTTAAATTTCTGGAAAAGAAAAAAGTCAAATCATACATGAGAGAAACTATTCAGTTTGTGGCAAAATATTTTTACTTTTTTTACAAACTGTAACAATAGGGCAAACGCACAGCATTGTTTTGTATTTTGTGTCTTTCAAATAAAAGACAATTTTTTCCAGTCATATGTTCCTCATTCAAGCCTGCAATTGCCCCTCGGGGATAAATAACGTTTTCTGAATCTGAAAAGGTTGTTAAAAAATACTGCTATAATATCGTATCGTATCGTTATCGTGACCTCAATATCGTGTATCGTACCGTATCGTGAGATTAGTGTATCGTTACACCCCTATTAAAAGGTGAATTTGAACACCAGTCAAGGCAGATGACTGTCCTTTCTGATTCTGGTTCTGCCAGAGGTTTCTTCCTGTTTCCTTTCCACAGAAGAAAAGATTTGATGCAGTCTGTTGGTTTCCTGAGCGAATCAATAATTATTATCGTCATTTTATTTGCTTTGTATTGATCGGACTAATTTGGAACGAGTTGAACTGTAATGTTATATTCCCTTGAGGTGACGTTTGTCGTGATATAAATAAAGCTGAATTGAATGGAACATGTTTTTATTAGACTTAGTTACTGATGGTGGCAGATGTAATAAGCTCTCTTCCAATAAGAAGCATCATCTTTAAGCCCACAACCCATTTATTTAGGGTGTGGGTGAGTTTGTAGAAAAATAAGTGTATACTGTAATTCTTGGCTATTGTAGTTACAGTATGTGTAAATTGAATTGAAATGTGTTTGTCCAAGACCCCTTTTACAATTGCCCCGCTGCTCTATAACCTTATTACACTGTCTGGTTGTGTTTTATGGAATTCTATAACTAAACAATGGTGCGCCCAAGTAAGGCAGCAGTATTGTACTGTGTTATGGTGAAATAATGATGGTGGGAGTTGGGGATTGTCTAGTCTGAAAAGTAGAACTTATCAAATGTGTCTCCAGAATGCACAAAAGAACTGACTGAATTTTCCCCCACGAACAGAAATTCATTTATTGACGCGATATAGAACACTTTTCTTTTTATTAGGCTCTTATTCTGCAGGATTTACACTCTCAAACTGATACACAGGTACACAGACTGGATCCTGTATATCCATAGTTGCAAATGGTCAGACAGGGTACCAAATTTCACCTTCCATAAGTAATTAAATATGACAGGTTCCGCAGACACATTTGGTGACATTAAACTGGGGCCAGTGAGATATGTATACAATTTATATCTATTTGTTTATTTGTTTATTTATAGGATCCCCATTAGCTGATGTGGCAACATCAGCTATTCTTCCTGGGGTCCCCAATGCAATTTTAAAAGAACATACATAGTCCATACATACACACATATATCGCAGTTACGGATCACCGTAACGCCGAGTCATAATATACACTAACAGCAAACTTTCTGTCTAAAATACATTAGTGGTGAAAAAAAAAAAAAAAGGAATCATACAGTCATTCCAATACCACGAAGTATAACCAACAAATACATTTCTGTAATAAATTATAGCATGTGATATATTTGTTACCCTTTGAATTTTATGTAAAAAGTATTTTGCTACCTTTTTAAAACTGTATTTTGATGTAATATTTTTGATGTTATAAGGTAATGCGTTCCATCCTGTGATAGCTCTTTATAAAACAGTGTGTTTTAATATCTATGACTGAGCTAACTCTGAATTAACCGGTGACATTAATGCTGTGTTTACATGTTTGAGTCAGTAATTATCCAAAGTCGTTACCCGTCTCTACAGCAATGAAAGGGCATGTTCTGTCGTCTGTCTGTGTTTAAACACAGCATCAGCATCAGCATCAGCATCAGCGAGATGCTATTTCATGTCAAGACTGCCAATTTGTCCTCAGTTATTCACAATGAAATGACATATGTCTCTCTGCAGGAAATTTGAGAAAAAAAAAGTAACGATTTTGGTTTCAAAATAAACATATTTATCTTCTGTTTTCTTCTGGTGTAATTTTCCTCACTGTCATTGTTCTATGCCTTTGAGCAACGAAATGCAGAATATTTACCCTGAGTTAATGAGACATAATTATAACACACAAACACACACACTCCTACCCCTCCTTCCACTACGGGATATTAAGCTCCACTTTCACTTCTTCTTTTCAAGCCACTTGGTATCATGAAAACGCATCCATCTCTCTGGAAGTGTTTATCTAAAAGCAATTTAGTCTGCACCCTCACATGACATGCTCATATATGTAGTTTAAACATGCGGGACACGCAAGCAGATCTGCAACATGCGTGAACTGCAGACATCAGAGTAAACATGTGGGTACAGACTAACAAAAATTTAAGAGGGTATATTTTCCTAAACTCGAAAGTGCATGCACAGATTTACACGAAATCAAACAGATGTGAGCAAATGGCGGGATTTCACAAGTGCTTCACGCCGTAGACACAAGCGTGTAAATGCACGCACATGAACACACAAACACATGTTAGAGCCAGTAAGGAATGCTGATAAAAGCAACAGTTGGATACGCTGGTTGGATTATATCTAAACAGTGGGCGATTTTGACTCAGAGGTCACACACACATTCGCTCACAGTCCACGTGCGGAAGTGTAACCACATGTGCATCCAGCTCTCGGCGGGAGCATGTAAGAGACACATGCTGAGATGACGTTATTACCGCATCCTAATGAAATTAAGTCTAGAAACGTAGCGCTCGGTTTGCCAGATAGAGACTGTACTTCCATCCAAACAGAGGGCGAGTGGGAGAGAAAGATATTTATTCAGATAGAGCAGATAGAGAGAGGCTGCTCGTGTCATGGCAGTGTTGAAAATACAGAAGTCGACTTTGCAGAGCGAGTTAATAGGAAACTCCCATCCCAGGCCTCTTCTGTCTGTAGGCTAAAAATTATAAGTTGTGTTTGAAGGTGTTTTGATTAAATTATGGACTGTTTTGAGCAGCTGCTGTGAAGCTACTACTTATTTTCATCTTAATTTATTTTACAGCAGTAGGAAGAGAAATCAAAGGTAAATGGTGAAAAGACTGCAGATTTATTGTTGTCTCAACTGATTCTGCTTTCCTTCTTTTCATTAAGTATTTTCATGAAATCCTCTTTTTGGCAATACACAATGTAGCACAAGAACTCCTAATCCTCAGTCTTTCACACTTTTTGGCAGCAATGGCAGCCTCAAGTCCTCTTAGTGAAGAAACGTCACACTCAGAAAACCTTTTATTTGGAAATTTCTCCTGTATTACTCTATAGAAAAGTTGTCACTGCACAGCCATTTCACAGCCACGTCTCTCCGGACATCTTCTAAATACAAATCACCACTCTTCCCTTGTCACACCAGGACTGTCTTCTCTCCTGCTTTCTTGGCGGTATACAGCTAATCAACATCTTCTTAGACATTGATATTGATCGAAACATGGGATCCTGGGTAATTAATAAAAAGGTTCATTTTCACAATATTTTTCTGCAGCAGTCTTTTTCTGCCCTCAGTCTGAACTGCTGTTGCGGCAATGATACTGCCATAACCATGTTTGATTGTAGGGGTAGGATAATGAGAGGATGCACTGCACTTTGATTCCTCCACATGCTTTGGGACATGTGTCCAAGTAGTTAAATGTTTGTTTCATCAGATAAGATTTTCACTCTTGAGCTTGTAGCTCAGTTAGATGACTTTTGGTAAATTCCCAGTGGACTGTTGTTGGGCTTTAAAGCTATATCTCACAAATCAAAAATTAGTGCTGGTTAATCATTTGGAAATGTTCTTTAATCGTTCCTCAGATCTGTGGCTTGATAAAATTTGGTCCCACACAAGCTATTCTCCCAGTTTCATGGCTTGCTTTTTGTGTTGACAGACCGCCCAGTGAGAGACTACGAGCATCTCAAGGACCATATGTGGTCAATTGCAAAAGAAAATGTCTTTTATGCTTTTAAAAGTATTTTATTCTAAATAAATGCACAAAGCTTGATGTTTCTTTTGCCGTTGTTAAATATTGTCTGACGCTTGATTGAAAAAGGAATGAATCAGCAGCGAATATAGACAACCAACCAACTCTTGATGAAATTAAATGCACTTATATTCAAAGATTACTATAAAATAGCACAATTTATGTGTAAAATAATACATCGAAAAGTACCACAAAGTATCTAGGGGTAGTTTCATTTGAGGGAAAGTGCATATTCTTTACGGGGTGCATGCATGTTAGAAATAAACAAACAGTATCACTGCATTACGACAAAAGGAGTTAACTTATGGGATAACCTTAGTGATGAAATGAAATCATGTGGAACAATTGCTACATTTTGAGATGGATGAGAGTTTGTTCATCCTTTGGAAACGGGTAAAGATTATGTTTGAGTTGTGAAATGGACTGAGCTAAGCTTTGATGTGTAATACTATTATGGACAGAGGCTATTTCTCTGGTATTGTTATGGGATGGACATTTTATTTCCTGATTATTGGTATGGACTGGACAGAGTACATTTGTTAAATATGGAATCTGCCATGAGAGCTATGTGAGGACAAATGACGGGGACATATATGAATTAAACTTAATCCCGCTGCTTTTCTGGTATGTTTTTGCTTTCTTTTTTGCCATTGTATTGTTTTTGTTTTATATATAATCGAAATAAAATATTATACTAATACTACTATTATACCAAAAAATTAACCGGATCAAAGCTCATCTACTGTGTTCTCCTTAAGTATCCTGTTTGCATCAGGGACATAGAAAAACTCTTCATCATATTCTTTATTAAATATGTTGTGGTCTAGTCCACATATACAGTAACTGCATTTAAAGTCCAATGGTCAAGAAAGTCTCCAGCTCTCAGTTTAGCCCAGATACCTGTGATATGTAGGTGGAGTTATATGTGTGTGTGTTCATGGCTACTTCAGACTGCAATGGGCAACAGGCATTCAAGAAATCATTTAAATCGACTTTAGGAATTGAAAAGAAAGTACAGCCATCTCCCTCCTCTGCTTCTCCAATAAACACCAGCAAAAGGCAGCCAGACACTCCAAGCACAAACTGTAAATTACAGAGAAGCGGCAAATCGTTCTCTCGCCCATTCCCTTGTACCGGTAACTAAAACATTCAGTTCATTCTCGGTTTCACTCTGAAAATTAAAGTGCACACAAAAGACTTTCAAATGTCAAGGATGCATTTTCTACTGTGTTACGAAACGATGTGGCACTAACGCCAGTGCTTTCTGGTATAATCACCAATTATGCCACTGATGTTTTGGTCTTTTACATGCATCTTTGTAGGAGTTTCTGTAAGTGTGAAGAGCGGGGGCTGCAAAGTGGATTTAGGCTTTAGGTCGGCAACAAAGTGTAAAACACCTGAGGGCTCAAGCCAGACACTAAAACTATTCACAGATGAATGCTAAAAGGTTTGTTGTTAATAAATGATCGCTGAATAAATCCTAACACAGCTGCTTCTCTTGCAGACAAGCTAATATGGCTTTACTGAGAATATAAATGATGGTTAAAGCTAGGGAAGGGTTGGGCATCTGGCCCAAAATTTAACTTAGGATAACTTATGAGTTTTTCTTTTTAGCCAAGAATTTTCATAATTCATGGTTTTGGAGCATTTCATATCCCTAAGGCTAAAGAACCCTCTCAGAAATATGCCTTTGCTTTCAAAATAAATGAGTCTCACTCACAAATAAGTCTGTCTTATGAGGAACGTGTTTAGATAATATGACTCAAATTTATTTGACCCTAACTTAGAAAAAGTTGCTCCTGTGTGCTGGTTCCTGATCTAAAATGACCTCCTACTGTCTGTTTTGGCTGTTTAGGTGGAGCTTTCTGACAGCACTTCTCATACCATCACTGACGCCTATGCTGGGAAGGAGTACATCATCCAGGTGAAAAGTCCCTTTCATCTCACAAACTGAACAAAATAAGTGGGTTTTATTTGAACAGTTACCAAGGAACTAGGGCTGGGCGATATATTGAGATTTTAATATATATCGATATATTTTCAAACGCGATATGGTACGAGACAATATCGTTTATATTTTTTTTTTGATTTTGATATAGCTTATTTTGTGACAAATTGACTTGAATGTTTTATTTGAGATTTGCACAAATGTTTTGTTATTTGCACAACTGTCAACCTCAGTGGAAAAGTCTGCCTGCTACATTGTATTAATTGCACAGTGTATTTTAATTTAATTGTTATGCAGGAAAGGGATATTTGTTTTATTTTATTCAAGAAGCATTTTTATTCTATATATGCAGGCAGTTTATTTTTATTTCATTTGTTTTATACATTTTGATATTGTGCAGACCTCTGTTAATAAAGGAACCTGTGTGACATTTGGCACGAGGCTTTGTATTAAAACTGATTGTTTTTTTAAGGGTTTGCCTCAGAAAAAAATGAAGCTAACAGAGATGCTATGCTATAATGCTTTGGGGGAAACCCCAATTATGGCACAGAAAAAATATCGATATATATCGAGTATCGCCATTCAGCTAGAGAATATCGAGATATAACTTTTGGTCCATATCTCCCAGCCCTACAAGGAACCTATGAACCAGTTTGCCTAAAGATTCATTTGGGCCTTTTTTTGCTCTTCATGGACACTATTACTGTATGTGCGTTACAAGAAGTAACATCTAAATGTTTTAATGACTATTAACTAACTCCCCATATACCGTATACCTGTACTCTCCTCGTGTTCAACAGGTGGCTGCCAAAGACACAGAGATCGGAACATGGAGTGACTGGAGCGTTGCTGTCCATGCTACACCCTGGATTGAAAATAACCCGCCAATCATATCCACAACCGAAGTCGAATTTGTCACCGGTAGGTCTTTGGTGAATTTTCTCTGCTGTATGTCTTCAAAATGAAGTTAACTGTGAAGCAAAGCTAGCAGTTTGTTTATGTCACCCCTGAAGGCCCCGTGTGTCTTAAGTATTGGGTTTTATTTGACTGCATTTATTTGGTTTTATTTTTGTGATGGGTTTTGGATATCCAAAGCAAAATGGCTCATTGTAAGGTTTGGTGATACACATTTATTCCACAAAATACACTAACTTCACAGATATATAGTATATAAGTCTAATGCTGTTTTGTTTTTATCAATGGGTGTTTCCCATATTATTCCTTGAGTTCAAGGCTGTCACACAGCCAATCAGTTTAGTATGAAATTAAGTTTGAATACTAACTTTCTTTATGGGAAAATTGAGTACATTTTAAACATTTGATAGCCTTGATGTTTTGTCAAAGTTTAAACTATAAGATCCACCAGCCTTGAGACAAATCGACATTCATCTGCCTAAGAGCCTGAACACTGCCTCGGGGAAAACTGTTCCATCTTTTAAAAAAGACTCACGTATCTCCTAAAGCTCCAGCATGGCTGTCCTAAAGCATGTTATCTTTAAGCAAGAGACATTATTATCTAAATTACATTAATTACAAGTTAAGTTATCACGTTTTGTGTGTTAGATGACATGCATAAATGTGCTCACGGAGAAAGATAAATCCTTGGGGAATTTTAGAGGGCAATCCTGCAGCATGTAACTGATAAGGTTGGCTTACTTGTCAAATGGCACTGATAATCCCTGAAAAAAACAACATCAAATGTTTGATTGGAAAAAGATGTGTCCTTTGCTTTTCTGGCCATGCAGTCGCATCCTTCATCGATGTCACCATGTATTGATCACACTTTAAAGTTAATTTCTACATCCTAGGAACAAGCAGAGACCCTCAACTACTGGAAAGTAACCAAAATGTGAAACAGTTTCACATGTACATGACATAGGTCATGCCTGAAAATTAGCCGCTTATCTGCTTTTGAATCAAAATATGTCATTCATCTGAATCGTGTAGATCTGAAGAGCATCTCCGCAATAATATATCTTTGGTGGAACAAAACACAAGCACTAAGCTAGGTTAATGTCAAGTTCCAGTGGATCTCAACTCTGGTCCTCGGGACCCCCTGTCCTGCATGTTTTAGATGTTGCCTTGCATTAACACACCTGATTCTAAGCAATGCTCATCATTAGCTTGTCATCAAGGTCTGCACATCTATGTTGATGACACAGCTGCTTGTATCACGGTGTGCTGAAGCAGGGAAACATCTAAGACATGCAGGACTGGGGGGCCCGAGGGCCGGAGTTGAGAACCCCTGAGTTAGACAGTGTATTATACCATTAGGGACTTACCTCAAAACTAACACGATGTCCATCAAGGTCTCCTCGAAGTAATGTTACTTAGCATGAAAAACTGCCTTCACTCCACCATGTAATGGAAATGAAGCAATGCCCTTATCTTGATTGTGATTGTTCAAAAGAGTGTGCATGTGTTGTGTTCCACCAGAGATGCGTTATTGCAAAGATGCTCTTTGGATCTACACAGTTCACTTGAGTGACATATTGAGATTCAAACAGCGAATTTTGCAGAAAAGCAACTCGTTTGCTAGAATGTAGGATAAATAGCTACTTTTAAAGGTCATAAATAAGTAGAACCAACTTCAATTGTCACAGACTACAGAATTAGTTGAGTTGTGCTTAATTTTGGCTGAACATTTACAGACACTAATCAGAGATGACAAAGCAACCTATACTTTTCTGTTTTTTGATGAAGTATGTGCATTTGATTGTTTCCTTTTTTTTATCTTAATAGATTTTAATTTTCTTTTTTAGTGCTTCTAAAATTCAAACTATACCAGAACATTATTAGTGGGAGGAATTTCAGTCTGACTTCACTTTTTCTTGTCAGCAAGTTGATGAACTATTTTAATATGACTTTTATTTAGATTAGATTAACACTCCTAAGATACTAACTTATATAACCTGAATTGTATTATTTTAAAAAGAAGGGAAAGCTCAATTTCTTTCACAACCTCACAGTCGGTCTACATTTGTACAGTGCAAGACTGACTTCTGTTGGTCAAGAAGTGCACTGCACACTGATCATCAGCCCTCATGCATAGCTAGAATTATACAAATGCAGGCTAAAAACACACACATCCCATCCTCCAACACTGCTGCACATGCAAACACAGTGATTTCATCTCATAGCGTGCAGTGTACGCTCACACACGCACACTCACTCTCAGCACGCAGTGTATTATTCCTGGACTCAGAGAGAGAACAGCAGGTTATTTGGATTCTCGTCATGCGTCTTCCCGATCCAGCTGCTGCCTCTCTGCTTCCCCTCCTGTTCGCTTGGTCCCGTTCTCTCTTTTTCCTTCCCATCTAGCTTTTGCCTGAACATCTCTGTTTCTCTTCCCACATCTCTCCTTTCCTTTTGGTTCCTTTTTCACTTCTTCCCATTGATCTCTGTCTCGTCTTACTCCCACTTTTGGTCATCTCTCACTTGGTGCCAGTCTCTTCGACCTTTTCACCGTCGTGTTTACAGACTCCGTGTGCAGGATGACTAATTATGGCTGAGTGGAGGAGCAGGTGCATATGCCCCGTTGATAAAATAAGTTTTATGTTTGGTTGTTCTTGTAATTGATTGATGCACTAGGATTTTTCAATAAAGTGGCTATGTTATCAGTCTGCTTTTTCCGTTTTTGGGATTAAAAACAGGAACTATCTTCATTAATTAAAGAGCAAAACAAAAATTTGCCACTGACATCACAGGTTGAAGGAGACTGAATTGTGAATTGTCTCAGTTGGATCGATTGTTAGCGCTTGATTCATCAGGCAATCACTGTCTTTCTTTTTTGCAGGAATGATCACGATGGAAACTTTTATTTAACAAAAATTTCAACAGATTCATTTAAGTTTGCACTTGTACTTCAAGCAAAATCACATCAAAATGGAAATGAGGAAAATATCTGATTTCCTGCCTTTGACCACACTGATGAACACTAAAAGTTCAGCCAGGGTCCATTCTCTTTCAGCTGACCAGCTTGTTAACATTTCCACTCTGACCAATTTTTTCTGGCTGCTCAGCTGAATTGTAAATAAACACACTTCCTGTGACTTATTGATTCGTAGCTCTGAGTCTAAACACACAGTTGCACGTTCTCCTTCTCCTCTCTGTCCTCCTCTCGTACTTTTTCCTTGACATCTTATATTTGTCTCTTGGCTTTTTTTCAGCAGTAGCAAGTCACCCAAACTCCATGGAGGAGTAGTTACTGGTGTTGTTGTTGTTTAGTTTCCCCTTCAACAGAGTGACTATGGAGGAAAAGGACAAGATTAGGACAGACAACATTTACAAATCCCATTCTCAGTGATTGGAGCAATACTTCCAGATGATCTGAGGACTTGTAATGCTTAAAGGATGTTTAGGATGTTTAGTTTCTGAACAAGCTGCATTTACTACAGTTAAATATAACACTAAATGCAGAGGTGCTTCAAGGTCATTCTTTATTTAGTCCTTCGAAAAAAAGGATATAAAACTTTACAGTTTAGTCACCATTCATTGTATCATTAAGGTGTGACAGACAAGTAGTTCTGTCTCATTTCCCCATAGATAATGTTAAAATTCAGAAAGAAAACATCAAGGACCGTTACGTCGCCCGGATCGGTGTCACCGGGGCCCCGCCCTGGAGCCAGGCCTGGGGTTGGGGCTCGAAGGCAAGCGCCTGGTGGCCGGGTCTTTGCCCGTGGGACCCGGTAGGGTTCAGCCCTAAACGGTGACGTGGGCCCGCCTTCCCGTAGGTAGGACCGTGAGAGGCTGGTGCCATGTGGACTGGGTAGCAGTCTTAGCGGGGTGCCTCGGCGACCCAATCCCTGGACCAAAACCCTCACAGTGGGGACATGGAATGTCACCTCGCTGGGGGGAAGGAACTGGAGCTTGTGCGTGAGGTTGAGAGATACCGGCAAGAGATAGTCGGGCTCACCTCCACACATAGTTTGGGCTCTGGAACCCAGCTCCTTGAAAGGGGCTGGACCCTCCACTACTCTGGAGTTGCCCAGGGTGAGAGGCGGCGAGCTGGTGTGGGCTTGGTTATAGCCCCTCAGTTCAGTCGCCATGTGTTGGAGTTCACCCCGGTGAACGAGAGGGTCGCTTCCCTGCGCCTTCGGGTCGGGAAACGGTCTCTCACTGTTGTTTGTGCCTACGGGCCGAACAGCAGTACGGAGTACCCGGCCTTCTTGGAGTCCCTGGGAGGGGTACTGGATAGTGCTCCAACTGGGGACTCCATTGTTCTACTGGGGGACTTCAACACTCACGTGGGCAATGACAGTGATACCTGGAGAGGCGTGATTGGGAGGAACAGCCTCCCCGATCTGAACCCGAGCGGTGTTTTGTTGTTGGACTTCTGTGCGAGTCACAGTTTGTCCATAACAAACACCATGTTCAAGCATAAGGGTGTCCATCAGTGCACGTGGCACCAGGACACCCTAGGCCGGAGGTCAATGATCGACTTTGTTGTCGTTTCATCTGACCTTCAGCCGCATGTCTTGGACACTCGGGTGAAGAGAGGGGCTGAGCTGTCAACTGATCACCACCTGGTGGTGAGTTGGATGCGCTGGCGGAGGAGGAGGTTGGACAGACCGGGCAGACCCAAACGGATTGTGAGGGTCTGTTGGGAACGTCTGGCTGAGCCCTCTGTCAGGGACATCTTCAACTCTCACCTCCGTGAGAACTTCTCACAAATACCGAGGGAGGCTGGGGACATTGAGTCCGAGTGGACCATGTTCTCTGCCTGCATTGTGGACGCGGCAGCTCGAAGTTGTGGACGCAAGGTCTCTGGTGCCTGTCATGGCGACAACCACAGAACCCGGCGGTGGACACCGGAAGTAAGGGATGCCGTCAGACTGAAGAAGGAGTCCTACCGGGCTATGTTAGCCTGTGGGACTCCTGACGCAGTAGACAGGTACCGGCAGGCCAAGCAAGCCGCACCTTGGGCAGTCCTGGAGGCAAAAACTTGGGTGTGGGAGGAGTTCAGTGAGGCCATGGAAGAAGACTTTCGGTCGGCCTCGAGGAAATTCTGGCGAACCGTTCAGTGCCTCAGAAAGGGGAAGCAGTACTCTGCCAACACCGTTGACGGTGCTGTTGGGGAGCTGTCGAACTCGACTGGGGACATCGTATGACGGTGATCGGAGCAGGAGTCTGGTTCGCATTGCCGGCAGTAGATCAGACTTGTTCCCGGTGCATGTCGGACTCCGGCAGGGCTGCCCTTTGTCACCGGTCCTGTTCATAATTTTTATGGACAGGATTTCTAGGCGTAGCCAGGGGCCGGAGGGGAGCCGGTTTTGGAACTACAGGATGTCGTCTCTGCTTTTTGAGGAATATGTTGTCCTTTTGGCTTCATCGGACCCGGACCTTCAGCATGTGCTGGGGCGGTTTGAGGCCGAGTGCGATGCGGCAGGGATGAGAATCAGCACCTCCAAAACCGAGGCCATGGTTCTCCACCGGAAAAGGGTCCTGCCTCAGGTCCTGCCTCAGGTGGAGGAGTTCAAGTATCTCGGGGTCTTGTTCACGAGTGAGGGAACAATGGAGCGTGAGGTTGACAGAAGGATCGGTGCAGCGTCCGCAGTTATGCGGTCCGTGTACCGGACCGTCGTGGTGAAGAAGGAGCTGAGTCGAAAGGTGAAGCTCTCGATTTACCGGTCAATCTACGCCCCTACCCTCACCTATGGTCATGAACTTTGGGTAGTGACCGAAAGGACAAGATCGCGAATACAAGTGGCCGAGATGAGTTTCCTCCGCAGGGTGGCTGGACGCTCCCTTAGAGATAGGGTGAGGAGTTCGGTCACCCGGGAGGAGCTCGGAGTCGAGCCGCTGCTCCTTCACATTGAGAGGAGTCAGCTGAGGTGGCTTGGGCATCTGTACCGGATGCCTCCTGGACGCCTCCCTAGGGAGGTGTTCCAGGCATGTCCCTCCTCCCTAGGGAGGTGTTCCAGGCATGTCCCTCCGGGAGGAGACCCCGGGGAAGACCCAGGACACGCTGGAGAGACTATGTCTCTCGGCTGGCCTGGGAACGCCTCGGACTCCCCTCGGAAGAGCTGGAGGAAGTTTCTGGGGTGAAGGAAGCCTGGGAATCTCTGTTGAGGCTACTGCCCCCGCGACCCAGTTCCGGATAAGTGGTGGAAAATGGAAGAATGGATGGATCTGTCCTCTGAGTCGTTGAGGAAGATAAACACAGAAAATGTAGCACTGTAAAGTCAAAGGTGGGAGTCTTCCTGTAAAGAATAAAAAAGTTGCACGTAAGTCATTTTCATCACTGAGTGTAACTTTTAATTTCAAAAAATGTCCTGATAAGTATAATGCTTTATGTATAGGATAAATATGGCATTGTCTGCAAACATTTGGATATTTGCAGAGTTGGTTATTTTGGCTACTTACTAAAACATATTCAGGCAACTCTAAATAAAATGGCCTTAATCTGCGGCTTCAATTTGAGGATATTTACATCAAAACTAGAGGATGAATGTGGAATTACAAAAACATTTTTAGGGCTCAAATATAACTTGACAAAGAACCACTATGGTCTGATGAACATACCTATTAATATCATGATTTTGTTTTTTCTTTATACTTTGTTGGACCAGAATCCCTTCCAGGCATTCACTGCCTCAAGTTTGTGGAAAATGTCTTCCCTCCTTCGTCACCCTTTTGCTACAGCTGTCTAAAGTTGATGATTATTTGTGCGTACAGAGTTGAGATCACAGTAGGGACTTGGATCCATCACAATATATTCCACTCCTTAACCTTCAAAAAAAAACCTGGGTTGTTTTCAGATTAGGGATTGTGTCATTCTTTGATCAGCTTTGGCTTTATCTGGCTAATATACTGTCAGCCAGATACACTTCAGAATTCATCGAGCTGCTTCTGTCTTTCATCACATCCTCAATAAACACTTGTGACTTGCTGTCACTGGAATGTGATTGTAACATGATCTACACATCTGTTCATTTTTCCTCAAGTAATCTTTTTATTCCTGAAAGGCTTGCACCTTGAATTGATCCTTCTATTTGTATTTGCTTGGGCAGATTCCCCTCTTTCTTTACCTCCTGGAGTATGTTCTTTGCTGGGCTTGGAGGGTGCAAAGGGTATATTTCTTTGTTCAGACCTCTTGATATTGCTAAGCTTACTGAAAATCGAGTGCTTGTCTTTTGAAAAGGACTGGATTGTCATCATATTCCTCTTAGTTTCAGGTTACTAACTCCATTTGCTACCATACTGTTTATTTTCAAACGCTGGCTAAAGTTACTTATTGCAGCAGAAATGTCGTGGTCATGCATTAAAAACCCAATTGAGACACGGTCCTTGAAGATATCTTCATTAGAAAAGAGGTGATAGTAAACACTGCTAAATATTGAAACAAACAGAAACATTAACAGGCTCATGAGCTTTTGCACCACTGGCTCAAAAACATCCAACAGTGTAAGTGATTTTTAGCAGTAAAAGTGTCAGTGGAAATCTAACATTTCAATTCTTGACCATTCACCATGCATAAGAAGCCCCAGCTTCTTTAGTTTCTGGTTATCGGATAGTGTTACCTAGTCCAGTGTTTCCAGAAATTGCTTCTCTAGTAGTTTGGAACTTTACTGAATCAACGAACAAGCTATTTAGCCTACAGCCAGGAAGATGGACAGAATTATCATAACCCTGTATCTTTGTTTTTATCAGGTCTCTATTTAGTCTACAACTAGATTTTTGTAAATATCCTTCCAGTTTAAATGGAAGGTGGACTCAAAGAGGATTATGGAAACCAATGTTGTTGGGATAAGTTACAGAATTGTTTCATGAATGGTATAAATGCAGATGGGCTCTCTTAAATGTTTTGCTTTTTAATTAGGGGTTCGACTCGTAAAAATCGGAGTAAAATTGATCCTTAAAAACAAGAGCGCTCTTTCAGCGTTGTAGATTTTCCCATCTCATCAGGCCTTTTATAAAACTTTCATGTAATCCTGGTCTTATTTTCCCTTCTTGTTGCCATAAACATCTCTATGTAGCAGCAGGTCGCCAAAGTTCAGTTTAGAGCCTTAATGTGGTTGGGGGAGTTTGTGTCACAAAGCACGATGTTCATACTCGCATCGTAATCATTATAGTTAATATAGTTACTTAATGCAATGGCCTTTAATTTATATCTGTGTTACCCACAACTGAATCTTCTTTTAGGGGCAAGATTTGATTGATTTGATTTCCACACTCATAATCAGCAGCAGAAATTGTACTTGCCTTATTAATTAAGAAATCATAAAAGAATATCCTAAACCTGTCCATAGAATGGCATTTTAGTTAATTCCCCGACCAATTATGATTGCATCAGAAATAGGATTATGATTATTAAAGAGCTGTAATTCCTAAAAATCTCTTCACAGTGTATTAGAAAAATACTTTTTTTTTTCTTTGCTCAGGATACGTTTGATTCAAATGTTAGAAAATGTGCTTCTTTTAGACCCAAATATTTGTTGCATAAATATGGCGATAAGTGGAGCTGAATTTAATATTTAAGACGCAACGTTATGCATGTTTATATCATCACAGATGCTGAAGATTGCACGCTTGCGTTAAGATGTCATTTACATTTGAATAATCCAAATCTTGAGAGTTCTAGTATTTCTGTAAACAAGGAGGGCACCCAGAGTTCAAACCATTCAGCAATGTTTTATCTCTGTAGCTCCTTTTTCTTTTGCAGCCTTTCTGCTGCTCCTCTGCTTCCACTGTAATGTCATCCCCCGCACAGCTGTGTATCTGTCCTCCCCTCCATCACTGTCTTGTATTCTGTTAACCCATCCAAAGCTAGCATGTTCCACCGCAGTGTAAACCCTATAACTGTCTCTCCTTTTCACTGACACATTATTTCTGCATACTTTTTATTTTCTCCTCCTCTCCATAGCACAATATTTAGCTGAAGACTGGAAGTAAAAGCACTGAGCTGCTGAACATGTTAAATGTGCCCGAGTTCCCTCTTTCTCTGGCTATTTCACACCTGGCTGCTTCCTGCTAATATCTCCTGACTCTGAATGCAATACAACACAACAGTCATTAATTGCAAGGAGAGGGAAATCATATATTCTCTCTGCCCCCCCCCCCCTCCACACACACACACACGCACAAAAAGCCAACATCCTGCATGACTTCACATCTACACCACGCTGCAGCAATAGATCTAGTTTATAAGCCCTAAACTGTGATGCTTTCATTCATCAAACAATTTAAAACCAAACCAAAGTACTAAAAACCTGACGATCTTGAACATATTTTGGTTTGTGACGAAGTAAATGTTGAAAAGTGTAATATTTTTGCTGCTTTGGTTCAACAGGTCAAACTCATGTGAGCTCTGTAGTCAGTGTAGGGCCTCCATGCTTTCTACAACACTCATCTTTTAAAATCCAAATGTACCGGTAAATGTAACATACAGGTGTTTCAGTCAAGCCAAAGTGTGAGTTTCCTTTTTTTTTTCCTTGTCTTTTTTTTCCAGTTCTACCTCGGGGTATTTATCTCGTCTTCAGAGTCCCTCTCCAGTTCCCCATCTCCATGTTTGACATGTGCTTTTCTCTCTCTTTCTCTTTGTCTCCTCGGTTTCCTTGCGGTTTGAAAATGAATTACTTTTTCTTTTTTTAGTTCACCTCATAACTGCCGTGACAAGTCCCGTATTGATTGCTTTTGCAGATTAGAATTGATTTTGCTCTTCACTGTATTTTCCTTTCAATTTGGTTCTTTCTTTCCCATTATGATGAGCACTTTTTCTCCATTCATCAGAACGATGTATTGAATATTTTCCGGTCCCCCCCCCCCACAACACCTCTGTTGTAGACTGTGTGATCGAAAATATGCCCACGAACAACTGAAAAACTCAATTGTGGCCAAGGAATCATAGGAATTAATGAAGAATATACTCACAAGGTGTCCTGTATGGTTTTCTGTCCTGTTTTCCACAGAGACCAAGACTTCTCCCATACCGTCATCCAAGGCACCACAGAGGGCTCATGCTCCGGTGGGCAGGGCGGCCAGGGTCCTCGCATTCTTCTCTCCTTTGCTGTTAGCAATGCTGCTGCTGTTCATGTGGTGAGAATCAACACTCACACTCACTCACGCACACACCCTTCTTTAAAACGAGTCCTCAACCCTTCATTTGTGAGCACTGGAGAACATTCCATTCACAGATAAATTGGCAGTTCGATGAGTGAGGGTTTATGTAAAGGGCGTGTTTGGCAGACTAATAGCAACAACATCTCTGTGGGTTTGTTTTATGACAGCAAGATTAAGCTTCTTCATATTTTCCCCGAGACCCAAATGTATCCTGAGTGACTGGATATGACCATCCTATTCTATAAGCAAAGCACAGTAGTCACTTTGGCCAAATGTTTGGTTAATTTTAATGACCCAAGGCAGCAGCTGGAAATAAGTAGGTGTTAATTACAGGGGACACAAAAGAAGAAGCGTATATATGTGTTTCAATCATCCAGTCCTTACCAGGTCTTGGGTCGGGGAGTGTTAGTCTAGTGCAGCGGTCGGCAACCCAAAATGTTTTAGAGTCATATTGGACCAAAAACACAAAAAACAAATATGTCTGGAGCCGCAAAAAATGAAAAGTCTTGTATCAGCCTTAGAATGAAGACAACACATGCTGCATGTTTCTATATTAGTTATAACTGGGGGAAGATTTTTTTTTCATTATGCACTTCGAGAAAAAATGAGAAAATGTCAAGAAAAAAGTCGAAATGTCAAGATTAATGTTGAAGTACAATCTCGAGAAAAAAGTTGAAATGTCGAGAAAAAAGTCAAAATTTAGAGAAAAAAGTCGAAATGTCGAGATTAAAAAGGAAAGGAAAAAGGAAGAAAAAAAGATGAAGAAATTTAAAAAAAGAAAAAAAAAGATAAAAAACAAAAAAAAAGGTCAAACACTTTTTTTAAAGCTCCAGGAGCCACTAGGACGGCGCTAGAGCTCTAGAGCCGCGGGTTGCCGACCCCTGGTCTAGTGGCTACAGAGGTGGGCTGGAGTTGGGAGGACGCAGGTTCAAGCCCCGGGATGAACAACCTTGGGCCCCTGAGCAAGGCCTTAGCCCTAATTGCTCCATGGTTTGTCTCAGTAAGTCGCTTTGCATAAAAGCGTCTGCTAAATGACAGTAGTAGTAGGTCTTAGATTAGGCAAAAAACACCTTGTCACAAGAAGTGGGTTAAAAAGGCAGAAGCAAATGTTAAAAAAACAAAGAGATGTCTTCAGCGCCTATTGGGAATTAAGAGGCTGAAGAAGAATGAAGAGCATGTGCGTCTTATCAAACTATTTTGATTTATTGATCATCAGCAAGTGGTTTGCTGCTCTGGGATTCAGGTGGGCGTTGACACAATGCCAAAGAGGAAAGATAGCAGCAATGGAGCTCATCCCAGCAAATTGCCCCCCATCGTCAGAGTATTCAACACTCCAAGGGCTTGCAAAAAGCCTAAGAACAACATCTTGGACTCTGAAAACTTCAGTTAGCTGGTTAAATGTTTGTGACACTATGACATGACAATGTCCTCCTGCAGACCGAAGTGGAAATGTTTGGCCATAACACACAGCACCTCGTTAGGTAAAAACCGAAACATAAGCATGTCCGCATGAATGACGCATAAAACCTTCCTGCACAGTGGTGGAGGGGTAATGACAGGGTTGACCTTCAGCTTCTCTGTCAGTTAGAAGTGCTCTAGAGCCAAATGTGAGGCCAAACAGCCGTCCTACAGTGAAATCTTTTTTTCTGAAATGGGGTTATATAACAGGTCAATGATTGTAAGCACTTTGGGCAAATCCACAACAGAATAACTGAAAATATAAATGATCGAGGTCTTGTACCTGCCCTGCCAAGGTCCACACCCCTTGCTCACAAACCTCCATGAAACTGAAGTCACCACAGAAGAGTGGGCTTATATTCCTCCACAACCATGTGAGAAACTGATAACAGTACGTGAAAAGATAAGCTCATGTTATTGGTGCTAAAGGTGGCTGTAAGAGCTGTCTAACCTTTACCCACCGCTAATGTCCCTGTGTAAATGGTCATGTGCCCATTTAACGATATATTCAAATCATTTTAATATCTTGTTAAAAATCAGATGACTTCCTCAGGACATGGAAATTAATAAAGTACACTTTTGAGGTGCTTGTGGCTGTAAAATGATTATTTCCCTGTATTTCAGAGGGACATTTTGTACTTTCTTGTTTTATTTACTAGTCTCCCGGTGCTGGAACCGTTTGATGTGTTTATACAGTGATTCTACTATTAATAATCCAAGACTGCTTTTGATACTTAAAGTGTATTTTTGATGCTATAAAATCACACATGAATGTGAAAGAAAACTCTACAGAGGGAAAGCCAAATTAAAAGTAATGTGCCTGTAACAACATTTAAAAATAAAAAGTGTCTTTGATGCCGTGCTGCTTGAGAAGACTGATTTGTGTTTCTGTCGCATTCTTCAGATGTAAACGTCTTATTCCTGAGGGGGTGATGAGAAGTGGGAGGAAGATGAAGATGAAGAGGAGGAGGCTGGTGTTTTTTCTATTTTGCACATGTTTCAAGGATACAGTGCATCGACCATTTCTGTCCATTACACAGTTACTCACCGAAATTACTTAGACCTGAAGTCAGACGATGACGATGCCATCCAGCATTTTTGATTAATGGTGACAAAGAAATTCGTCTAAGGAACTTTTGAAAACGGCATCATGATCATCATCATGATCATCATCATCATCATCATCATCATCATCATCATCATCATCATCACCAATGAGAGCAACAGCGGGAGCAGCGACATCAGCAGTGACATCACCACGAACAGACCAACTTTAGGCCTACGCCCCCGGCGGCTTCGACGTGCCACAGCATACTGACTTGTTCAGTTTGGTTCAGGAAGTTCCTATTCAGAGCAAGAAAATCAACTCCTGATCTTACTAAAAAAATAAATAGAAAAAAAATCATCACTTAGTTAACTTTTTCATTCTTTTTTTTATTAATTAATTGACTGCCTTTCATGTTACTCTCTTTTAAGATGCACAGTGCTGTACAGACACACACACGCACACACACACACACATAAATATATACGGGACGTGTGTTTGCTTGTATGCCTAAGGTAGCAACCCCTTATACAACCCAATCATCATGCCAAAGACTCATCTTACACCCACAACAAAATGGATCACGAACGGATTATTGAGCTTCCCAAAGCCTTTGCCTGTCCTCACAGAGGGCTGTGAACCCCAGAGAATCGTGTGAGAGACCATCGGATCGACACCCAAGTGTGGGACCTGGTTTATACTTGTGATCAATCTGAGGAAACCCACAGCTCCTGTTTGTGTAGATAAAGCATTTAACAAAGAAGCCACACTGACTCTGACTCCACACGGCTCCTGCGACTCAATCAACGTGACGGAGCGAGTGGCTTGTTTCTGATCCGAGGACCGACACCTTAAGGAATTCAGCGACGGTAGCCTGGCTTATTTAGACAGTTAGCTTTACAGTGTGCTTATAGCAACTGGCAAGACGGACCTGGATTGTAAGAAAAATAAATAATAATAATGAATAAAGTGGATTTCAGACTGAACCCTTTTTTTCACACCTATTTGCTTTTAGTTTGGTTTTGTGTTGGCAGCAACAAGGTTGGTTATTGGTACTCTGACATGGGCTACGGTACGTTGGTTTCCCATTCTGCTCTGTGCTGTAAAATACAATAACACAAATCTGTTGGCTTTCCAAAACCTGGGGCCTTTATAAACATTAGAAATGTCTTTTTGCAGTTTACATTTCGATAGCCAATATCACCAGTTAAATATTATGTTATTCAAAGTAATATTGATGTCTTTAGAGTATTTTTTTCTGACTTTATGGACAAATAATAAAAAGATGCATATAGGGCTTTCTTTTTTTTTCAGAAATTCATAATGGCTTAATTCTCCTTGATCCTATTTTGTAAACTATGATATGTAACTTTAACATTGAACGAGAAGTTTATTATTTAATTATAATAATAATGTATGTATTAGCGGTAGAATGTCGTAACCTGTACCTGGGGTCTTTTTTATAGATGTATATACAATGACAGGTTTCAACCATTAAATGTGACCATTTCACAATGAATTATGACAAACTGGCCTCGTTCTCATTTTGCATTTACAAAGTGATCCGTTCCGACCACGACACGTGACGGTGGACGGACGGCTTCCTCCTGCTGAGGTAAGATGAAGGCGGCGTGCCAGAACAGGCAGATTGATGTGAACTTGTGGGTTTTCAGAGTCAAAAGCAGTTCAAGTTTACCGTCAGGCTAATGGATAAAGCATTTAACAACAAAGCCACAATGGTAGTCAATCAGGCTGACTCCACACGGCTCCTGCGACTCAATCAGCATTACGGAGTGAGTGGCTTGTTTGTACTCTGAGCACTGACACCTGAAAGGGTTTGGTGATGGAAGCCTTGCTTATTTAGACCGTTAGCTTTACAGTATGCTTATAGCAACTGGCTAGAAGGACCTGATTGTAAATAAAAAAAAGAAATACTTCTGTCAGGCCAATGGCTCTGAGATAATTTGCCACTGTGACATGAATATTAGTTACATCACAATCCACAGTGTCTGTTTAACAAGTCTGTTAGAGGTTACAGGTTAGAGTTAATTATGACAATGAAAACCAAAAATATCAACCTCACGATGGTGTCAGACAGGGGCGAAAATCCCGGGGGGGACAGGGGGGACAAGTCCCCCCCATTAGTAAAGCTGTCCCCCCCTAGAATAATTGGAGACAGAATTAATAATTTTGGAACAATGCAGTAGTATTTAGTAGTGATGCACCAAAATGAAAATGTGTGGCCGAAACCGAAATCGAAAATAATAATAAACAGTAAAATCTCATTACACTTAAAACAAGAGTCATCACCAGAAAAATAACTTATTTGACAATTTTCACCTGTTTGAAGTCAATTTTCACTTGAAATAAGTAGAAAAATCTGCCAGTGCGACAAGATTTATCTTCTTATTACAAGCAAAAAAAATCTTGTTCCACTGGCAGATTTTTCTACTTATTTTAAGTGAAAATCTACTTGAAACAGGTGAAAATTGTTGTTTTTTTTCAGTGATGAGTCTTGTTTTAAGTGTAATGAGATTTTTTTTAACTAAAAATGAGACATTTTAACTAGAAATAAGACAAATATTCTTGTTAAGATTTGGGGTTTTTGCAGTGTATTATGTCAGATGTGCTGTATTATTGCCACCTTCCACCTAATACCATTGTTTTGTATTACTCTAAGAAAGCTCTTCTGCCTGTTTGCGAGATAGAGATGAAAATGTCAAAATGCTGTATTAAAGGAAGGCTAAAACTTTTATTCCTTGCCCCCCCCTGGATTTATTCTCTAAAATTTTACTGTTTATTGGCCCCCCCCAACTATGAAACGGGATTTTCGCCCCTGGTGTCAGACAAAAGAAAGGGGATCAAAAGTAAGCACGTTTGACTGAAAAAGTCAGTGGGGATCATTATCTGTACTCTAAGTAATTGGGGAGCTGTCACTACAATTCATCAAACGTCAGGATGAAGCGACTCGTTTTACAACCATTGTCATTTGTACTTTCCAGCAGGTGGAATGAACAAAAAAAAAAGTAGTGATACTAATTCCACAAGTCCACCTTAACATTCTTCAAGTTGAAACAAGTGTATTGTTTGATGTGTACAAAATATCCCAAGTTTTCAGGGCTCAGAAACTGAAAAAAGGTTACACAAAGATTCCGTCAAAAATTCACGCATAGTCCGAAAAAACAGAATCTAAACCTGATTTACTGCCGTGAGGATGAGAAGTTTCTGCAAGCTTGTTGGATAGAGGTGGAAGAACATACACACACACACACACATTTTTTTTTCTTTTCAGATTTGACAAGTATGCAAGTATGGCACTGAATTGGTAGTTGGTTTAATAATCTTACCTTCCAAGACGAATATTTATATAATTATAAAATTATTTTCTGAAAAAAACCCCACCAGCACAGAGTTCAGATGGAGTTAATCATCCATGGATAATAGCTGGTGGATTCCCAGCTGCTCCCACCACATCCTTTACCAACACCCTGCACCCCGTTTATCTCCCAATACAAACTCAAGTCTGAACTAAAAAGAAAGTTTGGTAATATTTATAATTCTGGCCATTATTTCAGAATTCCAAACTGTTCTGATCACTCACAGAAGTGATAGCTAAGATATCTGAACTGTGCAGCAATAAACGTGAGCATCAGTTTTACACAAACAAAAAAAAAAGGTTGGTCAAAATTTCCCTTTTGACCTTTAGTTCTCACTCTCTCCATCTGTCTCGCTTCAGTCTGTCTCCCTGTCTCTCATCTTTTGCTCAAGCTCTCCTTCTGTCATTCTGCTGACAAGTTCTGGCAGGCCGATTTGGAGGCCGAGGACAAATCAATACACCATCTAACAGCTGTCAGCTGGGGTCGTGTGTGTGTGGGAGGGTGTGAGCGTGCAGAGCACAGATCTGCTTGCGTGGCATTGCATTCATTACTCTTTCTTCCCTCCCTTCCTCCCTCCCTCATATATACGAGGCAGCCTTTTCCTTGTATTTAATGAGAGTGTCAATTAATATTTACAGTGACAGTGAAGTGAATAAAGTTGGTACAGAGGACACTGGGATTATATTACCCATGGTTTGCTCTGAGAGCTACTTATGTATATTCAAGGATGTATATTGGTTATAAAGTATGTCATGTTTTTAAACTTTAATTTTACCTTCTTTGTTTTCAACCACAACATGTATATTTCTCAAATGTAAGGGAAGTGTGTGTTATCCGTGGGCTGTCAGTTTCATTCCACCTACTCTGTTCTAATGACTATTTTGACCTTTCACTGAAAAGTGGATGAATGGCACGATATCTGCTTCTGTCCCACCTCTGCCCTGACTTCTGCCTCTCACCTCTACCAAACACTCACCTAACTCCTCTTCTCTCCATCGCCCACTCTCTCTGACGGGCTGCTTTTGTCTGTAATAAAGTTCTAGCTTTCTCTTAGGGTTAGATATTAGTGCCCATTTTTAATTCCTTTGACCCTATAACATTCTTCCATGTGCTTACCACATCACCATTTTATGTTTATCATATTATTTTGAAGCATTTGACTTGCTTGCTGGATTAACTTCTGTGTCATTTTGGCAGAAAAGTGTTGTTTACACGAAATCAAAAATCATACAAAGGTGATTTGGCCAGACCAGGGGTCGGCAACCCAAAAAGAGCCATATTGGACCAAAAACACAAAGAAAAATATGTCTGGAGCCGCAGAAAAGTATTGTATCAGCCTTAGAATGAAGGCAACGCATGCTGCATGTATCTATATTAGTTATAACTGGGGGAAGATTTTGTTTTTCATTATGCACTTCAAGAAAAAAGTCGAAATTTCGAGAAAAAAGTCGAAATTTCAAGATTAATGTTGAAGTACAATTTCGAGAAAAAAGTGGAAATGTCAAGAAAAAAGTCGAAATGTTGAGAAAAAAGTCAAAATTTCGGGAAAAAAGTCGAAATGTCGAGATTAAAAAGGAAAGGGAAAAGGAAGAAGAAAAGAGAAAAAAGGAAAAAAAGAAGAAGAAAAAAAGAAGAAATAAAAAGAGAAAAAAAAGGGTCAAACATTTTTGAAAAAGCTCCAGGAGCCACTAGGGCAGCGCTAAAGAGCCGCATGCGGCTCTAGAGCCGCGGGTTGCCGACCCCTGGGCCAGACACACAAATATGGAGCACCTCGAGGCAGTAGTGCTAACAGATTCTGAGTTGTTATTTATTAGTTACATGTGTGAATTCAAATACCATCCAGCACCACCACTCAGTCTCATAGTATACCTTTGTAAAAATCAGACAATGTGATTTTCTGGATTTTTTTTCTGGATTTTTTTTTTTTTTTTTTCATTTTGTCTCTCATAGTTGAGATATACCTGTGATGAAAGTTACAGGCCTCTCTCATCTTTTTTATGGGAGAACTTGCACAATTGGTGGCTGAATAAATACTTTTTTGCCCCAGTGGATGTATATGATTGGCGACTGGGAGCTCACTAATTCATAGTTTGGCCCTTGGGTGGTAGCAGAGCCATCTTTCATCGCAGTACTCTGTCTGTGGTGCTGAAACGTTGTCAAAATATGTTCTCCCTGTGGTGCTGTATGACACAAGCCCATGTAGTATTCACTTTAATCGCACTTCCACGTCTCTTCTGTTCTTTGTCTTCATGTAAACACCAAATATAATTATGATGGAACAAAAAAAATGCAAAGATAGTTCTCAATAATCCATACTTTGGGCTTTGTGTGAAGCCAGATTGAGAATGAAGTTAAAGAGAATTAGTAATCATTACCTTTACAATGTGGTAAGTTTTAGCATTTAAAGTGGTGCACCTATTTAAACCTTCCTCTTAGCATGCTTGTGTTAAACATATGAACCAGTCTGAAATAAATTCTGGGGTTACTCCACCTGTGAGACTCCAGATACACCATTTAAATTCAATTCTCAGCCGCATTTTCCTGAAGGATCTCATAGAAATGATCTATTTCTTGCAACATCATATCTAAAAAGTAACTAACTATTAATATTCTTAATAATTTTTTTATCAGTTAAAAATTCTAATATTTTATTAGCAAATGTGAAATAACATTCAGCACTCAATGTTTATTAATTGTTCCCTGATTAATCGTTAAATTCTGTGGTCTCTTTCCCCCTCTAGTGGCTGTTAATAGCAAAGTCATTTACTTAACAACTGAATGACTATGTGTGCATGTGTGTGTGCGTCCGTGCTGCACGAGTTAATTTCGTCGGTTTGACAGCAAACAAATTCCCTTCCTAATGAACTTTATGAGATGAATTGTTTTTGACATAGATTACTGACCAAACTGGAGCTCGGATCGTCTCAGTACCAGGCTGACGTTGGTGCAGTCACCAGCCTCCCTGGCCACGTGGCTGCGGGCATCTGCTTCCACCTCTTCTCGAGCTTTGGCCCTTTGGCCAGTTCTGGTGGGCCCCGAGGCTTGAGCCTCATTTGAGGCGTTGAGGATGAGGGTCCTAGTAGGGCCCTGCTGAAGACCGGGTGTTCAGTCTGAACAACGAAAGCACAGTGAGTTGGAGAACTTTAAATCACAAAACAATGAAGGAGAGATTGATGACTGTAATAAAACACAACTTACAAGCATTTTGGCTGCCATGATGCAGTTTAGACTGGAAGCGAGCAAATGACAGTGATGTCACAGTCATGTATTGATCAGTGATGAGTACAGTGATCAGACAATAATGGCAGGATGAGAATGTTACAATCATGCTGACAGTGAAATGAAATAATCTATGATAATATTCTAATGCTAATATCATACTTACCATATTTACCACAGCGTTATGGAAGCTGTTGTTTTAAAAACTAAAAACACTGATATGAAAATGGGAAAGTACCGGCCAAAAGTTTAAAAGCCCAACTACTCTCTGTACATTGTAAAACAGTAGTCAGTTCACATCGCATTAAAAGACCCCCCCACCCAAAAAAACAGCTAACAAACTACAGTGTGTAGGAATAATGTATGGTAGTGGGAGTATTGTTAGGGCCCGAGCACTATCGTACACTTACGGAGGCCCCGTTGTATCTGTAGGAATTTTCCTTCTTTTTTTTCTTTCTTTTTTTTTTCTTTTTCCGACGAAAGGAGGGCCAAATTTTGCATGCAAGCCAGGCCTGGCGAAAGAAATTTGATATTTAATGGTTTGCATTAATGGGCGTGGCAAAATGGCTCAACAGCGCCCCCTAGAAAACTTTGTGCCTCAAGCCCCACAATACGGTTTGACGTACATGCACGAAAATCAGTACACACCTGTATCATGTCGCAAGTTAGAGAAAAGTCTCTTGGCGCCATGGCTGAAACCGAACAGGATGTCGGCCATTTTGATTTAATCGTGTAATTTGGGCCCAATTTATGCCATTCCTTCGGCAGTTAATACGGCCCGAACCGTAACGTGCACCCAGGTGTGTTATACATCAAAATGTGCGTCTCCATCCTGTGACGACGCGCATTACTTTTCTCAGTCAAAAGCGTTACCGTGGCGACGATAGACACCAAAAAATGCGGCCCCACCTTCATCTGATTGGTCGATATGTGATGTTCCTATTTTCTGCCATAACTTCTGAATGGTTTGACATAAAGACTCGTGGGTGGTGTCATTGGACTCGGTTTTGAGTCCTTGAACATAATTGCTGCAAATTAGCCCCCCCCCCTTCTTCTGATTGGTCGATATCTGATAGTTCCAACTTTCTGCCATAACTTTTGAATGGTTTGACATAAAGACTCGTAGCTGGTGTCATCCGCTAAATGTCCAGGCCTGAAGAATCTACATGCAAGTCATACAAGCGCTTCCACTGCAGCCTGAACGTGCTCAAGGGTGCGAGGGCCCGTTCATCGCTGCTTGCAGCTTTAATTATATGTTCTTTTTTTAGTAGATTGAAATAATGATTATAATCTTAGCTTTTCAGCATACGTAAAAAAAAATGTAAACATTTTACAATATACAATAAAGTTGGAAAAACACCACAGTTAGTTAAGTCTGCTCCACCTGGTTTTGTGTATTTTAAATTGTTAGAAAAACGAATAAAATGTAAGGAATTAACTCCTTAATTACCGAATGCGAAGATGAGATTTTTAAATGAATGCTATTGACGACCCACCAAGCAAAACTGAAACAAACTCAGGCTCTGATTGGTCGACAAAGTTTGATTCTCGAAATTGAAACAAGCCAGACATCTTATTGGCTCTCTGTGTGAAACAAGTCCCTGTCATGACTGGTCCAAAATTGGAAACAATTGAAACATTTGAAACAGAAAGAAATTGTGTTGCAGGGATGACATGCAAATTCCTGAAGCATTCCTCATTTTTCCTCTTTATGTTCACCAATCGAAACAAATATTATGACATGAGTTAAATTCAGCATTTTTACACTCAATATCCCTTCATTTACAAATATCAGCAATGTTTTTTCCCAGCGAAAGCAAAATCTTCATTATTGACCAGCAGAATTACTCTTAATTTATCTGAGTAACTTAAGCCGGGCATACACTGTGCGATTATCGGCTCGCTTTGAGCCGATTTTCCAGTCGTGCGACTTTTTTTTGATCAGGCCCGATTTTGACCCAATCGTTGCTCGTGCCTCGTGCAGTAAACGTGGGGTAACGACGAGAGATTAACACTTCACGACGAGCTCCCGATCACAAATCGTGAGGTCGCAAGAAAATCAAGCGTGTTTGAAATCCTGGTCGCTCCTCGTGAAGGAATCACAGTTGAAGCAGCTGCGACCCGATTTACCTCATCCTTTCGCAGAGAGCATGCGCAATCTCTGATGTCACGTCAAAAAACTATTATTTGTAGTTTAAAGGGGACCTATTATGAAAAACACGTTTTTTCTTGTTTTAACATATATAAAGTGGTCTCCCCTCACCCTGCCAGCAGAGGGGAGACAAAATACCATGAAATTCTGCAGGCTCTCTGACCCCCGCCTTACAGAGTCCCCCAGTGTCACGTGACCTTTTTTTGAGCCATTCTGAATCTGCGCCTATGGTGACGTCACCATAGGCGCTCATTTCCAGAGGTTCAGCCTCCGCTGCTGAAGCCACACCCACAACCAGCTCTCTCCGCTGCTGGAGCGGTGCTTCCTTCAGCCAGTCGGACGCGGCGCCGCGGCGGAGCGGATCCGGGTTAAATCATCCAGGTTCCCGGGTGGTTTGGGAGCTGGGTCCTCGGGGGTCTGTCCCAGGCTGGACCAGCTTCACCCTCCGAGATTTTCAGGCAAATCTGTCGGTTTGATCTCCAGTAACGGGCGATGCGCCGCGGATGCGCTCCGGAGCGATCTGTGCGCCGGTCGTGCGGTTGCGGCGCCCGTCGCGCAGCATCCGCCGGGCAGATCCGGCTGAAATTCCGCTGGTCGGTCCCCGGGAGTCCCTGCTATCAGTCCAGGCCGGTTCCTGCGGTCCCGGCCGGTCGGAACCGGTCAGATTCCCCCGTTAAAGCCGCGGTGATGCGCGCGGCTCCAGCAGGCTGCTCCCGGGCGCCCGGCGTGGCTCCGGGGCCAGCGTTCAGCATCCGCCGGGTAGATCCGGCTTAAATAGTGCATAAATGTTATTTATATACAACTCATATTTTATTTTTTTAACAATAAAGTTTCCATTTGTGAAAATTCAGTGTTGTGATAATTTACAGGCTCGGGCTGCTCTGGCGGAGCAGGTTTATCCTCCTCCCCTGCTACACGTCATTCAGGGAGCCAATCAGCACAGAGCCTCATTATCATACCCCCCCCTTCCCTAAAAATGAGGCGCAGAAAAAGAGGTTAGAAGCGGTAAAACTAGTGACAGGGCCCACAGGCTGGATTTATGATTTATGTAGAAAAAACAAGCTTTAGATTGTTTTTAAGACATTCAAGGCCTGTTTAAAATATACATTAAATGCCATAATAGGTCACCTTTAAGTGTTGCAAATTCACATTACAAATCATGTTTTAATAGCAAAAAAAAGACTGCATTTCCACGTACGGTGCGGGTCGCCGCGTTCCCTGCACCGTAGGCTCTGCGTTGGTGTAACGCGGAACCATAAATCAGCCTTTAGTGTGTGCGCTGGCTGCTGTTCTGAACAACTCTTTTTTCTCTTCTCATTTTGCTGGAACGTCGGGTCCCTCCGCCGAGACACAACTTTTGCTGTATGCGTTCTTTGTTGTGTCTAAAAATGATGCGCAGTGCCCACCCAATCAGAAACGGCACAGATATTTAGGGATTTTTTTAATATATATATAAAAAAATAAAATTCGAAAAAAAATAAAGGATCCCATAACCTCTGATCGGGTGGGCAGGACACACGTTTGGGTGGACACAGCCCACCCCTGCCCCAAAACCGGCCTCGAGTTCCAGTACAGAGCGGTCCGACGGGAGGATTATGATCGTATAGTGTGAGCAGACGGGTCGCATCAGAGCATCGGGACGTACAGTGTGAGAACATAAATCGTGGGTTCTGAACTTTTGAACTCCGCAATCTAGTCGTGCAGTGTGAGATGGGGCAGTCTCATACGATTTAAAATATCGCACAGTGTATGCCCAGCTTTAGTAGAACAACAAGTGTTAGTTTGTTTCCCTCGTAATAAACAAGTGATTCTGCAGCCAAACAAATAAAGACCAGTTTAGTGGGTTTGACAACTTTTAGGAATATGATATGTGATATGATTAAATTATAACACAGTATATGCATAAATGAATAGCTTACCTTTCTGACTTAACGATGTTTGTTTGGACAGTTAGAAGAGTGAGACACCATCACCCTATTTCAATTTAAGACAAAATCAAGACGGTAAATGGAGTTAGGTGAGTATTCAAGGGCTTGGTGAAAGCAGGGTAGACAGACTTAGGGCCAATCCCAATTCTCCTTCACTCGCCCTTCTTTTCTCCACTCGCACTTCTTTTCTTCCCTAAGCCCTAAAAAAGAAGGGGGAGATTTTAGGGCACTTGAGATCTAGGGCACTTGGCCCAGGTGCCTGTCCCAATTCTCCTACTCCCCCTCGTTTCCATCCCTACCCTGATCAGGAAGCTGAGAGCCAAAAGCTGTTTTAATTTCAGCTGTAGCGCTGTTAATATGGCACTTATATTCCATATAAAAAAATGTGCACAGAAATATTTACAAAAAAAAAAAGTTTGCAGTGTATGTGCTGCTACTGCTGATGAGGTGTCCTGTCCACCATTTTCTCTAAAAGGTTCAGGAACCTGTCCATGTGTTCTTCATATAGTTTTGTACTTGTGTGGTTTTACTCACTTGGAAATACTTTTAAATTGTCTAATAAAACTTGTTACACAACAGTTTTCTCTTCTGGGGTTTCTCAAAGTAAGGTAATGTCTCAAATTATAAACTGTACAACGAGATCAATAGTAAAATAAGGATAGTGAGAGAATCTGCAGTAAAAAAGGCTTTATTTGCTATATTCAAATACAATTTTTAAAAAGAAAAAAGTAAACATTGCACGCAAAACAAAGAAAGGTGCTGTTCCATGTAAAAAAATTTGCACAGAAATATGTACAAAAAAAAAAATTTGCAGTGTATGTGCTGCTACTGCTGATGAGGTGTCTGGTCCACCATTTTCTCTAAAAGGTTCAGAAACCTGTCCATGTGTTCTTCATTCTTTTGACATCTTCTGTCTTCTTTGGCGGCCTCAGCTTGAAGGAAGTCCAGCATAGAGAGTTTCTTTTTTTGGGGGATCGGGGGGAAAGTGGACCTGATGCCTGAAGCTTCCAGCTTCCTCTTCCAGCTGGTGAGGCAGAGCTTGAGGCCGATGTACTGGTGTCTTCCAAAGTGTTCTGAGATAAAAAAAAGATGGATACACATGTTGATTACACACATGACTGGACTATCATACACACCCACAACATCGTACCAGGTTCATTATCACTGTATAAATAAAAATTACCTCTGTGCTTTCCTCTGAATTTGTCAGAGAGGACACCGGTGAGGATGGAGGGTCGATTATGTTCGGAAAAGAAAATAACAGTTAGAGAACCACCGGTCGTAGCACAAGCTAGCTATAGGAAGAAGGACTGGGGAATAAGATTGTGCTTTTTTACTGCTAAACTTACCATGAGTATTTGCGAGGGATCTTCATAAGAGGCCAACAAACATGGAGGCTGGATTGAAGGTCTGGACCCCAAAACCTCATGCATCTCTTTGTAGAAAGGCCATGAGGCTGCTGTGGCCTCCCCACTGTCTGTTTCGGAGCCGGTTTTAGGGGTTTTGAGGTCCTGCATAAGACACACACACACACACAATTTACAGAAGATTATTAATAAATACTTTACATGTATTTTTTTTTGTTAAGCATCATCTCTTCAGCAGATAATACATTTACAGATACATTTCATTACATTACTTACCATAACCATAACCATTGCTTACCTTATATATTTTTTTAAGATTTTCCAATTTTTTGCCAATTTGTGCTGTGGTCACCTTTCCCTCCAGTTCCAGCTCTTTGATTCAATTCAATTCAATTCAATTTTATTTATATAGCGTCTAATACAACAGAGTTGTCTCTAGACGCTTTACAGAGACCCATACCCAGAACATGACCCCCGAGCAGATATTACATAAACAATGGCAGGTAAAAAACTCCCCTAGTGGGAGAAAAACCTTAAGCCAAACAGTGGCAAGGAAAAACTCCCCTTTAGGAGGGAAGAAACCTTGAGCAGGACCAGGCTCATCAGGGGGGACCCTCCTGCCGAGGGCCAGACTGGTGGGTCAGGGACGGCAACAGCACAGCAGGCAGGTGGAAGCAGCAACGGGATGACCGGGGGTGGGGACCGCAGGCCAGCACACAGCTCCCGAAGCTCCGGCCCAATCAGCAAGTCCCAGGTTGGGGTGCAGGGTCAGGAAAAGACTTGTGCTCCGTAATGCAAGCTACAAGCCACCCACGGCCACCTGCAGGACAAAAGAGAGAAAAGGGAGGAGAAGGGGGGGGCAGCAACGGGATGACCAGGGGTGGGGACCGCAGGCCAGCACACAGCTCCCGAAGCTCCGGCCCAATCAGCAAGTCCCAGGTTGGGGTGCAGGGTCAGGGAAAGACTTGTGCTCCGTAATGCAAGCTACAAGCCACCCACGACCACCTGCAGGTTCCGGTGTCCGGCAAAGGATGCTGCAACATGGACAAAAGAGAGAAAAGGGAGGAGAAGGGGGGGCCAGCACAAGAAACTACAGGAGCGACTCTGACACACTAAAGTTTACACTACCTAGAGATTTACCAACACCAGCTAGAGGTTTACTAAACACTAACTATAGGCTTTACTAAACAGAAAGGTTTTAAGTTTAGTTTTAAAGGTGGAGGTGGAGTCAGCCTCCTTAACCCAGATTGGAAGTTGGTTCCAAAGTAATGGTGCCTGATAGCAGAACGCCCGCCCTCCAAATCTACATTTAGATACTCTAGGAACTACGAGTAAACCTGCACTCTGAGAACGGAGAGCTCTGACAGGAACATACTCATTTGATGAGTTTCCTGTAACAGAAAACAGTGATGAATAGTAGTTATACCATGGTTAAGGACCCCATCACAGATATTCTGGAAGCAGATAGCTAGATCACTCACTCCCACAGTGGTTTAGCAGCATATTTCTTCTTTGTAAAATTCTCCTCGTTGGTAGCCCTAAAGCTTATTAGGTGTCGGACCTGATCCGGAGTCCCTGGAATGAAATGTGATTACTGCAATGCACAAACGTCCTCGTAAAAAAAAAAAAACAAACAAACAAAAAAAACACGTTTGAACTATGATAACAAGGCAGCAAGCAACGTTATTACTTCATAACCCCCCCCCCCCAAATAACATAAATATGAGAGTTAACGAGTAGTTAACAGGACACGGCAATGTTATCTACCCGGTATTTCTATGCAAACATACAAACGCAAAAGCACTAGAAAAGCACTGTGATTACAAAACTTTTTTTTTTAATTCCATGGGACATTATACTTACATTTGTGGGTTTTCTTTTCAATATCCTCCTGCTCTTTGCGGGTCGCCATTTGACTCAAAAACTTTTCCTTTTTCCTTTTCCTCGGTCGGCGAGCTTTAAATAGACGCAGCCTACGGCGTCGCTTACGTAACCTACGGCGGAGCTTACGTAGGTTACGTAACCATATTCCGGCGCGATCTTAGCGAACAACGGACAAAAAAGGGATTATGTACATTCACTGAGTGAATATTATGAAAGTAAAATATCGGTTTGCAAAAGGAAATGTAATCAAAACGCATTTTTATGGAGAAACTAACTCAAAATATTGATTTTATTCCCAAAAAAACAAGAAATGTCCGCCATGTTTTTTTTTTTATTCAGTCCGCAAATGACGACGAAAAGCATTCTGGGAAATTTTCATACCCCCTCGCTCACCAAGTCAGCATCTGAAATCCCTCGATTTGAAGGGGCTATTCTCAGCCCCTAGCCCTCGTTATGCCCCCTCCCCCTTGGTGAAAAGAGGAATTGGGACACCACTACCTTCAGGGGAACGCGCAAAAGTTAGGGTTAGTGAAGAAAACGAGGGCGAGGGGGGGTATTGGGACGCAGCCTTATTGCACTCTGGCAACGCCTAACAGAGCACAACAAACAGAGTTGTATAGCCGTACAGACACCAAGGGCCAAATCCACAAAAGGATTGCGCGGCTTTTGCGGCCGCTAAACCGGTGCAAATGAGACAAAAAGAGAGCGTCTAATTCACAAACCACCCGCAAAAGGCGAATTGCTCCACAAACTGCGCTGCCAAGCAAATAGTGGCAGTCTGCGCCGGTGCCATTTGCATGCATGCAAATTAGGTAATATTCATACATTTGGCGCAAAATTGCCCCCTTTCTATGCAAATAAGCCTCATTGCAAAAAGCGCCTAATTCACAAAGGCCAGCGCTATTTGCCACACGCAAAAATAGTGGAGCAAATACCGTGTTTCAGAAGCGTGTATTAACTGCGCGCAAACTCGCTCTCTTCAATATCATTCAAGCCTGTGTGATACTGAATGATATTAAGGGTGAAATCTACAGTCAGACATGATTGTACACAGTCAGATCAAGTGGGGTTGTTGACTTATCTCGGATTTAAAAATAAAAATAACAGGACGGAGCTCAGGATTCATCCATACAGTAGGGGCTGCTTTATTACAAACAATTCCACCATATAAACATATAAATCTAGAATGTGTGTGTTTAACAGCTGACCTGTAGGTGTGTGTAGCAAAACACAGAACATGAATTACCATTAGATCCTGATCTGGGACCTCCTCTATAAAGCTTGCTTGCGCACAAAAAGGGCCTGAAAGATGCGGCGACGCGCACTGTACGGTGCGCGTCGCCGCGTAACCTTAGCCGTATGCTCTGCGTCTATTTAACGCGGAACCATAAATCATCCTTGAGCAGCACTGAGGGAGGAGGGGGAGCGGGGCTCCCGTCCCCTCTTCGCACAGTCTCTTGATGATTTGTAATACAGGCTGAGCCTACCGTTAGTTCTTAAACTGTAAAAAAAAAAAAACGGGGGGAGAGAGACAAAAGCATGAGTTTGAAAAGTGGGGGGGCATGCCCCCCCTGTTCCCATAGAAATTGCGCCCTTGCGCCTCACGGCGTTTTATTTTCACTCGCTTTATTTTTTATTTCTGCAGTTTTCATTATGGACCAATCTGTGTGCTGAAATATGGAGAAATGGAGAACACTGGAAACAGCTCCGCTCGACTCAGACAAGTGCAAATTGCACTCAGCTCCAAAACGTTATGGCCGTGTTTGCGCTGGTATATCATTAGTGCAAAATCTTTTGTGTATAGGACCTTAAAGCAGGGCAAATTGCGGGCGCAAATGCGGAGCAATTCACAGCGCTATTTGCGGGCGCAATATGTTCTTTGTGGATTTGGCCCCAAGAGAGCCAGTCCAAGATGCGTTTCAAGGCAGCCCAAGGGGAAGAACACTTCCTGTCTTGGGAAGGAAAGTCTCCAGTGGTGAGTTTCATTTCAAACAGCTCTGGTCCTGTTGTCATCTGCCGTATTTTAACACTGACTTACCACCACTGTCTTCCAGCTACCTTCTTGAACTCAACTCGGGTCCTGCAAACTGGCCTGGTTTAATTTGCAGCAGCTCTGCTGTCTCCATCTGGCTGCTACACGCCTGGGAGGATCATGAAGACCCGCTGGTCCCTCATCCACGGAGACCACGTCCATCAGGGAGACGGTGCTGGCAGCCCGAGGCTGATGCTCAGACCAACATTCAGCTCTTTGAGCTGAATCACAGGACTCTGTTGCAGTGGTAAGAGCTCCGTCACTGATCCGGAGTCTGTACTTGCGTTCATCTTCTAGTGAAAGATCTGGACCGATGTCAACCTGTCTCTGTTTGTCCAGGTTCAGCCATCGGCAGAAGAGGTGGGAGAGGACCAGTGTTGGGAGTAACGCGTTATTTAGTAACGCGTTACAGAAACGCCGTTAGTTTTGCGGTAACTAATACTGTAACGCATTACTTTTTAAATTCAGTAACACCGTTACCATTACCAAGGGTGCGTTACTCCGTTATTTCTGGCTACAGTGAAGCTTTTTTTCCCTGCACACGGAGACCGGAGGAAATGTAGTGTGGATGTGTGTGTGCTTTCAAAAACATGACGGTCATGGCGAGACCGCGGTGAAGTTAGTTTTACGTTGGATATTCGTTGGATATTCGACAGAAATGCCCCCAGAGCGAATGTCTGTCGAATATTCAACATAAAACTAACTTCACCGTGGTCATGGAGAGCCGAGAGACGGCGAGTTTCGCAACGTGGAGATATTGTCATTACAGTAATCCCTCGTTTTACGCAGCGGTTACGTTCCAAAAAGAACCTGTGGTAAGTGAAATTCTTTTTACAATTAAAAAGGCTTCAAATTGCAGAGATCAGCCCCGCCTCGCACGTATTCCACTGCTCTTCTGAGCCGCTGCATCTCGACTCTGTAGCGTCTTTTTCTCCTAAAAAGCCCACGGTGCAGGTGTGTTTTTTCGAGAGAAGAAAATAGTTATAGGTTGTTTTGTCGCTGTTTTTTCTTCTGGGCAAAAAGATTCTTATAAACCGACATGCCACCATTAGTTATATTTGAGACTGTAATGACCGATTCATCAAAGAGTCCTGTTCCTGAGCTGCTGCTGAAGCTCATTGGCCGTTCTCAGCTTGTTGCTAAGCAACCAACGTTATTGACACAGGAAGTGAAGAAGCGGGGAGACTGTCTTTATCCAATCAGAATGCAGAACACAAGGGACAATGCAAATCCATACAGAACCTGCTGAAATGAAGGCTAGAGGGGCATTAATGGGAGCATTTAAAAAAATGTTTTTATTTAAAGTAACTCACGAGTTACTTTTCATAGTAACGCATTACTTTTTGGTCTAAGTAACTGAGTTACTAACTGAGTTACTTTTTTAATGAAGTAACTAGTAACGGTAACTAGTTACTATTTTTCAGTAACTAGCACAACACTGGAGAGGACTGTGCTGGAGCAGGGAACCGGGATCATCGTCACTCCAGCTGTTGCTGAGCATCCCCTACCTCCAGCTAAAGGGCTTCATATATATATTTATATATATATATATATATACACATATATATATATATATATATATATATATATATATATATATATATATATATATATACACATATATATATATATATATACATATATATATATATATATATATATATATATATATACACACACACACACACACAGGACTGTCTCAGAAAATTAGAATATTCTGATAAAGTTCTTTATTTTCTGTAATGCAATTAAAAAAACTAAAATGTCATACATTCTGGATTCATTACAAATCAACTGAAATATTGCAACCCTTTTATTATTTATTTAATTTTTATTTAGTTAATAATAATTTAGTTTATTATTTTAATATTGCTGATTATGGTTTACAGCTTAAGATTAAGATTCCCTGTCATGGTTCGGTTTGCTGAGGACCCAAGTGCAGGAGAGCAGGAGCCAGGAGTTGCAACAAAAAAAGGGTTTATTTTAACAAAGGCAAAAACAAAGCGCTGCTGGGCAGGATCAAGACAAACTAAAAAAAGGGATCAAAAAACTTGAGGAGCAAAACGTGGCAGGAAAACATGGGGAGCAAACAGTACGGTCCGACAGGGGACAAAGGAATGACAAGACAAGATATACTGAGGGGATAACGAGACATGACGAGACACAGGTGCAGACACAATCAGGGCAGATGGGACACAGGTGGGGCAAGACAGAAACTGAAGGCAGGGGGGAATGTCAACCTTAACATTCCCAGAATATTCTAATTTTTTGAGATAGGATATTTGAGTTTTCTTAAGCTGTAAGCCATGATCAGCAATATTAAAATAATAAAAGGCTATATATATATATATATATATACATATATATATATATATATATATATATATGTATATGTAAGGGATTATGCCCGGCGAGATGTACATTATCAGAAATATATGCGTGAACCGTCCGACGCGAAGTGGAAGCAATGTTGTAAAAATGTTGTTAAAATGCAGCACTGAGGTCCCATAAAATCAGCACTGCGGTTCTTCCACAGTTGGTATTTATGTGGATGTCATTGAACACCTTAACAAGAGTAGTCTCAGATTGTGATTGTGTTGTAGTACTACGGTAATAGTAATCCAGGGGTCATCCACCCCAGTCAAAGGCTGGGAGTCCTTCACCATGAAGTCCACAAGAGCTCCTTCAAGCTTGTGCTTCCTGCATCCTAAAAAGAAGAAAACAAAAGATGAAGAAAGAAAAGTAACTTTAATTTGACGTACACACATTTAATTGGCATTCTTTCCAACTCTCCATGTATATCTATGAAGGAGCTTAGCCTAATGCTTCAACTATAACAACTCATACAACAACATATTTGGCTCCTAATCTATCCCGTGCTTATCTTGATTGGTGGCACGAGGCAGAGTGTTCTGTGTTTGGCTGTATAAAGCATTGATGAGTATCATTATTATGTCAGTAGCTGAGGGCAAAGGAAACACTGCAGCTGTAAAACCAAGATAACCTGTTATTATGTTGTTTATTTATTTATTACATCATGTGCTCAGTATGGTACACTCATTCATAACATGTCGTGTAATCATTTGGATCGAAAAGGAGTAAGCTGAAGCTCTGAGCTTATAAATGCCTACCCTTTAACCTTCACATTGTTATTATTTAAACTTTCTATAACAAATGCTTTCTAGCATTTCCACCCAAAAAAGAAGCAAACACAAAACACAAAAAAATATATGTAACAACAAAGAACCAGTAAGAAAAGAAAAAAAAGGAAAAATAAATAATAAATAGTCCTGATTAAAACAAGGACAAAAAGATCAGTAATTATTACCTGCATAATTCCATAATTCTCTCTCTTGCGTCTTATCCTTTAATCTTGTTGGTATTTACTAATCATGATGTGTTTTAAACTATTTTTGAACTGTATGATGTTTTTACTGTTTAAGATTATCTGGCAAGCTATTCCACAACTTAACCCCTGTAACTGAAATACACATACTTTTAAATGTTGTTTTAACTGTTGGTTGTTTGAGATTATGTTCCCCCTTAACTCATATTCATCTCTATCCCTAAACAGTTTTTGTATGTTGCAGGGGAGTGAATTATTCTTTGCTTTGTATATTATCTGTGCCGTTTTAAATTCAACTAAGTCAGTCAATTTTAGTGCGTTTAATTTCCAGAACAAAACATTTGTGTGATGATAAAATCCTACATTATTTACGATTCTTATTGCTTTTTTTTGCATTACATAAATGGGATGAAGATTGGTTTTAAAAGTATTTCCCCAAATCTCTCCACACAGATATTCATCTTACCTATTATGTATTTGGCATCAGTAAAAACTGCACCTCTTGCATAACATGATACCATGACTATTACACTGCTGCATAGTATAGGCTATAGGCTTTCTACCCATTAGGGGGCACCAAATCCAAATATTGCCACACTTGGGAACGCTTCCTTGATGGTTGTTTCATGTCAGAATAATTAAAAAACCCTGAATATCATAATATGTATAATACGGGTAGAACGGGGACTTGAGCCGCGGTTTGAGTCTCCTTTATTACACTGAATCACTCCAAATGTTCAAAGCTCCAGCTCTCAACTCGAAGCATCAGCTGACTCGGTTTGAATGAAGCAGTGAAGGTTCAGACGTCACCAGTGACTCCACATGAAGCAGCGTAACATACAAGAGAAAAAAGGATCGGTCACGTTAGATTTGTGGTTGATGTCTACACATGGATTACAATAAGTCACAAGTGTTCATCATTCTCGTGCTCCATGATGTGATCATACATGAATAAGTGGCAGGACGCTGGAGCTGAGGAGACGGCGCTCTCATCCTGGAAACTCCTCCACACCTGACAGGTGTCCCGGAGGACCAAAAACACCCGGGACATCCCGCTGTTTGACGATGTTTGCATCCAGGACATCTGGAGTCCGCACAGATGCCACCTCAGCTTTATCCAGGATCCCCGGGGTCCAGCTGTTCACCCAGGGTGTTCTAAGGCAGGGGTTCCCAACCTTTTTTGTGCCGAGGACCAGCAGAAGTATAAACAAAAAGCTCAGGGACCGGTTGACAATTTATGTCAATTTTAATAAACATTTTAGAAAAAAAACATTGCATTTTAAAATGCAGGCTATCATTGTTTTACTAACTTTACAATGGTTTCAGGTGCATATATTTATCCACCAACAGGTGGCGACTCATTTTACGAAAATAACAGCCTATTTCAATTGCCAGACTGCTGCGACACTTTGCCAGCTGCTTTTTCCCCCAAAAGTTCGAGGCAGATGTCTTTTGCAGCGGGCAGTATTAGCTCCTCTCCAATTGTAAAGGGCTTTTTAGCTTTTGCAATCCGGTGAGCAACGAGATATGAAGCCCTCGTTGCAGCGACGTTAGCTGATGTTGTGGCCTTTAAAACTTGCTTCTGCAAATCTAACTCACGTTTTTTCCTTTCGAAAAAATCCACTGGTTAGTCTTTGAGAGAAGGATGTTTTGTATTTAAGTGTCTTTGGAGCTTGGATGGCTTCATTGCTTCGTTGGCGACTCGAGCGTTTCTCCACATAAAATACATAGTGGGTTTGGCGCCTCCAAATCGCCAATTGCAACAAATCCGTATTTTATATACATAATGTCGTACTTGCGATTAAAGCTTTTGCTTTTCTTTTTGGTAGGATTTTCCACTTGTTCATCACTATTTATTTTACTCGAACAACCAGTAAAGAAACGGCTCATGGAGGTTTGCTGAGGTCCGCTCATCTCTGCAGCAGACTGAACCTAACCTGCATACAGCACCTGTGCATTGCGCTGTTCAGTCCGGTCAGGTACCAGAACTTATTGTCCGCCAAGCCATGACAGGGCTGCCACTCAAAGAAACATATTTCGATTTATACAAGTTTTGGATTAAATTATATGACAAAAAAATGCTTCAGGTGAAGAATATGGTGTAAAAGTTAACTTATTTCAATAATTCAACTAGAATATGGTGTAAAAGTTAATCTATTTCAATAATTCAACTAGAATTTGGTGTAAAAGTTAATCTATTTCAATAATTCAACTTAAAAGGTGAAACTAATATAGGCCTATTACCTAGTCTTATTACATGCAAAGCAAGATATGTTGATTTGTTATAATTTTGATGATGGAATTGTTTATTGATTTCATAAAATATTCTCTCATTTATTTTTTATTTTGGGTTTTCATAAACTGTGAGCCATAATCAGAGAGCAGCGTCTTGCTGGTGGAACTGCTGCACGCCGTGACGGACACTGGCTGATTTATGGTTCCGCGTTGCACCAACGCAGAGCTTACGGGGTAGGATACGTGGGGACGCGAACGTACGGTGCGCGTCGCCGCGTACCCATCGCCGTAGGCTACGCCGTTGATTTAACGTGGAACCATAAATCAGGCTTAACGCGGGCGCATTTGTCAGTTTTCTTTTCGTCTTTTCAACTGAGCACGCAAACACAAACTGAGGGTGCAATGCTTGCTTATGCACCATCGTAGAACCGGGCCTGGCATAATATATGTCCGTATTGGTTCAATACGGAACTTTTAATTCCCAATTCCCAACTCCTACCTGGAAGTGAAGCCCAGGTCCTCCCTGCTGTCTGGCACATAGAAAGATCTGGGCACAGACGCAGCAGGTCCTGTTGTCCCGCCACAAACATTTTGCTGGCCTTAATGTTTCCTGTGTTTTATTTTGTTATTATTGATCAATTTAGTGTTGATGTGTGTGTGTGACAAACGTGTGTATGGGGCGTTAATGAAAATACGGGACAAATCGCGTCCCGTATTAGTTGAATACGGGACGCAACATTTTTTTCTCAAATAAAGGACAATTCCGTATAAGTGTTCTTTTATTAGCCGTATCCAGGCTAAAATGCTCCCGAACATTTGAAGTTTTGTTACCCGCAGCTGCGCTGGGACAAAAAAAAAAAAAAAAAAAAAAAAAAAGCTGCGCTAAGAGTCTGCAGCGCTGCTGTAGGCAGAGATTGTATGAGGTGAAGTGAAGTGAGATGCCTCACTCCATTGGGAAAAAAAACGTCTGGTGAGAATTGCCGACAATTTTGATTATCGCTTTTTGTCGACAACGTCGACGAATCGTTGCAGCCCTAATTATGATCGGAACACAAGCCATTCCACGGCCCGATAGTAACGGCTCTACGGACCGGTACCGGTCCGGGGACCGGGGGTTGGGAATCACGGTTCTAAGGTATGAACTGAATTGTAACTTGGGAACTAAAAAGGAATGTGACTGTCCATGTTGGCCGCGGCTATTTTATTTTAGTTTTTTATTTACTTTGTTGTTGTTTTTAATTTTTTAATTCACGTTCTTTGTAAATTGATTTCTTGTTAAGGTTTGGTTTTCTAAGGACCCAAGTGCAGGGGAGAGAGGGAGGCCGGAGGCAGGAGTTCTCAACAAAAAGGGTTTAATCCACAAAAAGGTAAAACATAAGGCGCTGCAGAGCAGGATAAACAAAAACCAGGAACAGGAAAAAACAACGAGGAGACATGGAGGAAGAACCAGTACGGACCGACCGGGAACCAAGGAATGACAAGACAAGATATACTAAGGGGATAACGAGACATGACGAGGCACAGGTGCAGACACAATCAGGGCAGATGGGACACAGGCGGGGCAAGACAGAAACTGAAGGTCACAAACTGGGGGAAGTGTCAAACCCTGACATTTCTTGGGAAAAAGGGGCAGATTAAATAAGATTATTCTTCTTTCTGCTCCCTTTAATTCAGAATTTAGGAACGTTTGTGTTTATATTAAATTATTTGTTGTTTTATTTTGTCAATTAAATAAATAAATGAATGAATGAATGAATGAATGAATGAATGAATGAATGAATGAATGAATGAATGAAAGGAGGGGTCAGTGTTCCGGTGTCGTGCCAAAAAGTTATTGCCTGCCAGAATCTGATTTCTCCCCTGAAAATGGGTGTTTTTACCTGCCAAAAATTGATTGAAGGCCAAATACAGTTAATGAAAGGTTGTTTCTACCTAAATATGATTTGATCTCATTCTTGAGCTTCATAATATAAATACTAGAGCTCACATGATTGCTTTTAACTCTTTTAAAGGACCATTACAACACAAAATAGGCATTTTTACCTGCCAAAAATTGATTGAAGGCCAAATACAGTTAATGAAAAGTTGTTTATGCCTAAATATGATTTGATCTCATTCTTGAGCTTCATAATCTGAAAATCTGACGTTTTAGCGCTATCGTTCAACGGGCTGCTGTGCGCGCTCCCGCGGCCACAAATCAGAAGAAATCAGATTCTGGCAGGCAATCACTTTTTGGCACAACACCGGTCTATCGCTGTGATGTGAGAGAGTCCCTGGGGTCTTTCCACCTCTATCTCCATCAGGGAAAAAAAAAATTAATCTGTTGAAATTTTTACTTTTTTTAATTTTTAATTTTCTAATTTCATACGAGCGTGAACCTCATTTTGATTCGGACGAATGTCTTTCCTCAGGGACATCTGCCACCGCCAAGTAGCCTACTTTCAGGCGTCCCTGGTCGATGGACCTGTGAGGTGCAATGGAGACCGTGCAGCGGCAGCTCTGGAGGCAGCTGAGGGAGAAACTCTGCACTCAGCCAGGCCATGCAACTGAGGCACCCGCGGGCCTGAGCCATCGGGAACCGGGATCGTTCCTGCTCCAGCTAAAGGGCTGTCCCCGGTCCAGGTGGGACAAGACCAGCCCTTTAATTACATGTTCCCCGAAGAGCAGACAGGATAATCCTCCAGGGGTCTTCGTCCTCATCTGCCTCCTCCTCCACAGTGTGCATCCAGGACCACAGACTACAGGAAGAGGAAGGCAGCAGCTTCTGCAGCAGCTGCAGTACTACCACCAACACCATCAAATACCCGTTACCAGACTTTGCACTACACCTGCAGCAAGTGTGGTCAACCAAAAACTATGCAAACAGGTCACATACGCATTGGGGGGGGCGTCATATTGTGCTGCTGTTGGTGGAATGTCTGTGGAGGAGTGGAAGGAGGATATATGTGTATATATAATATATATTTTTTGTAAGGTTCTGTATATTTGCATGACGCGCTGCTGCTGACAGAGAAGCACGCTGAGTCCGAGAGAAGTTTTATGATGTTTAATAACAAACTCCGCCACAACGGCCTTCTGATTACATTCGCTTAATGGGTTTTAAACGTGTACACTGCCTGCAAATGTATAATCGGAGTACTCAGTGCAAAGCAGTCAACAAAAATTACGGCTACCTAACTCGCCTCTCCAGCATAGTGCAGGTGATTGGACACTTATAACCTATGGTGATCACCCACGTGACCCAAACTTCTTTCATCACCGTGGCAACCAGATCAAACCAATAAAACATGAATAATCAATGTATGGCTCCTACATTGACTATAAATAATGTATATGACAAGAACTTGACTCTTTTCGAGTCCAGTGGTGAGGCATGGTATGTGTGTCTAGTGGCGAATGGTTCCATTCATCTTTCCAGATGTTGGTCTTTGCTGTTTCTTTGGTTGATCACATTCGCATTGAGGGAGTGTCATATTGTGCTGCTGTTGGTGGAAAGTCTGAGGTTCCAGAAATGAAAAAGTTGATGTTACAGATAGTGCAGGCCACAAAAGCCTGACTAACAGAGAAAACGTTCACACCCAGCCGTAGTCGGCCCAGGGGTTGTAGGGCGTGTCAGGAAGCTCAGGTGAATCCTGTAGACATTGCTTCAAATGTGGGTAAGAGGGTCATCTCTCCAGGGGATGTCGACAGACCAGAGAGCAGCAGGGAAACGAGACCGGGCTGCTGAGCTGGTACCCTCAGTAACCCGTGAATCATCCAGTCTCAATATGCAGCAACCTGTCCCACCTCCCACACTGTTTCAAACCTCATCAGTCAACTACCTCCCGGCACGACGTAAGAAAAGACTCATAAAGTTGATTGCAAAGAGACACACTGTTCATTGCACACTAGATACAGTTCCAGTAGTAGCATTATGGAACTCGGGCGCTCAGGCAACCATCATCAATGAAGAATGGAGAAAGCTGCACTTACCACAAAGCAGGGTGCGACCTCTTAGTGAATTGTTAGACTCAGACATTCTAGTTGGAGTGGCAGCTAACCAGAGTGAAATCCCCTTCATGGACTGGGTGGAGGTAGAATTTAGACTAGGGAGAGACTCCGCCACGACAATGCCAATCCTAGTACTTATTTTAGTGTCAAGTGACCCACAGGTAGCAGCAGAGCCTATAATTGGCGACAATGTGATAGAGGAAATAACAAGAGAATGCAGGCAGACAGCAAAGACAGAAACTATCCACACTATGTGTCCAGCCTTTCAAATAACAGCTTAGACAGCACAAGCAGTGCTTCAACTTATCCAAGCACCTGCCAGTGTGGAAAATGTAGGAATTGTACACACAGGAAAAAGAACACTCACTCTAGTCACCACAGTATATGTTAACGCCAACACTGGGGCTCAGTATTATGGCCAAGACCTGCTTCTAGTCCCTAGTGAAGAGGGTGTAGTGATAGAGGAGGGTATGTGCCAGTCCCCATCGCCAACAAAAACAAACACAGTGTAACCCTGACAAGGCGCAATGTTCTTGGCCACCTACAAACAGTCAAGACCGCTTATACGGCCAGTGTTAAGCAGATGAATGGAGGAGAGGAAGTAAAGCCACTAATTAACACAGTATCAGCCTCAGGTGGTGACAACTCAAAAACACAGAAACCAGCCTGGTGGGACTCTCCAGTTGACCTTAGGCATCTAAACAATGAGCAAAGGAGGCTTACAAAATCAATCCCCTCGCTGAAACTCCACATCACGCTTTTTTAGAGTTAACATGATTCATTTGTCTTGTAACATAAGAAATGAAATGATGAGGAATTGGAGTAAATAACCGTGGTGTACCTGTTTAGAATTAAATTCAATCTTCCTGTTTGAAGACGAGGTGACTAAAGGCTGATTTATGGTTCCGCGTTTCACCAACGCAGAGCCTACGGCGTAGGGTACGCGTCGATTTAACGCAGAACCCGTGGACACGCTTTGCTACGCAGCGCTGCTCTTCTGCCCGGAGCGACGCTTTGTCTCCTCCCCTGCTACACGTCATTCAAGCAGCCAATCAGTGCAGAGCCTCATTATCATAGCCCCCCCCGCCCTGAAAATGAAGCACAGAAAAAGGCTTTAGAAGCGGAAAAAATAAAAACATGGCCCAGAGACTGAATTTCTGATTTATGTAGAAAAAACAAGCTTTAGATTGTTTTTAAGACATTCAAGGCCTGTTTAAAATATACATTAAATGCCATAATATGTCCCCTTTAAAGGGTCACATACATTTTCTGCTCTGGCTGGTGCCCTAAATGATATTCACACAGAATACAACATCAGAGAGAAGATCGTTCGCACTACCACTGACAACGGATCAAACTTCCTGAAAGCCTTCAGAGTTTATGGGCAGATATGAAGAGGACAAATTATAATCCTGAACCGGTTGGAGAGGGTGATGGAGAAGAGCATGCCTTACTTCGGGGGAAATTGTGATAACTAAACAGCAGAAAATCAGTCTCAATATGATTTGAATTATCCTGCAGAACAGCAAATCTTACTATATCTTACAGAATAACAATGAAGGCGTGATATCCGAACACTAGGCTCTGCTTAAACAAATCAATTTGTGACCAAATCTTGCATGAAATAACAACAACCACTCATTAAAAATCAATCAGAATTTATTTACATACGGGTATCAAAGAAGATGTAAATGGATACCCAATAAATCCCGATGGCAGAACTTAAGTATTATAAAACAATTAATTAACTAGAAAAACATCAATAGAAAAATATGACATGAAAGTTAAATGCATGGAATGGAAAAAAAAGAGAAATCAAAGCAATAATAAAAATGGTATCACGAACATGTACGGTTTAAAATATTGTGGCTGCATAAGGATGGCTGCGTTTTTTAAAGATGGCGGAACTGTAACCACGCCACGTGCAATTAGAACGGATGGTGACCCCGGTGCTTAAACCGTGATCAACTGGCGAAACGGCGCTTTAAAACATGAATGACTAGCAGAAAGTAGTGACAACAAATTGATGACAACAGTCCTGATAATGATGCTGATGTAATCTCAGCTCTGAACACAGATTTAGCTCTGTAACACTCCCAGTTAAACTCATACACCCAGGTCTCAAAACCTCACGCCTCCTCGGGTCTCCGGGTGTTACTCCCGGTGTTTTAAACGTGACTACTGGCGAAACGGCGCCACCAAATGAACAAATAACCGTAATATGCAGACAGTAATTTCATTAAACATAAATTCAGGTCTACACCAGTGACTGATCGCCCAGACCGCAGCTCACGCATCCTCGGGAGTCCGGACCTGAGGCTGCAGGCTCCGTCCTGCGGCTCGGTCCTGCAAAGGGGTTTCCTGACGGGGATCCTCAGTTTCTGCGGCCGCTCGGTCTCTCTCCTTTCCTAACTCCACAGAAAAAGTGAACAGTGGCTGGAGAAACCTCACACCGGCTCTCTGGTCCTGACCGCGTCCTCAGCACATCGCCTCGCTGCGCACGGGGGCCGCTTCCTCCCTTCAGAACGTCTGCTCGTCCCGTGTGGTGTCGCCGGGCTGCGCGAGGGCCTCGCGGTCCAAAGGCTGGAGCTCCGGGCGGGTTTTTGGCTCCCGGAGCTGTCGTCCTGAATGGAAGACAGGGCTCGGGGAAAAAAGAAAGGAGTTAAGGCAGGGAGACAGAGTTCAGAGCGCAGCGCAGCGCTCTGGGATCGGACCTTGCGCCCGGTCAGTGCGGGCCTCGACGGCTCCTTGAAACCCCCCCCCCACAGCTCTTAAAAGCTGCTGGACAGCAACGCGCGTCCAGGATCGTTGGCTGAAGAGTAGAGAAGAGAGAAAAGTCTCGGTGCAGCACGGAGTTTTGTATCTCCGTGCGCTGCGATGACGCCATCAGTGCCTCGCTCGGGATTGGGTGCGCGTCGCTCTCAGGCGCCGCCCCATCCCGCAAGGCATGCTGGGATTGTAGTTCATGGCACAGTCACCATTTTATGAGGCACATTAACGCCAGTTTCAGGCCGGGGGGGGGGTTGACCAGGGTTTCAACGTTTGAATACGGTATACATTCACAAAATGTTCATAAACCTTTATAACAGTCCACATGATCACTGGGTGTGGTCCAACAGTGGCCATAATGATGACGATGAAGAAGAGGAAGGCGCTGAGGGTGTTGAATTTGTTGATACCGGAGCCTTGTTGGACGAAGATGACTACTTGGAATACCAGCTGCCCAAGCACCATCGCTGCGCCTGCCACCTCCTCAATTTAGTGTCCACAGTTGATGCTTCAAAAGCAGAGGTCAACCCATTTTACAAGCGTGTGTCAAGGTCCACATTTGCCAAATGCTCCAGCCTGTGGAACAAAAGTTCAAGATCAACCATCGCATGTGAAGTAATTGAAGACCATTGCAAACTCCAACTCGTAAGGCCTGTTGCTACAATAGAATTCATTCTTCTCAGCAGTAGAAAGAATAGTGCGAATAACAAAAGAACAAGATGAATGAGCCCTTGCAGCTGTCTGCAGTGAACTAGATACACCTAAGTAAGTGTCTGCTTTTCTGCCTTTCAAGTTAGTGATTATAGATTAAGTCACAGTTTTATACTCTGAATGTCGTAGAACATATGCCAATATGCAGTCCCCGTATTTACTACATTTCTAAAAGTCTCAGATGATAATATTTTTCCTTTTTAATGATCAGTTCCTCCAGTTGAAGGTGCTACATCAAGTAGGCTAAATGTTCCATATTGGTTTTTTTTCCTTCTTTGTACAGGTTTACTCCAGTGGAACTTGCATTTCTTGCAGAGTATGCAAAGACAATGAGCCCAGTTGCAAAGGCACTTGATGTTCTCCAGGGAGAAAACCAGTGTGCAGATGGGATGGTTGGTCCCCACCATAACTCTCCTAAGGACCAAGCTCCAGCACCTTCAAGTCACCTCCAAGTTCTGTGAGACTTTGATCGCTGCACTTGTTTCAGGCCTTGAAAAACGCTTCGGAGAGATGCTTGCAGATCCAGAGCTGATACCCGCAGCCATTCTAGTTCCCAAATTTAAGACCTGCTGGACAAGTGACGAAAATATCCTCAAACTTGGTAAGCGTCTTCACGACAGTGAAATGAGTTTGAAATGACTGGTTTCAATGATTTAAACACACACACACACACACACACACACACACACACACACACACACACACACACACACACACACACACACACACACACACATACACACACACACCAATATCCAGTACACTGTTACAATACTGTCATATAATCTAAATCTAAATTATCCAATTTTTATTATTTTTTTATTCCACAGGTCTTGACTATATCAGAAGCCACTTGGACTGTCAGGCCGAGAATCACGTCAGCGAAGCTGATCTTTTTATATTTTTTAACTTAAAAAGTGACAAAAACAAAAATGAGAGAGGAAAAAAAAGTTATTAATACCAGTGTGGTGTTTGTTTACAGTCGTTTCATTTCCATATGTCACTAACTTGGATGTACATTTTAATAAAGGTTAGGATAAATGATAACATGCCTCTGAAGTTTGACTTTTTGCACAATTACAATACTTATAGGCAACTAGTCATCATATCTCCTGCTCTCTGAAACACATGTTAATGCTCAATAGTACACATATATGGTTCTTTAATATATTTGCATTATACTAAGATGCATTCATTTTCAATGGCTTTTGTCCTTAATGGCTTTTTTCCCCCTTACATTACTTTTACTTTTATACTTTAAGTAGTTTTGAAACCAGTACTTTTATACTTTTACTTGAGTACTAAGCACAGTGAATCTCTGATTCAACTTTTAAAAAATGATAATTTGATGGAAACCTATAAAATTCTGTTTTTAGAAATGCTATGTGCTAGCTTGTTTGAGGTTAGCATAAAGCGCTAATGCACAAAATGGTGGAAAACCTCAACTCTGTTACTGGTTGACAGTAACAGTAAATATTTTATTTTATTTTTATAAAATATTTTAAATCTTACAGGTTTAAGCTCAGCAAATACTCAAAATGCTACATTTAAAGTGTGTTCTATAAGAATAGTAAACAAAAAAATGGAAAAAATCAATAGCCTACAAGTTTTCATCTTCTTCCTATACCTGAAATGTACCCACAATTCTAGAATGACCCATATGTTGCATACGCACTACCCATTGACCGACCAAACAAGCCAATTGTTTAGTTAGTTTTAAAGCTAGGGTCTACGAGCTTCAGTTTTTCTTTAAAAAGGCACCTTCTCCCCACGCACACCCCCTCCCCCCTGTGCTCTGCCTCACATGAAGCTCCCGCCTCCGACACACTCCCTCCGGTTCGGGAGCCAGCCGTACTTTCAAATGCGAAATGGGAGGCGGGGAGAAGGATGAGGACTGTCCAATCACTGACATTCAGGCAGATTGACCAATAGGCCTATTGGTTGGCTTCTTTGCAGGATTACAGCAGCTAGAAGAATTTTTTTTCTCTGGTTCTCTGGTTTTTGCTGATCATATTTCATAGATAACACTATTGGGCCATAACAACCTTCTAAATGATTTTAATAAAAATGTACAATATGTAAAATCGTAGACCCTAGCTTTAAGCTTCTAGAATCCACTGACACGTCAAAATCACATACAGTAACTATGTATGTATGTATGTATGTATGTGTATATATATATATATATATATATATATATATATATATGTAAATCTACATATGTGAGGTTGTGCTGAAAAGAATGATACCAAACAATGCAAGTCAAACCATTTTTAAGGTTAAATATAAAGGTAAAATGAAAAGTTGTCAAAAACGGCCAAGTATACCATGGACTTTAAAGGGTTATAGCTTGAGTCAGTTTTATAGCTTGATGTAGTTTTATAGCTTGAGTTAGTAGATAGATGTTTTATATTTGAGAGTGATTATCAGCAACAGTATTTCATTTTATTATGTATTTTTATGGAATCAATACATTTCTTCTATTGAGGACTTTTTAAGATTATTTATTTTGGCTGTAGCTAAAAAAAAAAGGAATTGCATTTTAATTGCATTGTCTGAATAATTCCTCCACCACTGTAGTTTATGATGATTTAGGAATATTTCAATTAACAAATTTCTCTGTTTGTGTGAAATTGACATTGTGCGGCCTCAAAGATGTGCCAAGAGACAAGAGTGTTGAGGCAGTTATCGACTGGGTAGGTCTAACAAATTATATTCCACTATAGCACCTGTTATACATCAGGACAAGGGAACAAAAAATTACTCATTGTGTACGTATATGCACCTACAGAGGAAGACATGTTCTGTTGCCACAAGATCTCATAATAGCAATGAATGTCTCATACATGCACTGTACTTGTGTAAAAAATGGCACACATACAGTATGCATACACTAGTGTTAAAGGGTTATCCCTATTACAACTACATTAAAGAAATCACTGCAGTTATGTCACAACAGAAGTACGATGCAATGAGTTGTTGATAATGGATCATGTGTTTCTTTGTAGATCCAATGTGACTCCTGCGAAAGATGGTTTCACGAAATATGCAGAAGTGAAAAAATTTGCGCACCAAAGAGTGCAAATGATGATTGGTTTTGTCCACTGTGTTAAGTGGTGCAGTGTGATTTATGTTTGATTTATTTTGTTAGATTAAATTGATGTTGTAATTTTATGTTATGTATGTTAGAAACTTTTTTTTTTTTAAATTAACCCTATTGCACTTCTGCTTTTTATGTCAGCAGTAATTATAGAGCCATTGTTTTGAAAATACCATGTAATATAGTTAAAGGAGCTTGAGGCTCCTTTTAAGAAATGAGAATCTCTAGCACCACCATTCGCCACGACGGCCGTTGGGGGTACTGCAGCCAACAGTGAAGCCGGCACGGGAGGACGGGGAGAACGCGCATGCAGCGTCATGTGACGTCACATCCGCCGCCCAGCGCGGGAAATTCGGAGTCCGAATTGCAGCACATTTTGCAGCACACAGCCTGTTCAAGGCAACGGAGAGATACACTAGAGGGCTCATTCGTTTTGGTTTGGAACGCTTCATCTGACATTATTACTAGAAAACCTAAAACGTATACTAATTTTTTTTCATAAATCCTGCCTCAATCCTGCCTCATGCTCCTTTAAATTAAGATAAGAAGTTAATAAAGTTAAAATGATTAAACAAATCATGTTGTTGTGTGGAATGTGTATAGTCTGGATGACCATGAACGCATCACAAGTGGTTTGAAAACAATCGGTGTTATGTATCACAAGTTTTATGGGTGTTGAATTCATTAAAGAGCATATTGCAGGTTAGAATTTTTTCAAAAATGATACCTGACCTTATGTGAAAATGACTATGTGAGAAGTTAATGTAGGATTTAATATGTTTTACAAGACATAAGGGCACGTATTCAGAGGAAAAAGTGGCTGATTTTAGCCAAGCTCGTACAAACGCTTTTTTTTTCGAACACCGCGTCATATGACGTCACACCAGGGAGCAGTCTCTACAGCTGCCCCATCTGACTGCCCAGACCCCGTACACACGTAGCCGGGTATCTGCTAAACCCAAGATATTTTCCTACGTTTGGACCTGTCATCCACATGAAAACGCAAATAAACGAATGTTTAAAAAAACTCCGGGCAAAGTGAAGATTTTTGAAAACTCCGTTTATGTACATGCGTGTAGACAGAGACAACCGGAGTTTTGCGTTTTCCAACGTCACATTATGCTCCAAAACAACAACAAATCTGCTCTGAGTCTGACGTCTAACGTGCGATCCAGAACTGCAGATGATCCACCATCTGTCCTCCAAGCTATTTATTAAATAAATGGTCTCTGCTCTTGACACCGTTACACCGACGCGGAGCCTACGCCGTAGGGTACGCGGCGACGCGCAGCAGGGCTGCAGTTGGGCTGCGTCGATTAACGCGGCAGCTCCGCGGCGGACACCGGGGGGACTCCAGCTCGTTACCCGAGGAGGAGGCGCCGCTCCCGGGGAGCTGCGCCACAGAGGCGGCCCGGAGGCCGGATGACCAGATGATCTACAGGTTTGGAATGCTTATAAATGTGGTCGAAAACGCAGATCTTCGTTTATGTGTGGAAGGTTTTTTTTTTTTTAACAACGATGTAATGTGGATATACTCATTTTTTATAAACGAAAAATCAGAAAAAAGAGAAGATAATAAGCCTGTTTTCTGTTTAGAAAGTACAAACGTAGACAGATTACAAGTACTCATCCGTTTTTAAGGAGTTATTTTCGGAGTTTCTTTCAGGAGCACGGAGCAGGAGTGCTGCAGTGAATAAAGGCGGATGTATGGTTCCGCGTAAAATCGACGGCGTAGCCTACGGTGTAGGTTACGCGGCGCACGCAGCGTTCTGTGCGTCGCCGCGTAACCTACGCCGTAGGGGCTGCGTTGGTGTAACGCGGACCCATAAATCAGCCTTTTAAAAAGCGAGTTTCAGCTGTCAATCAAAAGAACGTGGGGGGCCTAACGGGTTTCGTAATTATAAGGCTGTGGCCCGTCATATTGGTGTGAATACACATTCACAACCTCTTCAGTGTCATAACTAACATTAAGATCCATTATTTTTCCTATTGTTGAATTCACCGCACTCCCTCCCGCTACGTCACTTCCGGTTCAGCTTTTTCAGATGCGGAAGTAAAATACTCTCACAAAAACAACTCCGGAGGTCACTGTAGTATATATTTATGCGTATTTCAATGAAAATTCAGTTCCTACATTATTTTCCTACACATTGATTCACAGGGGTCTCCAACCTGCAATATGCTCTTTAAACCACATTAAATCAGCCCATATATATGATTTTTAAATCAGCCCATATATATGATTTTTTAATAATTACTGTTTTGTGATATATAGTCTAGATGACCATGAACACATCACAAGTGGTTTGTCCAAAATCAGTGGTATGTATCACAAGTTTTATGGGTGCTGAATTCATAAAACCACATTAAATCAGCCCATAATATGATTTTATAATAATTACTCTCTTGTGATATATAGTCTAGATGACCATGAACACATCACAAGCAATATGACCAAAATCGGTGGTATGTATCACAAGTTAAATGGATGTCTTTGAATGTCGAATATCCAATATCCAATATCAAACCAATTCAACCGCAGTGAATTAATGCGCAGATAATTAAATATTCGTCGGGAGATGGTTATCAGACCGCATAATACATGTACATTACAGTACATATCTCATTACAGGCAAAGCAAGTTAATCCTTTATTTGTTATAATTTTGATGATTGAATTGTTTAATGATTTCATAATATATTGTAATGAGTGACAGACCAGGCGGAGGCGGCTCATAGTTTCTTGCCAGTTTATTACCGAGCAGGAAAAAACAACTAGGTTCTCTGACAAACCCAACGGCAGACTGACTCTCTAACGTCTAACGTCTCCGGTAGAACTTAAAACAACACCTTAAAAAGAACAACAGAAGAAGAAAACCCGGGGCTCTGAACCCCCCCACCCCCTCTGCCCACCACCGGCACGCACCATTCATGACATCCCGTGCATTCCGGTGACAGGCAGAGAGGGTCGCTACAATATTCTAATTTTTTGAGATTTTTTATTTGGGGTTTTCATAAACTGTGAGCCATAGGCTAATCATCAAAATTATAACAAATAAAGGCTTGAAATATCTCACTTTGCTTGTAGTGGGAAATAATATTTGTTTCACCTTGTGTTGAATTTACTACGAATGGAGTTTTGCAATATATTCAAATGTTCCGACCTCCACCTGTATATTATTACATGAATAAATAAGAGCATACAGGGGTCTCCAACTCCGGTCCTGGAGAGACCTATCCAGCATGTTTTAGGTGTCTCCCTGCATGAACACACCTGATTCTAATCAATGGTCGTCATTAACTTGTCATCAAGGTCCGGACAGTTCTGTTGTTGACACAGCTCCTTGTATCATGGTGTGCTGAAGAAGGGAAAGATCTAAAACATGCTGGATAGGTGCTCTCCAGGACCAGGGTTGGAGACCCCTGGATAATATGTGTCTGTATTGGTTCAATACGGAACGCAACTTTTAATTCTCAATTACGGAACAATTCCGTATTTAAAGGGACGGGTGGCAAGCCTACATAAACCTGTCCAAGCCATCAAGGGGTTCCACAGGATTGCAGGTGAATGATGTAGAGATCTGTTAAATTAATTGTATATTATTCTGTGCTGCGGTGTTACTCTTTTTTCGAAAAACATGTTCAAATTCACCGTATGTGCGCATTAAAATCTCTAATTCCATTCGGGTGTAAAAGGACACGGTGTGAAGTATGTGGATCTTCAGATGCAATGTTTCCTCAAAGGGATTTTGTAAATTGAAATGTTAAATAAAGTTTAAAAAATAAAAAAAGTATGTGGATCTTTTGCCGTTGTTGTCACCGGTTGCCATGGTGAATCGTTGTATCAGGGCTCTATAGATGCTGGTTTTTGATAGTTGTGGCGCACGCGCTTAACTCAACTTAAGAGTTGAGTAAATTACCTCAAATCCGCTGTTCTGGAACCGAAAACTCAGAGTTTCCGATCTCAGAGTAGATCAACTAAGAGTTCAGGATTAGACTCAGAGTTTGTTGAACCTGCTTTGTGAAACGGACCCCCCAGGTTGTATTTTTTTCTACTTTGTGATTTTATAAGCTAGGAAAACTCGAAGGACTTTTCGTACTTTTGCTGTTCGCACTGTTATCCCACTGTTTAAGCCATACAGTTTGAATAAATGTTGAATCTGTTCTTACATTTCAAACTTGTTTCATTTGAGTCATTACAGTTTTGCAGTACAGGTGTACTAATTTAATTGGTTTCTATTATTTCAATTTAATTGGTTTAGTTTAGTAGCATTTAGTATTCATTTAGAGCAGTGTTTTTGGGGCTCCAAAGACTGAATGTGGTGATAGATTTATAGTTAAAAAGATCGAGTTGAATTGGTATTTTTTTTTTATCGTCATTTTTATCGTTATCGGTATAAATGCCAAAAATTATCGTGATAATTTTTTTAGTCCATACCGCCCATCCGTAACCCACAGCAGAATGCAGAGCCAGAACCATGTCCATTAACTTCCGGGAATAACCCATCAAGTCTGGAAGACCTGCCTCAGCTGTGTGCACTGGAGGCCAAAACGGTAGCACTTGCATCTTCCACATTCCTTTCACGAGACATGTAAACAACAAAAAACACGGGGGGAACCACAATAAAATAACCTTTCATAAGTTTCAACATAAATGTGACAAGTTAATCATTCGTTTGTATATTTTTACCAACTCTGTAGCAGCGTGAACATAATACCTGCCAACACTCCCGATTTAAGCGGGAGTCTCCCGATTTTCAACCATTTCTCCCGCCCTGCTCCCGATTTGTAATTTCTCCCGCTTATCTCCCGATTTTAAAGTGAAATGAGTCAATGGTGTTTCACGTGTCGGGGTTCCTGCATGGATGTATTATATTAACGGGTTCCTGACAAACCTGGCAACCCTACCCAAAAGCACTGCCTACGTCCAAGCTCCGCCCCATGGAGCTGCCAACACGTCAACGTCGCCTGCGCTGTAAACTAATACAAGTAAATGGACTTATTTTCATAAAGCGCCTTTCGACAAAGAAATGTACGTTTTACGTCTCATTTATTCATTCACACACGCACTAATATACTTGGGAAACAGTTAGGCACCGAATATAATATATTTAATTTTCTCAGATGGCAAAAATAAGAACTTTATTGATCCCACATGGGAGTAATTCATGTTATATCAGCTATAGAGAACAAGGTAGTGCCGAAAAACAATATATATCCCCCTCACAAAAATAAGAAAAATAGAGAAACATATTCTCTCATCAGCAAAGCATTACATAAACATTTTTTAATATTTTCAAGTTACAAAATAACATATTTGAACCATTTTTTCAGATTTTTTTCAGTTATTTTATTGTTTGGAAAATGGTTAAAATATGTTATTTTTTTATTTGAAAATTTGAAAATTTGTTTTGGTTGAGAAAATGCTTTGAAAAAAAGCTGAGGGAAGAGTTCATGGAGTATCAAGTCATAGCAAGCAAGGATCTCCCACAGGAAGAGAGAGTTTACGGTTCTGGGTTCTTCTAGGGAAAGAGGAGAGCTTTACAAATCTGGCATCACTGATGAAGGCGATGGTCTGCATCCCTCACAGCAATGAAGCTCAGAGAGCTCATTCAGCATGGTGGAAAATATCCTCACAGAAAACACAATGAGTATGGATAATTCTACTCTTTGCACACTCCTTTCTTGATTGAAGCTGCAAAGTCTGCCACCTACAACTACAACAGGTCCTTTGGGGACAAAGGGAACCTGGAAAATTCTACAAATATTGTATTTTATTGATATTAATACTAAACTTATTTGGCTCCAAGAAGGCTGTAGAATAATTTTGGGGGGTACATTTTAGCAGATTTCATTGTAGCTATGGATTTAAAGCTCATTAAAAGTCGCCTTGTTTATATCAGGGCGGGGATGTTGTGAGTGGAGCATTCCAACCGCTACCCCAGAAAATCTCCCTATTTTTCACAGCCCAATGTTGGCAGGTATGCATAACCATAGACATATATAAAGGCTAGATGACTCGTCCGCGCTGCTGCCAATGCAGAGCGACGTCGTCACACGGCGGCCATCTTGCCACAGGAGAGCTCGCTCAGAATAACATTGTGTTCAATGGAGCATGTACTGCTTAAACAACCTTAACTTGCTCAATTCTCAACAGATTTTCAAACAGTTTGGTTTGTCATGAACGTCAGAGATGTAGTTATGACACCGCATACTTGTGAATAATTATAAACATTGAAAAACGTACTTTTATATGAAAATAACCAGAAACAGATAGCCATGACATGGTTTTCATATTTAATCAATATTTCTATAGTATTCTTAGTAATATTTATAGTTACATTATAACATATATATTATTACCATATAACATACATATATATACATATACATACATATATATATATATATATATATATATATATATATATATATATATATATATATATATATATATATATATATATATATATATTATTACCATATAACATGTATTCATATGACATAACATATTAATATATTATTACATTATGATGTATTGACGTCATGACATTACATATGTGTGTCTATATATATATATATATATATATATATATATATATATATATATATATATACATACACACACACCTCTATCCATCCCCCCTTTCCATCCCATATGTCATTTCATCAATGAATGTGGTTTTACTGCTATTTCAACATTTAGAGTCATTACCAGAAAAATAACACCAGAAAAATAACTTATTTGACAATTTTCACCTGTTTCAAGTAAATTTTCAGTTGAAATAAGTAGAAAAATCTGCCAGTGGGACAAGATTTATCTTCTTATTACAAGCAAAATAATTTTGTTCCACTGGCAGATTGTTGATTGAAAATTGTTGTTTTTTTCCAGTGATGAGTCTTGTTTTAAGTGTAATGAGATTTTTTTACTAAAATGAGACATTTTAACTAGAAATAAGACAAATATTCTTGTTAAGATTTTGAGTTTTTGCAGTGATCCATTTTACTTATCCTGTGAAGGACAGAGTCATATTGATAAGTTCAGAAAAGTGTTTTTATTGTTGTGTTTTGATGTATTTGATGTAAGCCCAGTGGATATTTAAAGCTTACAGAAGGCTGCATTTAACTGCTGCTATTCCTGCAGTATTTCTGCAGGTGTTTTGGTCACTGCTATTATTTGTAATATATTATATTATTTGTAATCAGAACAAATTATCTGTCCCCATATGATAAAATCCACCATCCCCCCTGATTTTTTTTTTTTACAACTTGAGTACTGGTGGTCACCCTCGATAACTTGGGCAGGTAACGTTAGTTAGTGGGTGATACACAACTATTGTATATGCTGCATGATTAGGTCGTTTTTCGCAACGAAGAGATACAATTTCAACATGTCCAAGCATCCCGAATCATACCCACGTTAATGACGTTTATGATGAACCAATCCGTTTGTAAATCCGTCAAGATTTCAGCAAGTTATGAGTATTTTTGTCTGTACAGACCACTCACCCTCCAACAGCAACAACTATAGCGCACGCATGCGCACCAGAGAGTCTCCTGTGGCAAGATGGCCGCGAGTGAACGACGCTGGAGACTCCGCCGTGAGTCATCTAGCCTTTATATATGTCTATGTGCATAACTGCCACGCTCGAACGGGAACAAGACGTTAAGCTTCGTTAATAACGGAAGTAGAGGAAGAACGGTACTCTTCAAAATAAAAGCATAAAATAAAACGTAAAACGACAGAAGTGCTTAATTGACTCTGCACGTAATATGCTGCCATTTACAATATCTTCTGAGTGTTTTCGGTTAAGGTAAGAGGTTGGTTGTAGAGAGAAAATGATCTGTACACCATCTAGTGCTCATATGAAGGTTGCCCATATGGAGAGATCGGGGCTGGCAGCCCTAGTGGACCTTGCAGAGGGATTCAGGAATGATCCAACTTGAGTCAGCCCTTGAGAGGAGAGTGACTGAGGAGTGCCTTTCACTCTACAATGTAGATGGGTCAATGCGCAAGACTGTGAAGAGCAAGTTGTTAGAGCTCTTCAAGCTAGACCCAGTTAGTGAAAAACCAAGAGACCACGTTAGCCTTGTGGACATGGGGCTGATTTGGCGGCTTGCCACCCCCACACCTGAAGACCGTGAGTCTCGGAAGCGGGGCGGTTCAGAGTACCACTGGGGTGACTACTTGGATAAAATCTGTGCTATGATCTTCTCACGCCACGCCAATGCATACCTCATCATCCTTGTTAATGACAAGTATGACCTTCCCTTCAGCATCAAAGATGATGAGCACGATCGTCGGGCAGCAAAACATCCACATGTCGCAAATGTTTTCCCCAAGCCCGAAGAGAGTTTCCCATGCGCTGCTGAGTTCAACCAAGTCATGGTTAATTCTGGAAACAAGGTCAGACTACAGAAACTTGTAAAAGAACAGCTGAAAAGACAAGTTGGTCAGATGCAGGGTGACATCATATACTGCGAGGGAGAAACATCAACCAATCTGAGCACTGGCGTAGCTAATGGGGACTATGTCTTCAAACATCCAGAAGCAGATACAATGCTGCTCTCTGCCTATGCAAAGGTGACAGCCAGTAAGTACACTGGACCTGTTGTGCTAGACTGTGAGGACACAGATGTGTATGTTCAAGCAGCTTACGTCTCGCAGCAAGTCAGCGGTGATCTGCTGATTAAACGCAAGCATGCGTTAATCAACTGCCGTGCCATGCTCTCGGAAGAGGTTGCAGACATCATCATACCTCTCCATGTGATCACTGGCAGTGACCACACCACAGGGTTCTATGGGCATGGGAAGAAGAAGGTGTTGGAGAAGGTGAAGATCAATTCTGAGGCAAGAGAGCTCCTGGGACGAGTGGGTGAGACTCTGGAATTAAAAGATGAAGTCAGAGCGGATATGAAGTAATTTGTCCTCTCCATCGTTTATGCTGAGAGTGCAGATGTGAGCTGCGGGCAGGCCAGAGCTTCCAAATGGAACAAACTAAAAAATAAGTGTACAATCCGTCTCCCACCTGATGATGACTCTTTGAATCTTCATGTGGAAAGGACAAACTACATTACATATTGCCAGCTCCATTACAACCTGCAAGAGCATCCTTCTCCCATTGGTCACGGCTGGGAACTAGTAAACGGAAAGTGTCGGCCAGTGCGTCACACCCTCCCCCCCTTGCCCCAGCAGTTCATACCTCACCTACTGTTCAGATGAGAGTAGCAGTGATGATGAGAGGAGTCAGTGTGGAGATTCAACAGATTCAGATTGAGAGTTAATGTTCAAAACAATGTCTGTTAATAAAAAATAACTCCAAACTACAGAATCTTCTGTCTCCCTTCTTTCATTGGTTTGACCCCAGACATCTGATGACCTCTGTGAAAGTTGTAATTTTACTATCCATAACTGAACTCAGTATGAGCAGAGCTTTAATTTGAGCCTAATATTAAGGCTCTATGACGATTTTGAAAAATTGACATTTAAAGAGCCAAAAATTGGCGGCCATCTTGAATTTGAAGGTCAAAAATAGGTCAAATCAATAAATGTACATCATTTATGAATTTCTTGACCCAAATAGTCTCAGAAACCATGTATTATGCAGCACTGTGGGCCAAACCATTAAAAAGCTAATTTCCAGCTCGGCTGTCGGTAGTCATTATGGATTTAGGGCTCTCACAAATTTTCCCCACATTTTTGCGAGGGGCACCCCGGCTCAATTTCTTATTTAACCTTTATAGATGACAAATCCAGTGAGAAACCAACCTTCGCTCTCCACGGTCACGGAACTGCTATAGATGACCCAACTATGTGTCTTCTGTCTGGTAGCTCCATGCATTCATGGGTGCTTTACACCTCCCCTGCTCCACTCGTAGTCTGTGGAGGGTTTTCCAGGTTGGCCATGGGAGGTCGTGCCTGCTGGTGAGGCATTCATTGGGGGGGATTCCTCTCTCCATCCAGTCATGGGTTCCTGAGTTGAGCTGGTTCCATTCATCTTTCCGGATGTTGCTCTTTGCTGTTTGTTTGGTTGTCTGGAGAGGTGGGACTGTCCGTAGGAAACTGGCTCTGGATTTCAGTGGGGTGGGGGTGCTGTGTGTACATGCAGAGGGTGCCTGGTATCTCTTAGCTCGACATGCGGAATGATGGATCGTCTGATGTAAAGAACTTGACTGTGCGAGTGTAAAAAAAAATCCTGAGATGCAAGTATTTCTCTTTTGTCTTCTTCACACATTCTGATTCCACATTACATCAGACATTTTGCCCATTCTTGAGTCACTGTGCTTACATTAAATTATTTTAACAGGAGTGCATAGCTTTCAAAATCTAATTTTATATTTTGTGCTTTACATATTCAAAGATACTTCGCCTGTTCTTTGCCGGGTCCACGTATCTGAAAGAGTCTGAGAACACATGTATTTACATCTTCCATCTCGAATCTGTTTGTTCACAGCTACCTGCGCCTTCATGATCCCCCTCCTCGGTTTCTGCAGAGCGCTGGTTCGTCCAGCAGATGGCGACATTTCGCCACCACGGCCGCCGCCCCTCCGCTCTCTCCCCGCACAATAAAGTAGCCCACTTTTCATTTCTCTCTTCAGAATCCTACCAAATATCACCATCAGGAAGAGGGAGAGAAAATCACTTATAAAGTTAAAAAAGCCGTGACTTATTTCTAGTTATAATAGCCTAAATGTAAATTAAAGAAGTTTATTAGTTAATCTACATGTCACACCCAGAATGTGCTGTGGGATTAATAAAGCTTTATCTCACCTTAAACATCCTATGCAGCTGTTAAATAAGGTAAAGTAGAGCAAGGCAAGAAAAAAAGTAAGTAAAGAATTTTTCACTCACAGTCTCCCTGAGTGGTTTAGCATGCCTGGGAATAATGAAGACGGAGTGGTGTTGGAAAGGGTGATAGCTGAAATGGGATCCTTCTAGTGATGGCAAAATGAGTCTTTTTGAAGCATTGAATCATTTTGAACCATTGTATCATGAAGTGGTTCACTACCCGAAGCTTCATTCAATTCCCTTGGGTGACATCTACTGGCAGGAGCATTAGCAACACATTTAAATATTAGACAAAGATAACACAAGTAAACACAAAATGCAGTTTTTATTATTAAGGGGAAAGACAAATCCAAACCTACATGGCCCTGTGTGAAAAAAGGATGATGAAGAAAGTTTATATTCGATTGACACAAACTGCATGTTAGTTCACAACCTCGAGATTAAAATTTTTATATGAACAAAACAAAGTTAGCATTTTCCAAAACCCGAAATAAATGTTCAAAAGTGACGAGCAAAAGAATACATGAGCTAATCTCACCGGGTCTGGTTAATATTATAGATCCATGGTCTGGTGCGGACTGTGAGAGCAGAATGACGGCACAGCCTGCGACCTCTTAAAGTGACAGTACAGGTATTAACACTCTGGTGTGAATACCACACTCAGGCATAAATATAAGCGATAAAACACATCTTAAACGTACAGAAAACAACATTAATCAGGATTTGGTGACATTTCAACCGTAAAAATAAAATATATAATTTCAACCCGTTTACATTAGGCTCGCTTCACCACGTCACTGGTGACGTCTGAACCTTCACTGCTTCATAACCGAGTCAGCTGATGCTTCGAGTTGAGAGCTGGAGCTTTGAACATTTGGAGCGATCCAGTGTATTAAAGGAGACTCAAACCGCGGCTCAAGTCCCCGTTCTACCCGTATTATACATATTATGATATTCAGGGTTTTTACATTATTCTGACATGAAACAAACAGCGGGATGTCCCGGGTGTTTTTGGTCCTCCGGGACCGGGAAGGTGTCGAGGAATCCAGGATGAGAGCGCCGTCTCCTCAGCTCCACGTCCTGCCACTTATTCATGTATGATCACATCATGGAGCACGAGAATGATGAACACTTGTGACATATTGTAATCCATGTGTAGACATCAACCACAAATCTAACGTGACCGATCCTTTTTTCTCTTGTATGTTACGCTGCTTCATGTGGAGTCACTGGTGACGTCTGAACCTTCACTGCTTCATTCAAACCGAGTCAGCTGATGCTTCGAGTTGAGAGCTGGAGCTTTGAACATCAGGGCTCAAGTCCCCGTTCTACCCGTATTATACATATTATGATATTCAGGGTTTTTTAATGATTCTGACATGAAACAACCATCAAGGAAGCGTTCCCAAGTGTGGCAATATTTCGATTTGGTGCCCCCTAATGAGGTAATGCACATTAAACAAAAATTAAACAAAGTGTTTATTACAAACTTCAACGTCAAAATATAATTGTTCTCAAAGCTATAGCATAAACCCCAAAGCGGTTAAAACAAGAAAAATATAATTCCTGAATCTTTTGTTTTTATTTATTTTTCCTCCTTAAACCTCAAGCCTTCTATTTTATTTTGATATATAATTTACTGTCCTTAATTTGTAACTCAATTTTATTTTGAAGTTTTGTACCTTTTCTGTATATATCTGTCAGTAAAAAAAAAACAACACTTTATTGAGATTAGGTCATGTATTCTTTTGCTTGTCACTTTTGAACATTTATTTCGGGTTTTAGAAAATGCAAACTTTGTTTTGTTCATATAAAAATGTTAATCTCGAGGTTGTGAACATGCAGTTAACGTGTCAATCGAATATAAACTTTCTTTATAATCACTTTTTCACACAGGGCCAGGTAGGTTTGGATTTTTCTTCAAAGCTCCAGCTCTCAACTGGAAGCATCAGCTGACTCGGTTTGAATGAAGCAGTGAAGGTTCAGACGTCACCAGTGACACCACATGAAGCAGCGTAACATACAAGAGAAAAGAGGATCGGTCACGTTAGATTTATGGTTGATGTCTACACATGGATTACAATATGTCACAAATGTTCATGATTATGAATTATTAAATCTTGGATTAAAATGAGTTAAAGAACAGACAAGTATTAGAGGATATTGGAAACTACTAAGAATAACGTTTTGGATGATTGTAAAATTGAGGAATCTGTCCTTGCTGATAGAAGACATTTTTAATGAAAGGGAGATAAATCAAATTCAAAAGTGTTAGTTATTTAAATTTAAGATTCAATAAACAGGAATAATACAATGTAACAAAATAAAGAAGCAAAACCCAAATAAGATGTGAAGTTTGCTCTTTTAATTGGAGCCCCTAATAGCCAAGTATGATTACTGAAATTGAATTGAAAATTCTATAAAATCTTAAAAAAGAGCTTAAAAAAATGTATGTGAATTTAGCAAAAGGTGCATTCATAATAATAAGGTCTAGAGCAAAATGGTTGGAGAAAGGAGAGAAAAACGAAGTTATCTTTTTGCATTATAAAAAAGAAACAGAAAAAGGAATATTGTGGCTATTAATATTTATGGTATAATAAGATCAGATCCTTTTATGATTTCTAATATTACTACGGCATTTTACAGTGATTTGTATTCATCAAAATGTAATCAAACTAAGTGTGACACATTCATGAATCATATTAAGATGTTTGCACCTCTGATATTGGTGACCTTTAGAGTTTTCATTGTCAGAAATCACAGATGTCGTGTGCTCAACGAGACTAGGAAAGTCACCTGGTAGTGACGGACTTATGGTAGAATTCTCTTTTTGTTTTGGGGAATTAATTGGTGATCATCTCTAACTAATGTCCAAAGACTATATAAGTAAGCAAGAAATGGCTACAACCATGAAACAAGGTGTAATAACTCTCCTGCCTGAGGCAGACAAAGATCTTTTAAAAATACAAAATTGGAGACCTGTCTCACTTTTAAATACTGATTATAAAATGTTATCTCTGGTATATGCAAGGCGACTAAATAAAAGAATTTAGATGAGATTATAAGTGAAAACCAAAGTGGATTTCTTCCTAAACATCACATAAGCTCTAATAGACTGGTGTTGGATTTAGTAGAGGATTCAAATTTTATAAACTCCAATGCTTTGATGAGATTCCTTGACTTTTATAAAAGGTATTTAATTCAATTTAACACACCTACATTTTACCAACACTTCAAATTTGAGGTTTTAATAGGTTAAAATAATTTAATGTGAGCACAGCTAGTGTGTTTGTGATTTCACACTGTTAGAAAAATACATATTCCAATGCACGAGGACAGCATATCATTTATTCAGGGTATATTTTATTGAGATAAGATCACTACATTAAAACTGTTAACTGTTACTATATACTTTCTTACCACTTGAAACAAAACTGATGCCATACAAAAACGTATTTAACCAAAATTAAAGCATGATCAAAATATTTAAAACTTAAAATGTGCAAAATTCAACATAAAGTTGCAACAATGAAGGACACACTGTAAATATCACCAGAAGGAGAATATTCTTACTGAAAATGACGATCATTCATAGTACCTCTCATTCTCACAGGGAGGGTGTAATGGGTGAACAAGAGTTAACTGAATGTCCTTATCCCTTGCAGCGCTCCCGTCTCCTGCCTTCAACAAGTTTGCAGGTTAAATTCCAGTGTTCAGTTCCTAATACTTCAGAGAAGAGATAGGAGGTAAGTCCTGTATACAGGTATGCATGGTAATCTGGCAAAAACAAAAAGCAGGGAACATGTCAAATAGGCTTAGGATTTCAATGACTTGTTCCAGGGATGGTCTTCTGAATCCCACAGTGCAAATCTCAAAACATCTTATTACAGAAGCATAGCCCAAATAAAGAAAAGGGAACTGTAGCACAATCTAGTGGTTAAAAGTGATTATTACAAGTTTAATCCTCAAGCACGGGCCACATGTGGAAAAAGAAAACATGAAAAAGAAAACCTCTCAGCCCTCCAAAACACAGGATGTGAGAGAAGTTGATAATCCCTTTTACACTTACAGCATGTTGCTTACATTCAACTACCAAACGTTTTTAAAGCCCATCACGACATCAACATATAATTAATTATGCATCATTCAAAACAGTGTGACTTATAGTTTAGGAATGTGTTCAGTTTTACGTTTAGATAACACTCATGACCAATTAACTGAAATAATGAAGAAAAAAAGTCCTGCTCCAACAAAAGAAAAGCCAACTGTACAGTGAGTAACTAAAGTGCAGCAGCACAATAAAGAGAAAGAGGGAAAAAAATAAATAAAAGCTGCACTCAAACAATATACAGCAAATGAATGCAGTTATTCTCTTAACATGTGATCTGAAGGTATTCCTGGTTATAAACAAACGACTGAAGAAACCACTCCCAAAACCTCTCAGGATGAAAAGTATCTGTCCAGTTTCATCCTCGGCTTTCATTTATCCCTCTATTGTTTGGTGTCACAGATGAGTAATGTACATCACACACAATGACCTTGGGATGGACTTTTAATTCATACCAGCATAAAGTGGAGTACATCTCTCTACAGCAACTGTAAATAAAATAAAGCTCTTGATATAATAAAGCTCCCGCAAAAAAAACACATCTCACTGTTGGTGCAAAGTTGATGCTGTTTCTGTGGAGCCATGATGTGTTTCCCAGCTAAAACCAACAATAGCAGTACCATGCTGGCATTTTAAACTGTTACAATAAAATAATTAAGAACAAGAAGAAGAAGAAGCTCTACAGTATTTTTGTGGCGGACACAGTTGGCACTGAGAACTCTGACAACAAAATGGCTTCTAAAGGAGAAGTTATTACTTCAGTAAGGCTCTTCAAAGCAGCACAATGAGTCTGCTGAAGTGGCAGAGAGGTGACAGTTGGGTAATACATTTTGTTTTGTGGTGATTAATAGTGGAACTGTCATTGTGGTTTAAAAAAAAATTTTTTACAAAAACCCTCCACGTGTATTGGATTTCACCACTAAAACAGATCATGTATTTGAACATACAACCAGACGCAGTGCGTGTGAAAGTGACACTGACTGTGCGCCAGTTTCATATAAAACCTGCGGTTGACCTTTGGTTGACTTTTCCTTGAGTGTTTCACAGGATGAGGCTGGAGTGTCTGCGTAGAAAGTGACGAGCAACTAAAAGATCAGGTGTTATTGTTTTGATGCAGCTATGTAAAAGCAGATGTCAGAGCTGTGAAGAGTCACCCCCACACACACACACACACACACACACACACACACTTGAGACTGACACAAATGTACCTGGGGATTCAGAAAGATATCACCAACAAAAGGAAATGTGAAAACAGTCCTTACTCGGCACTCATATTAGAACGTACCAGTGAAAGACTACCCACCTGTGGAAAGTCACAGTTTTTTATCATAAAGTTGCAGTTTTCTCAAACTTTTATGACAGTTCCTTCATGTACCTAAAAAAAATGTCTTAATCTTTAAGTGCCATAAACATTTTCTTCAATAATTTCAAGTACTTAAGTGTTGTCTATTTAACAAGGTTTTCGCTCAGTGGAGATCAGCACTGGACGCCGCCTGTGAGCCCTAAACATCAATGGCGACTCCATGCTTGGTGGAGATCACGTCCCTGGTTCCCGTGAGGTACATGAGCACTGAGCACAGGTGAGGAAGCGTTGCCGTGGTGCTCACGTACAGCCAGTAGGGAATGGGGGCAGTGTTGCCAAATGGGCATACCCACAGACCGTGGCGTACAGCATCCCGGACGTGGTGCGTCATCATGGAAATGAAAAGCATCCACGGTAAGGAGCACCAAGCATCTTTGAGGCGGCCGATCCACATGAGGAAGCGGAGGGTGAGGCAGATCACAGGGATGAGAGAAGAACAGTGAAGAGGAGGACGCTGAGGCAGTGACACAGCAGCCTAGGGAGGACAATTATCAATACATGTTGTTCAATGTGTCCTACACAAATATATTATCATTGCAGAGCTGCGTCTATTAGGAGAGTTGCAGAAATATGTTTCTTAAAAGCATCAAAAACAATTGCTCTGTTACACAAAGTAAAGGATTCATTGGACAACAAAGCATTGTACATTTTATATAACACTCTGATTGTTCCATATCTGTCCTACTGTGTTGAAGTTTGGGGAAATGCCTGTAAAACATATTCAATCAATTTTCATTCTGCAAAAAAGAGCCATAAGAATAATCAGTAGAAAACGATATAGAGATCCAACAAATCCATTATTCCTTCAGTTACAATTGTTGAAAAAACTAGTAGACCATAGTATTCTGCAAATTATGTTTAAAGCTCATAAAAAAACTTTACCAATAAACATTCAGAAAAGATTTGAAAAAAGAGAAAGCAAGTATAACTTAAAAGGAACAGAGATTTAAAAAAACCAAGATGCAGGACAAAATTGATGGAACGTTGTGTTTCTGTGAAAGGAATCAATTTATGGAACAATCTGAATAAAGAAACCAAAGAATCCAAATCAAACATTACATTCAAAAGTACAATTAAAGCCTGTATGTTAAGTAAATATAATGAAATATGTTAGTTGAGTTTGATTGACATACCCATAGGCGGCTGTAATTTTATTTTATTTTATTCACTTAGTTGTTGTTTTTTATTATTAGTATTTTTAATTCATGTTATTTGTGAAGTTATTTCTTGGAAAAAGGGGCAGATCAGATAAGATTCTTCTTCTTTCTGCTCCCTTTTCATTCACAATTTAAGAACATTTCTATTTGTATTGAATTATTTTATTTTTTTGAATGAAATAAAAAATAAAAATGAAAAAAATGAAATGAAAAAATTTGACCAGAACTCCAATACAGAGTTAAGAGAACAAATAGAACTGAAAAATACATGAAGGGTGGGGAAATTTAAAATTAAAAATAAATTGTTTTAAAACGTATGAGTGGCAAAGTGCAAGCCGTTGGACATAGAGTGGTATGAAAAAGTATATGAATTACCTGGTTTTCTGCATTGATTTGCCCATAAATTGTAATTTAGTATTCATTTAAGCCGCAAGAACAGACAAACACAATGTGCTTATGATGACAATGAATACAATATCTTGTCTCTTTCTTGAACATATTGAAAATCAACCATGCTGGGGGGAAAATAAACCTTTGGTGTTTATAGTTTTTCAAACCTTTTGAAGCAATGATGCCGTTAACCCATTTGGGTGGTTCTGGATCAGCGATGCAGAACATTTCTCTTTCCAGAACTGCTTCAGCTCGGACACATGTGACACATATCTGGTGTGAGCAGGTCTCTTCAGGTTATTTTAAAGCATGTCTATGGCCTTAAGGTCTTTACTCTGAATGGTCCACCCCAAAAGGCAGGTTTTCTTTTTCTAAAGCTAATCTGTGGAGGATTTATTTATTTAGTTTGGATTATTGTCCTGCTCCACCACTCACCCTCTACTACACTTCAGCTGACTGAGCTATTTACAGTATATGTGTTTATATGTATTGTTGGCTCTGTTTTTCTGTTCGTCTTCCTCTTTTTGAATGTCATGAGCTGTTTGGCAACTGATTTTCCCCAGAGGGAACAATAAAGGTTTCAATCAATCAATCAATTATCCTGTGGAATATTTTGGTTAATTTAGGAATTTATTTTTACCTTGTTTTCAAGCTATTTAGGCCCTGAAATGGAAAACTCAAACCATGATGTTTCCTCAATCATACTTCATGGGGATGATATTTTGGGATCACTTACTTTTTCATCCAGACTGTGAATATTTATTGATTTGGTCAATAGTGGATGTGTTCAGTAATGGCACAAGAAATTGTAATATTTTGTTTCATCACATTAATTGCATTGTATTCATCCATTGTTGTGACTTAGATGAAGACCTGGGGCCTGTACTACGAAGCGGGATTTGGGGTTAGCGAGGTAACTTCAGGTTTAACCCTGGGTTTTCAGGACTACGACGGTGGTTCACTTCTCACCGGGGTACATCGCCATGGTAACTTATGCTGAACAGCTAACCTGCTCCGGAGCAGGTTATGTTCGAGATACAGATCGCCGGGTATAAAAGCACCGCCCACTGACCAATCAGCTCTCTTGGAAAATGGCATGCCCTTTCGAAGAGAATCCAGTGGAGCTCGGTGCGCGGATCGTGAGAGGAAGAAAAAAAAAGAGTGGGCTGACTTTCAACAAAAATTGAATTAGTCAAGAAACTAAGCAATTCCTTTCATACCCAAGTATCAACACTTTATCATTTCTTTTCTCCTGACAGAGAGGTATGCGAGTACGTTTGTCTTTGCTGTAGATACCCTCACTCCGTCTTTCTAAGAAAACTACTGCAAATAAACCTTTATGTACAAACTGTAAATATACTGTAGAAACAAGGTATGAGTCATTTGAGAGAGGATGAAATGTCAGACCTCGTTTAATTTGAACACGACATGAACTTTTAATTTCAAGTCTAAATATTAAGTTAAATCACAGTGTAATTTATCCTTTGCTCTTCGCTACTGAAATAAGCGGCTCTGACAGCGGACTTCTCCATGCTTGCGATTGGTCATGCGCTGAAAACACCGCCCCTTTTATGTGCACGCGCTCATATCCAGATTGGAGAAACCTGGGTTGATATACCGAGTTGATAACCACCGTCGTGTGACCGTTTAGCGTGATTGCAATTGTCCCGCTTAGTGAATCTGGATAAGGAAAAGATATCCTGGGTATGTTGAATTTGCTTCGTAGTACAGGCCCCAGATCCAATTTTATTGCAAAGAAAATGCAAAAAAAAAACAATCAAATCCAAACGGTTCACATACATTTAAGTATCCTTGCTCACATTTAATTGCCTAATTATTAACGTTGCAACATGCAAAGTGAAGGCTTTTGTGTACTCATCATTTCTACTGTATTAGACGTCAGTATCCAGATCTTACCTTGAGGGACAGGGATCCAGCCATGTAGAAGTGATCCAGGTCTATGACTGATGCCAGAAGGCCTGCCAGCAGCACCTCATACAAGTCACTCTTTTTCCTTAGTCCAATCACAATGGCCCACGACCACAGCCCCACCAACCCGTGTGTGGCGTTGTCCAAGGTCGCCCTGAGCCACAGATGGTGCTGGATGACCGACAGCTGGAGGGCGTGATCGGCCACCACACAGAACATCCCCAGTCCTGCCGAGGCCAGCAGTGAGGCAGAGCTGAACGTCTGCAAAAGCGCCTGAGCTTTCTCTGCTTCCACAGCCAGGCTGAGAGGAACACGGCTGCCGTCTCCCCCGATGCCCACCCCCAGTGAGGGGGACGAGGACGAGGAGGAGTCCAGCTTGGAGTAGAATCCTTGCATATTGACAGATAGTTGGAGGCGTCAATCTTCAGAAAAGGTCAGCAGCAGGGGGGACTTGATGAGGAAAGACTGGGCTGTTATGTGTGGGGAGGAAAGGCAAATTAAAGGAAGGCATTTCATGGAAAAGAATATACAAAATGCAGCATACTATCAAGGTTGTGAAGGATTTTAGAGCAGTGGTTTACACATTCTTGGGATTAATTCTCAATTAAGGGTTATTGAAAACCTTATAACATCATCAACTGAGTGTGAGGAAGTTTACTGCTACTGCTTGACAACAGCTTACAGATGCTGCGATTTAACAAGTTCTCTACTAAGCAAATATTTCTATTTAGAAAGCTGGAAAAATGTAAAAATGTATTTACCGTATTTTCGCGACCATTCGGCGCACCGTGTGGAAAGGCGCACCCTCATTTTTGTGTGTCATTTTTAGATTTAAAACATACATATGGCGCACCGACCCAAAAGGCGCAGTCTACAGAGCAGAGCTGCACACACGCGTGCCGCAAAACACGCCGGCCGGAAAACACACACACCCGCTGCAGAACACACACACATGCAGAACGCACACACAAGCACACAAGCGCTTATTTAAAAAATAGAGCGGGAGCAAAACCTCTGTTTCTGCATTAAAGAGCTCCGCTAATTCAGCTGCGCCAGTCCGAATTTCCTCGGTGTCAGTCACTTTCTGCACAACAGTAAATAAACTTTTCATACCCCGTTGTGCGGATCCTCCCCCGCGCAGAGCCCGTCTCTCCCCAGCGGGGTGGAGCAGCGCGCGTCACAGCGGCTTTAACCGGGAATGTGACCTGTTCGGACCGGCTGGGACCGAAGCCACCCACCTGTATGGGAGCAGGGGCTCCCGGGGAAAGACCAGCGGCATTTCGGCCGGATCTGCCCCGGGGATGGTGCGCCCTGGCCCGGCAAACCCGCGGCGGGAGCCTGGCGGCTCCTGAGCGCATCCTCTGCATCTTGGTTAGGCTACCAGAGATCAAACCGACAGATTTGCCTGAAAATCTCGCAGGGTGAAGTTGTTCCGACCTGGGACAGACCCCTGAATAAATAAAGGTAAGAAAATAAACGTTTCATACCCCGTTGTGCTGCGTTGTGCTGCGGATCCCGACCGCGGCGGTCCCGGGTCCCGCGTCCCGGGTCCCGCGTCCCGCGTCCCGCTCTGCGCTGGTCCCGGGTCCCGCGTCCCGGGTCCCGCGTCCCGGGTCCCGCTCCGCGCTGGTCCCGGGTCCGCTCCCCGTCTGCTCCCCCGCGCTGGACCCGCTCACACACGCGCTGTCGGGGAGCCGGTACCGGGGTTTGTATCCGACAGGAGCTCCAGTCCGAATTTCCAGACCTGTCTCAGCCACCTGATAATCATCATCCCTTCATCCAGCCCCCCCTTTCCATTCGTCCTTATAATGACTCCGGCTGGAAACGTCTTATGCAAAGTTTTTCTTTTAAAAATCACCATAGGTTTCTGTCCATCAGCTGCGCCAGTCAAGCGCTACATAAATGAGAATCTGTGTGTCGCGCCGCGAATACACACCCGCGCATGTCGGGGTCCGGTACCGGGTTTGTAACCGACAGATTTGGCTGCAAATTTCGGAGGGTGAAGCTGATCAGACCTGAGACAGACCCCAGAAATCTCTGCTCGCAAAGCGGCCGGGAACCAGGTCGATTGGACCGCTTGGGGAACCAGGAAGTCGGGTTGCAGCAGCGCCCATCACCGCGCTGCTCCAGCTGCTGCTTTAACCGGGGAAAGTCACCGGTTCCGACATGCAAAACACACGCGCGCTGCAGAACAAGTGTGCTTATTTAAATAGAGCGGGAGCAAAACTTAGTTTGATTGTATTTTATTTCACTTTACACATCAAGCAAATCCTTAAAAGTTTTCATCTTCTGTTTCGCATTAAACAGCTCAGTGGATGGTCTCATTCAGCTTCACCCGCCCCCTTCTCCCTTTACCGTTCTCATGGCCGGCCTTACATTACCGTAATTCAGGTAATAGACACGGCGCACCGTTTCTTAAGGCGCCCGGCACATTTAAAAAAAAAAAAAAAAAAAAAGTTGCGCCTTATGGTCGCGAAAATACGGTATATCTGAAGGAATTCTAGTGACAGAGAGAAGGTGACGGTACGTGGGAAGCCTTATTTCATTTCTACGGTTTTTACTCATTAACTAAGCATGATTATTTAATAAAACTAAATCACAATGCTGAAGCAGCATGTGAAAAAAGAAAAAAAAAAAAAGGTTCCAGAGGAGTTAAGAGGAATAATAGTAGGAGTAGTTGTAGCAGTGGTAAATTGCAGCCCGGTGCTGGTTATCAAATGCACTTGATTAGTTTATTGTAAGCAAGTGGGACAAAAACAGAAGGTTTGGTAGTGCTATGCATTAACACAATGGTGATCAATGTTATTAAAGAATTTTATTTTTGCTAGCCATCAATTTGAGAGCAGGGCTGTAACAAGTATATTTTAATAAGCAATAATTTGACCAATAAATGTTGCCAATATTGTGCTAAGACCCTACCAATTCAATAATTTGCCAAACCCTTATCAGGAATAACCTAAATCCATTCAATACACACAATAAGAGAGTTATTTATACATGTTTCCTCCTTTTCAGGGTTATGGATGTTTACTGGAGTTCATACAGCTCTCCTTGGGGACCCTAGATGAGTTCTTGATACATCACATGGCCACATATAGACAAACAACCACACACTCACATTCATTTCTATTGGAAATTAAAACTCCACATGTTTTTTCACTGTGGGAATTAACTGGGCCACCCAGAAAAAAAGCACCCAGAAAAGCCCTACCTGGGATTTGAACCAGGAACCTTCACACTATGACTCAACAGTGCTAATCTTAGAATCGGGAGGAAAAAAGTGAAGCCCGCTGCTAAAGCTCGCTCAAATTTTAGCCATGCAACGTGACAATGAACCAAGTCAGTCTTGGTTAAATGAATAACAAAATAATGTGTGAGTCAGAGATGGGCGGTTTAGACTAAAAAATGTATCACGATAATTTCTGGCATTTATCCCGATAACGATAAAAATGACAATAAAAAAAATACCAATTCAACTCCATCTTTGTAACTATAAATCTATCTCGCTCTCAGATCCGCCATGTTTGTTACACAAAAACATCATCAACAGGAATTTATCCTTCTTTCTTTCTCATTTCCTTCCTTCCTTCCTTCCTTCCTTCCTTCCTTCCTTCCTTCCTTCCTTCCTTCCTTCCTTCCTTCCTTCCTTCCTTCCTTCCTTCCTTCCTTCCTTCCTTCCTTCCTTCCTTCCTTCCTTCCTTCCTTCCTTCCTTCCTTCACGTTGTGCGTGGATTTAACACAGAAATATAAATCAGCTTTACACATAAATGTCATCAACAGGAATTTATCATTTTTACAGCGAGATGACAAATTCTTACCGTGGGGAATTCTTTTGACGGTTTATCGTGAACGGTAAAATATCACCCATTCCTAGTGTGAGTCAGGTGCTGTTGTTTATCTGCAGTTATATTTAACAAACTTTACAATCTGGTAAGGTCCACATGATGTTAAACTCTTGTCCTTACATGTATAACCTATGAAATGAAAAAAGGTGTCTTTGTAACCGTGTGTAACGTTAAGATATTATGACTCTGGCAATGTCTAACATGAATATCTACTTGTGCACAAAAAGGCAGCATTGTGCAAAATGAACTCATGAATTCAAAATAGAAGTCAATCCACTCACACAAAACATTGCTGGCCCTAAAAACTGATGGTGCAGTTTTAACCTGAGCCCAGACCAGAGGGAATGTAGAATCAGGTCTCTGCTCCTCATGTAACAGTGAGATGTAGGACACACTTATGTCACTGATGCTGCACACACGCTCAGACAAGACAAGGAAACAAACGTAAACAATAAAAAACAAAAAAATAAAGAATCTCATGGCTTTATTAGCTGATGCATAAATGTTTTACTCAGCTGTTTGGGTTTGTTTTTTTTTAAATCAGCTGTAATCGACGTAGAGCCTACGCCGAAGGATACGCGGCGACGCGCAACGTACGGTGCGCGTCGCCGCGTACCCTACGGCGTAGGCTCTGCGTTGGTGTAACGCGGGACCATAAATCAGCCTTAACAGGGATGCTGCTCTGTGTAGGCGGGCAGAGGCTGTCATCATCAGCTCCGTTAAAACTGTTCGGGTTTAAATGTGCGACTCTCTTCTCTTGACATCATAGCGTCGTATAAAATAGGATGTGCCCCAATTGTTATTCCAACAAGATTAAAAACGGGCTTGTACTCACCTCGCAGCCCTTCATCGGTTACCTCTATGACCGCTCTTCTTCTACTGTCTTGTTGCTGCACCGCCGGCGCTCAAACACCACCGCTGCCCCCTGGTGGTCACTGGTGGAACAAGGCAAGGCAAGTTTATTTATATAGCACCATTCAACACAAGGTAATTCAAAGTGCTTTACATCGACATTAAAAGAGGAAAGACACAATTAAACAGTAAATAATAAATAAAATAAGATAAAATTATGAGAAAAGGAGGTAAAATAATAAAAAGCACGAGTTGCTGAAAACTAAGAGCAGTAGAGTACCGCAGGTACACATCTCATTCACGGTATTTAATTTAAGAGTACCCTTAAATACCAAATAAATGAAATAAAATGATAAGAAAAGAGGTAGAATAATAAAAAGCACAAGTTGTTAAAAATAAGCCCAGTAGAGTACAGCAGGTGAGTATTTAATTTAGGAGTACGCTTGAGTAAACAGTAATGTTTTTAGGCCTGATTTAAAGGATCTACAGTTGGAGCAGACCTCAGGTCTACAGGAAGTTTGTTCCACCGGTGAGGAGCAGAATAACTGAACGCTGCCTCACCTTGCTTGGTTCTGGTTCTTGGGACACACAACAAACCAAAGATTTTAACAAAGGACTCAAACAGTGGTTAAAATCTAATCAGCAGTGTACACATGAATAGTTCTTAACTTGTTGACTGCTTGCTTTGTTGTCTTTTTATGTTTCTAATTGAAAATTGTTTGTATTTCTCTGATTTCCTTTCCAATTGTTTTGTTGTTTGTTGTTTTTTTTCATTTTTCATGTATTTATTTTATTATTTATTTATTTTTTTCCCCATTCTTGTTATCTTAATATTTTATTGCTCTCTATTATTTTCAAAAGCTGCCTATGGACAAGTGTTGCAAATTAGCACTTGTGCTAAAACACTTAAACAATGCATCTGGTTTGTCCAATTTAATTGCTATGTCCATATCAAATAAACATAAATAAAATAAAATAAAGACTCGTGTGTGGTGTCATCAGACTTAGTTTTGAGTCCTTCACCTTTATTGCTGAAAAATGCAGCAATGTACACAAATGGGCAGCGGCCCCCCGTGGCACTCTCAACATTTCTGCAAGGAAATGTTCTAGTTGTTATTGTTACGCTAAATGAATCGCCTTTTTGGAGGACTTAACATGCTCAAAAACTCACCAAGTTTTGCTCACACTTCAGGCGTCAATTTATAAATTTCAACTATAAAATACATGGTGTTGCTTTAAAGTTAGGTGTGTGACTTTGAGTTGTAATTTTTCAAGACGGTCCTTATCTAAATAACTCAACCACTCTAAAATATTAAACAAGGCACAATCCCATACAGGTCATTCATTTAATGCACAACATTATGAAAAAAGGGCATTGATTTGTTGTAGCACAAGTTTATGTAACACCAAAATGTGTAAGAAAAATGTTCAAGATGCACAGTACTACATCTAATCTTTATTCAGTTACCTTTTCTTTAACAGCTACACGGGATGGGTAAGATAAAATAAGACTTCATTAATCGTATGGGAAATTTTGACATGTAGATGAACTAATAAGCTTCTCTAATTTACATTTAGGCTATTATAACTGGAAATAAGTCACCGCTTTTAATTTTTTTAAACTTTATAAGTTATTTTCTCTCCACCCTCCTGATGATGATTTTTGGTAGAATTCTGAAGAGAGAAATGAAAAGTATTCTTCCTAAAAGTGTTGGGTTAACTGCTGAACTAAAGTGATGTTTGTAAACTGCATCCCCAAGTGTTTTTTTTATACTCCCCATCTAGTTCTCTCAACTGAGGACCCATCCCTCTATCCATTAACATCAATTAAAATGTATTAACTGGATTATTCTGTCTTTTAGACTCTGCTCCAACTACAGGAGAGCAGTGAGGCAGCGACATCCAGTGGCAGATCAGCGACATTACACCTCAAAGAACTGAAACGGAGTTCCTTTTTCTTTCGGTAAAAACTAAATGGTGATCAAAGCAGGAAGAATATGTCTGTGGTAACGCTTTCATTCACATGCGCATCACTTAAATACAGAGGGTCTAGAAGAGTGGTACTGAACCTTGTCCTGATCAGGAGCCACATTGACAAAAAATATGTTTGCAAGAGCCTAATGTTTCAATGTCATTTTATTTAGCAGACGCTTTTATCCAAAGCAACATCGATTTAGAACACCTATGTCTGCTAATGACATTGTAACAATCCAACATCAATTCTCTCTGAAAGCATTAGATATGATAATGCGTATATGGTATCATACATCATTTATTAACGATGTTCCCTGCTTTAACACACACTGATACAGATGATAATGTCATTAGCAGACTTGTGTGGTCTTAACGACCAGCTGATGGTGATCATTAATCTGACACAGTTTTGTTTCTGCAAAGAATTAGGTCTTGATTCGTTTAGCTGCAGGATTAATTGCAGTCACATTATCAATTTAAACTATTTTCTTAGCGTAAAGGATTAGGTTTTTGTTATTAAATTCGATATTCTTTATACTACTTTTTATGTGAATTTCTGTTTGACATCAAACACAAATGCCCTCCCTGATCGAGTTTAAGATAAATCAAGTTTTTTTACTCTGGTAGTTTTTTTGTAAACACAAAAAGGAAGAGGCTCAATCAGGAAGATTTTTTTTTATTAAAAAAATCTGATTATTGTGACAGACTGGATATTCAATATAAATCATTAATTGAGTTAATTTGAGAAAATATCAATGCGTTCAGCGTTTCAATTGTTTGAACTCGGAACTGGGAATGACGTCACAGCCGAGTTATCAGCGTTCCAGTTACAAAGTAGGTAGCAAATTTGTAGTCGTATATACCACGTGAAAAATGTAAATTACACTATAGCAGCATATATATGCCGAACAATACTTGTATACAACTGATTTAGTGTGACCAAAACTAGAATGAAGTGCTACGAATTTTTACAGAGCTCTCTTCTACTGTTTACAACCGGGGCAGCCATCTTGGAATGTGAACTCGGGGGTGGTGAAGACTCTCCCACTTTCCCAGTGGGAAATCCCACTTCGAGGGGCGTTCCAGCTGAAAATTCCGACTGGGAACTGGGAAATCCCCACTTCCGAGGACAAATGGAACGCGGCATTAGACTGTTGTTTTGCTAAAACAAAACAAAAGAAAAGAAAAAGCCCATCTAAAGAAACTCTTGGTTAAATGTTCATACAACCCCACAAAAGCTTGAAACAGCACTTAAAAAAATATCAAAGACATATATTTTGTATCTCATCTTAAAGCTAATATTTTTTTCGTTTCTGTGGAACGTGCGCTAACGTCACGCTGATGACGTCAGAACGCTCGTCATTCAGTCCTTTGATCTCAGAGTTATAAATAGGAGCGAGGCGTCAGCTTGTGCCAGTGTTCTTAACGATCTCCGAGAGACACACAGGCGGTTTGCTGCTAAAAACAACACCTTAATAGTGCGTACGAGTTCAACAACTGGAAATAAAAATGCCAAGAAGGAAGAAGGGAACAAGTAACACCCTCAACACCAACATGATGGAGTGGGAGATGCTCGTCGACCTCGTTCAAACATTTAGTGTCACGTTGGAAACAGAGCAAAAGAAAAACTCTGAATTAGAGTCCAAAGAAGCCCAACTGGCCAAGGAGTTGGAAGAAGTAAAACTTCAGTTGGAGAAAGAAAAATCGCTCATGGAGACGTACGTCAACCAGGACAGAGAGAAAGAGCTGGAGAAAAATGAAGAGCAGAGGATCTCCAGCGACATCCAGCTGGAGAAACAAAAACACAAGTCTCTGCAGAAAGAAATGCTCACAGCTCGGATTTCATACAAGGAGCTGACTCTGAGCTACAAAAGCGAGGTAGAGACGGTGATGGAGCGGGCTGTGACACTCGAGCAGGAACTGGAGACAGAAAGGAGGTCAAACCAGGACAAAGCTTCTCAGGACCAGCAGCTCCTCAACAAACTGAGAGCTGAACAGGAAGATCTCCATCAACAGATGACGAAAGAGATTACCTTTCTGAGACAAAACTCAGAAGAGATAAAGAAGAGTTTACAGACAGATCTGGACAAGACCAAGGCCTCATACCTGGAGCTCTGCTCCAAGTATGAAGCTGATGTTTATGGAGGAAGGCAGGAGGTGGTGACACTGCAGATGGATCGAAACTATTATATAAAGTGTCACACGCAGAACATGATGGAAAATCTGCAGTTTATTAAAAAACTCAGAGCTGAGCAGGATGCTGAACGTGAGAAACTGTCCAGGGAGATCGCCTCTTTCAAACAAAGCTCCATCCAGCAGGAGGAGACGTATCAAACTGAATTGGACAATCTAAAAGCTGAACTTCAGACCATAAAACTACGCGAGGAAGCTCTAGCCGAGAAAAGGAAGAAGCCGCCTTCATTTTGGAAGAGAGTCAAACACTTCTTGGGTTTAAGGAAATCTGAAAAACCCAAGAAAACCAAGACCCCGGCCAATGAGAGCGCTTAAAACTACCGTCCCTCCCTCACCTGCAGTCAAAACATTTCCTAAATAATTAGCTAATTAGATAGAATTGATTGTGCAGAAATAGGATATATCTGTATGGGTTTTCTCCGGCTGCTCCGGTTTTTCCCAAAGACAAAAACAACATCCATGTTAGATTTCCTGGTGACTGTAAATTGTCCATAAATGTGTAACCATGCTTTCACTGCTTTCACAGACCTGGAAGACCCAAGCGTATCGTGAGGGTCTGCTGGGAACGTCTGGCAGATTCCCCTATCAGGGGGGTCTTTAACTCCCACCTCCGGGAGAGCTTTGACCGGATTCCGAGGGAGGCCGGAGACATTGAGTCCGAATGGACCATGTTCTCCACTTCCATTGTTGACGCGGCCGTCCGGAGCTGCGGCCATAAGGTCTCCGGCGCCTGTCGCAGCGGCAATCCCCGAACCCGGTGGTGGACACCGGAAGTAAGGGATGCCGTCAAGCTGAAGAAGGAGTCCTACCGAGCCTGGCTAGCTCGGCGGACTCCCGAGGCAGCTGACGGGTACCAGCAGGCCAAGCGGACTGCAGCCCGGGCGGTCGCGGAAGCAAAAACTCGGGTCTGGGAAAAGTTCGGGGAGGCCATGGAGGAGGACTACCGGTCGGCCTCAAGGAAATTCTGGCAAACCATCCGGCGCCTCAGGAGGGGGAAGCAGTGCTCCGCCAACACTGTTTACAGTGGAGGAGGGGAGCTGTTGACCTCGACTGGGGACATCGTCGGGCGGTGGAAGGAATACTTTGAGGATCTCCTCAATCCCGCTGACACGCCTTCCGTCGAGGAAGCAGAGGCTGAGGATTCAGAGGTTGATTCATTCACCCAAGCTGAAGTCACTGAGGTATTCGGAAGCTCCTCAGTGGCAAGGCACTGGGGGTGGATGAGATCTGCCCTGAGTACCTCAAGTCTCTGGATGTTGCGGGGCTGTCGTGGCTGACACGCCTCTGCAGCATCGCGTGGCAGTCGGGGACAGTGCCTCTGGACTGGCAGACCAGGGTGGTGGTCCCTCTCTTCAAAAAGGGGGACCGGAGGGTGTGTTCCAACTACCGGGGAATCACACTCCTCAGCCTCCCGGGGAAAGTCTATTCCAGGGTGCTGGAGAGGAGAATTCGGCCGATAGTCGAACCTCGGATTCAAGAGGAACAATATGGTTTTTGCCCTGGCCGTGGAACGCTGGACCAGCTCTACACCCTCCGCAGGGTGCTCGAGGGCGCATGGGAGTTTTCCCAACCAGTCCACATGTGTTTTGTGGACTTGGAGAAGGCTTTCGACCGTGTCCCACGTGGCCTCCTGTGGGGGGTGCTCCGAGAGTATGGGGTCGGAGGCCCTCTGCTGAGGGCTGTACGGTCCCTGTATGACCGGAGCAGGAGCTTGGTTCGCATTGCCGGCAGTAAGTCAGACCTGTTCCTGGTGCGTGTTGGACTCCGGCAGGGCTGCCCTTTGTCACCGGTTCTGTTCATTATTTTTATGGACAGAATTTCTAGGCGCAGCCAGGGGCCGGAGGGGGTACGGTTCGGGAGCCACTTGATTTCATCTCTGCTTTTTGCAGCTGATGTGGTCTTGTTGGCTCCCTCGAGCCAGGACCTTCAGCATGCACTGGGGCGGTTTGCAGCCGAGTGTGAAGCAGCTGGGATGAGAATCAGCACCTCTAAGTCTGAGGCCATGGTTCTCGACCGGAAAAAGCTCGGAGTAGAACCGCTGCTCCTCCACATCGAGAGGAGCTAGCTGAGGTGGCTCGGGCACCTGTATAGGATGCCCCCTGGACGCCTCCCTCGTGAGGTGTTCCGGGCATGTCCCACCGGGAGGAGGCCCCGAAGAAGACCCAGGACACGCTGGAGTGACTACGTCACTCGGCTGGCCTGGGAACGCCTTGGAGTCCCCCCGGAAGAGCTGGAGGAAGTGTCCGGGGAGAGGGAAGTCTGGGGATCCCTGCTCCGACTGCTGCCCCCGCGACCCGGACTCGGATAATGCGGTGGACAATGGATGGATGGATGGATGGATGGATGGATGCTTTCACTGCAGGTGTTGTCCCCTGCAGCCACCTCTCACCTGATGACAGCAGGAATCTCCAGACTCCAGCATCTACGACCCCTGACAACAACAATCTACACAGAAAAGTGCTTATTTCATTTCAAATAAATGTTCCTCATACTGCATATTTCTGTATAACGTTATTTTAATGTGTGTGTGTGTGTGTTCAATCAATACTAAACATAGGTAACTGTTCTCATCCTCAGACTGGATCTAAATAGTTTGTTACATGAAACATACTATAACGTTAAGAAATTATCAAATCTGTTATTTGTCGTCTGCTTCATTAGCTTGAGGAGACCCAAATTAAAATGTTCTTTAATCAAATAAGAAAAATCATTTATACTTTGTCTTCACACTCAGTGCTGACTTCAGATTATGAAAATATGAAAACCAAAACTGAAGTGAATTAAAGCCTCATTAAACTGCACCAGTATTTCTGAGGTTTTGTGTTTTCAATGATTATTTTTTCACAAATTTATATGATGATTTCTCTTGGATCATTCCTTTAATGTGGTCTACGAGCAGATAATTAATCAGTAGCTTTACTAAATAAATGTATTAATTAGTCTCATATAAATATACCTAAAACAAAAATAAAAGCCCATCTGAGCATATTTTAAACATTATATTAAGGAGGTAATTTGTCAATTTTTGGATATATTATTAGACATAACAGGCCCCACTTGTTGGAGCAAACTAAAGGAGGAGAGTCGGTACAGTCATCAACAATTTCAGCTTAATCCCTCTTGGATTAATCTGAAATTATTACCACAGCAGAACATAGTCTGTGTATGGGTTTGGTCCAGTTTTATGCTGGATGCCCTTCATGCCACAATCCCACAAGCAAAGGGAGACATACAGAAACCTCACATACATGTGTTGGAGCCAAATACTTTATTTTATTAATTTATATGAACCGGATAGACTTGGTATGACGACAGGTCAAATTAAACTGTTGCTATGGTTACCTGTCAGGTGTGGACATGAGGAAAAGCCTATCAGTTTCTGACCGTGGTGTGGTATGGTCATAGACGGATTACCGCATGGGCAAAGTGGGCGTGTGCCCAGGGCCCTGGAGCCAATGGGGGCCCTCGGCTTTCAAACATTTTTTTTATTTTTTTTATGTGTAAATTAAAATAAATTTAGAAGCTCATAGGGCCCAATGATAGGGCCCCGTTTTGTGTGATACGTTCATATATAATCGTAAATTGTAGGCTATAATTACGATAAAATGTGCATTGTGCGGTCAGTGTAGGTTAATTCTTACTTTACAACTGTCCTGAACGCATCAGGGCCGTGAGCCAGCGCTGATTGGCTGGAAAGCCTGATTTATGGTTCCGCGTTAAATCGACGCAGAGCCTCCGCGCATCGCCGCGTACCCTACGCCGTAGGCGCTGCGTTGGTTTAACGCGGAACCATAAATCAGCCTTAACAGTTGGAGCCAATTTGCCGACTCGGCAAATTTGCGGCCATGAAGGAGATGCTAAACTTTAAAAGAGGACTAAGCATGTAGGCTACAAAGTTTTATGGAAGAGTCAACTACCATTGGTGAGTCAGTGTAACCTTCATACATAATTTCTTTATCAGAATGTTGTGTAGCTTTGAATGAGCTGTGTGTTGTTGTCAACTAGACCGCCGAGTCTATTCTGTTATAGAGCTCAGAAATGATGTTATAGACCGCTGTGTCTATATCTATCTAAATAGATTGTGTAATGTTTTTTTTTTTTTGTATTTAAGCTGTATCAAAGATGGAACTGAGTCAGTCCGTGACTGAGTTTTCAGCGCCGTGTGATTGGCAGCTGTCAGGCCGAGTGTGTGTGTGTGTGTGTGTGTGTGTGTGTGTGTGTGTGTGTGTGTGTGTGTGTGTGTGTGTGTGTGTGTGTGTGCGCTTCTGAACAAGTTTGTGACTTTACTCTGCTTTCTGCAGCATAGTGCTATAGGCTTAGCTCAATAAAAGAGAGAATAAATGTTTGAAAGGTAGGATGAGGGGTTGTTGAACGTTAAAATGACTATCATAAGGGCCCATGGAGAATGCTCCGCCCCCTCTGTACTGAGACCCACGCTCCGCCATCCACAATCACACGGTGTGATTGTGGATTCTCTGCGCCATAGTGTGACCAAACTGAGTGATTGGGGAGGGCATGCACCGTGCACGTAGGATATTATTGTAGGTAGGGGCCCATAGCGAGTTTGTGTCCAGGGCCCGTGGTCATGATAATCCGTCCTTGGGTATGGTAATAGGTGTTTTGTGGAGTATGACACATATTTCTGGGCTCTATATGCAAATAAATGGTGTTGTGTTTAAGTGACCGTTATGAATAATGTTAATATTATAATGTGAATTTCATTTGTAGTATGGAGAAAACATGATTTCATTCATGTTTTCGCATACCCCTTTAAATGGGGGCGTATCCCACACCGGCGCAGGTGAACAGCTGACAGACAGCCAAAGCTTAATTAGTAGTGTGATCTGCATTGTGGTACTCGCATGAGCCTCAATCGCATAATTGCATATCGCCAACTGGTAAGCAACTTTATTTTGCTTGTTGACTTATTTGTTTGTGTTGTCTGCTTCCTTGCTGATGTCATGCTGCCCGCTTTGATGGTTTCGTTTTGATGTTCCGTGCGAGGCTTTGCTTTGCTTTTATGTTTACAATTCCCCACGTGAAAACACACAATTAATATCCTTGGTGTTTTTCCAACTTTATATCGTAAAATACCGTTTTTGTTGTTTTTTTACCAACAATTTCGGCCGGTGTTTTGCCATTCCATGCTCCCTGCCAGAAAATGCTACTTTGTGGTTCTGCGCATGCGCACAGTAGATTTTCAAAGTTTGATTGCGACGCCAATCATTTCTTGCACGATGTAAAAAGGATAATATGGGATTGTCGAGTATTTGATCCTTCAAAATACATTTACCATGACATGAATTGCATTACACTTTGTGAAAATTATATGATAAAGAGAGAAAAAAAAACAATTCTATCGCTTTATTTGATATTCATTCGGCTATTCACCTTTATTTAACCAGGCAGGTCATTAATAACGCATTCAGAACTTTACCCCCATTCTTTTATTTTGTTTCATGAACTTCTTTTTGAGGAGGAGCAGATTATTATGCGTCCATTCTTACATCGACCGACTCAATGCTGTGAAGGAAGCATTGTGTGTGTGTGTGTGTGTGTGTGTGTGTGTGTGTGTGTGTGTGTGTGTGTGTGTGTGTGTGTGTGTGTGTGTGTGTGTGTGTGTGTGTGTGTGTGTGTGTGTGTGTGTGTGTGTGTGTGTGTGTGTGTGTGTGTGTGTCACATGAGAAACTACAACTCGCGACTACTAGCGACTACTATGGTGATTCCACGGTGGGAGCGTTATTTCTTTGATGGTTAAATATGCCTGTCAGAATCAGAGGTGGGTAGTAACGAGTTACATTTACTCCGTTACATTTACTTGAGTAAGTTTTGGGAAATGTACTTAGGAGTAGTTTTGAATCACTATACTTTTTACTTTTACTTGAGTAGATTTGTGAAGAAGAAACTGTTCCTCTTACTCCGCTACATTAGGCTACGTTGAGCTGTTACTTTTCTTTTATCCCTTTTATCCACGTACCGCCAATCTCATGACATCACTGGGTGATTCTTTGGGAAAAATGTTAGTTTTTGCATGTTTTGTCACATTTACACAGACTCAAACACACACAGAGTTTATATGAGTTCATGTTTGTTCTAGTTCTGCTGGTTAAAAAAGAAAAGTACAATGGCTTGACATTTTGTGCTACTTGTGCTTAATTAATTTTTTTATTCTGTTATTTTATTATTTATTAAAGTACTTGAATTTACTTTAAGCTTATTTTAATTTAAATATTTTTTTATTAATTTTAATTTATTTTATTGATTTAACTTGCCTGAAGATGATTATTTTGTACTTTTGTCTGTTTGAATGATTTGTTAAAAAAGATCAGACTTTACTCAACAGTTACTCAGTACTTGAGTAGTTTTTTCACCATGTACTTTTTTTACTTTTACTCAAGTAATTATTTGGATGACTACTTTTTACTTCTACTTGAGTCATATTATTCAGTACTTTTACTTGAGTACAATTTTTGGCTCCTCTACCCAGCTCTGGTCAGAATGTGCTACCTGTATCTATATTTATATGAATAAGAAAACAATGGTGATTCTACGGTGGGAGCATTATTTGACCACGTTTATTATAATTTCACCACGTTTCCTGATAGAATTGACTTAATTTTACCAGCACATACTACTAATGAATTAAAGCAAGACTTTAACAAACCTTCACTCACTGACAATCTCTGTTATTTCCCATAGATGGATATTCGCAAGTTTTTCAGCTGAGAAATGTTATGTTGGCTACCTGCCGACTGCATTGCCCACATCCAATAGACAATGAATTAAAATTTAAATGCTGCAGACCCTTTGGTTGACAGAAAAAAAGGGGGAGGGAATAAAGAGAGAAAGGAGAGCAAGAACAAGGTGAGAAAGTTGACACATAGTCAATATCACACATATGTTCGTGCTATTGGTCTTATCAAACATGCATTTTTCCCAATCCCTTCTCATAAATAGGCTATTCATCAAAAATACTTTACTCTTATTATTATATGTGTATAGTGTAGCCATTACTAAAACTGTGTTTTTAAGCTTCCCATGGCTTCACAGCTTTTACTTTTTTTTTGTTTTACCTTTTACTCTGTCTTATTGTGTGAAGCTCCTTGTTGTCTTTTATCTGTGAAAGGTGCTATACAAGTAAACATCATTATTCTTAGTAGTAGTAGTATAATTATTGCATATATTATGTGATTGTCAGGAGATGATATGGAGGGACAGGAGAGAGAGCAGGGTGGAGAGAGCCTGTTGTTGGAGTGAAGAGAGAAAGGTGAACCCGGTCAGAATGTGGACAGATATTTAAGACTTCTTGATAGTGCTTAATACATTACACACAAAACAGTGCAAACCAGACACACACAAAATAATTATGTGTAATTGTCAGGTCAAGGGAGAGAGAGCAATGAAGAGAGAGAGGACAGGGAAAGTGAGCAAGCAGAACAAGGTGAGAAAGTGTACAAATGTTGAAGCTAACGTTGTTACAATGAATATGGCTTGCATTGTGTTCAGTGAAGCAAGCATAAATAAGTCTTTGTGGCAACAATAAATAAGATTTTCTAAAGTTGATATCTTTGTAGTCATAATTGAGTACAGTATAATGATATAGGCTTTTATACACTGCTGTGTGTTTAATTGTTATAGCTAATAATGATGCCATATGATGAGATGAGATGGTGAAATAGAAGTATGCGTGTTGCCAGCATGATTCTCTCACACGTACATCGTCGTCTACCTCACACTAAAAAATTGCACAAACTTCACTCATTCCAGTGATCAGCTCCAAACATTCTGATCAGATTACCCCTATTAAATTGTTATTCTAGGTTCTCAAAATGCACCAGATTGATGCATTTAAATGCATTATGCTCAAAAAATTTCACGGGGGGGCATTTTCATATCAGTGTTTTTAGTTTTTAAAAACAGCAGTCATGTTAAATATGGTATGTATAATATTAGCATTAGATTATTATTATTATTATTATTATTATAATATATTATGATGGCCGGGCCGGGCACCGGGGGTGGATGAGATTCGCCCTGAGTACCTCAAGTCTCTGGATGTCGTAGGGCTGTCTTGGTTGACACGCCTCTGCGACATTGCATGGAGGAAGGGGACAGTACCGCTGGGGTGGCAAACCGGGGTGGTGGTCTCTGTTTAAAAAGGGGGACCGGAGAGTGTGTTCCAACTATAGGGGGATCACACTTCTCAGCCTCCCCGGGAAAGTCTACGCCAGGGTACTGGAGAGGAGATTGCGGCCGATAGTCGAACCTGGAGGAGGAACAATGCGGTTTTTGTCCCGGTCGCGGAACACTTGACCGCTCTATACCCTCCGCAGGGTGCTCGAGGGTTCATGGGAATTTGCCCAACCAGTCTACATGTGTTTTGTGGATCTGGAGAAGGCATTTGACCGTGTCCCTCGTGCCATTCTGTGGGGGGTGCTGAGTGAGTATGGAGTCCGGGGCCCTCTATTAAGGGCTGTCCGGTCTCTGTATGATCGGAGCAGGAGTTTGGTTCGTGTTGTCGGCCGTAGGTCAGACTTTTTCCCGGTGCATGTTGGACTCTGGCAGGGCTGCCCTTTGTCACCGGTCCTGTTCATAATTTTTATGGACAGGATTTCTAGGCGCAGCCAGGGGCCGGAGGGGATCCGGTTTGGGAACCTCAGGATTTCATCTCTGCTTTTTGCAGATGATGTTGTCCTGTTGGCTTCATCAGACCGGGACCTCCAGCATGTGCTGGGGCGGTTTGCTGCCGAGTGTGACGCGGCAGGGATGAGAATCATCACCTCAAAGACCGAGGCCATGGTTCTCGACCGGAAAAGGGTGGCATGCCTTCTCCGGGTGGGTGGAGAAGTCCTGCCTCAGGTGGAGGAGTTCAAGTATCTCGGGATCTTGTTCACGAGTGAGGGAACGATGGAGCGGGAGATTGACAGACGGATCGGTGCAGCGTCCGCAGTTATGCGGTCGATGTACCGGACCGTCGTGGTGAAGAAGGAGCTGAGTCGAAAGGCGAAGCTCTCAATTTACCGGTCAATCTACGCCCCTACCCTCACCTATGGTCATGAACTTTGGGTAGTGACCGAAAGGACAAGATCGCGGATACAAGCGGCCGAGATGAGTTTCCGCAGGGTGGCTGGACGCTCCCTTAGAGATAGGGTGAGGAGTTCGGTTACCCGGGAGGAGCTCGGAGTCGAGCCGCTGCTCCTCCACATTGAGAGGAGTCAGCTGAGGTGGCTTGGGCATCTGTACCGGATCCTCCTGGACGCCTCCCTAGGGAGGTGTTCCAGGCATGTCCCACCGGGAGGAGACCCCGGGGAAGACCCAGGACACGCTGGAGAGACTATGTCTTTCGGCTGGCCTGGGAACGCCTCGGACTCCCCCCGGAAGAGCTGGAGGAAGTGTCTGGGGTGAGGGAAGTCTGGGCATCCCTGCTGAGGCTGCTACCCCCGCGACCCGGGAACGGATAAAGCGGGAGAAGATGAATGAGTGAGTGATTAGTATGATAATAATATCGTTAATTAACGTTTCCACCGTGACATTCATGTTAATGACTGTATGTCTCTATGATTCTGTCTCTGTTTCAAGCCAGACTTCAAGGGCTGCAACTCAGTATGTTTTTATTTCCTATAGGAACCTAAACTCTGCGCGATGTCGGCAGAAGAGAAACTATGATAAAAATCGGCGAGACATTGAGTTTCAGCCATCAAACAGAGTTTGGATCCGAGCCCATCCCCTCTCCAAAGCCGAAAAGTCCTTCACTGCGAAGCTAGCCCCTAAATGGCAAGGACCTTATAGAGTGGTGCAGCAAGTTGGACCGGTGAATTATCAGGTGGTTCTGGAGGATTCAGGGCAGGACCTGAAGGTCGTCCATGTTTCCCGGCTGAAGCCCTGCTACCCCTCTGCTCAAGAGATGGAGGAGCGGGAGCGTAAGCGCGTTTTGGAAATCTTTCTGGAAGACTCAGAGGAAGAGGACTTCCTGGGGTTCCCAGACACCACCTTTTCTGCTTCCCGGGGTGGATGGGATGGATCTGGAGGACGACAAGAGGATGACTATCCTGATTGCTCCTCTGAGTCAGAAAGTGACCCCCTTAACCCAAGTGTCATCTAAGGCGAATGCTAAACCCATGTCAGGATGACTACAGCGTCCTTACCCTTGGTCGGCTTTCACTAAGGGGGTAGGACTGTAGCGACCCAGCTGACCTGACGTCACAGTCCATTCACAGATCCAGCCGCTCACGCCCCTCTCCATTCACCCAATAACCACACTGTAACTGTTTCCTGGTTGCCTGTAGGGTGGGGATCCGTGGTAAAACCCGGATTGGCTTTATTTTGTATGCTGGGATACACAGTCGGGAATGGAATGACCGGAATTCCTGGAGTATATGGAAAGGACTGAGTTATTGGACTGAAATACAAAGAAGCAAATGGAAACTTGTGCTGTGTCTTGTTTGAATGGTTGTTTATTTATTGTATGTTGGGTATTTGAATCACTATCACCTATTGTTGTACGGGCTTAAGGTCTGTTTATTTTGAGTTGAAAGTTATTATTATTTGTCAGACATGACTCTGACTGGCACCCCTTAAGACCAGCCCGTTACAAACTTCTAACTATAGCAGACGGGGATGTCCTCTCTCACCTCAGCCTTCTGTCCCCACCGCTCCACAGAACTCAGATTCTGAGGTAACCACCACACTCACAGCTGACTTTAACAGACAAAAACATTGTACAGTGTTGCAGAAGATCTACATGATTGAGAAGCAAACAGCATTCTTAATATCGTGTTGTTTGTGGCTGCTTCCAGTTTTATTTGTTCACAACGGTCTTTTTGTTGTTCATTTCCTCCTCAGGAGGAGCTCCAGGGTCCTGATGGCCAGCTGGGATTTCAGCATGTCCTGAAGCTGGCCTGGGCAGATGGAAGATGGTGGAAGCCAAGAGTCTCCAGGGGCTCGGAGAGAGACGGGTAGACAGACTCTGGCAACGCCTGCCAGAGCAGGACAAGCGGACAGTCGTCTACCCGTCCAGACACCAGGACAGACAGTCCAAGGGTTCAAGGTAGCAAAGGGGAAGAACACTTACTGGGCGGGGAAGGAAAGTCTCCTGCGGTGAGTTTCATTTCAAACAGCTCTGGTGCTTATGTTGCCGTGTGCTGTATTTGAACAGCGTCTCACCTCCACTGTCTTCCAGCTGCTACTCCCACTCAACTGGGGCCCTGCAGACGGGCCAGATGCAGCCGCCTGGTGGAGGCCGTTTGCAGCAGCTCTGCCGTCTCCATCCTGCCGCCACACGCGTGGGAGGATCATGAAGACCCGCTGGTCCCTCATCCACGGAGACTACGTGTCCATCAGGGAGACGGTGCTGGCAGCCCGAGGCTGATGCTCAGACCAACATTCAGCTCTTTGAGCTGAATCAGAGGACTCTGTCGCAGTGGTAAGAGCTCCGTCACTGATCCGGAGTCTGTACTTGGTTGGTGCTGGAGCAGGGAACCGGGATCGTCCCTGCTCCGGCGTTGGCCAAGGATCCTCAAAAACTGGAAACAGGACACACTCGCATCGGGGGCACGTCGTACTGCGCTGCTGTTGGTGGCAAGTCTGTGACGGACTGGAAGGAGGGGATGAAAGGACAAAAGAAATGGAGGTTTTGTATATAAATGTATATAGTTTTTTTTTTAATAATTTATATATAGTTTTGTTTTTTTGTATGTAAATGTATATATTTGTTTATCGTGTGTATTTTTCTTTTTGTATTAATAAATGTGGCTTGTTTCTCATTCACTTTAAAGCTTTTTCTCGTTCCTTGTTAAATTATACATATATAGTTTGATTATCCACTTGAAATGATTGTTAATTATATCAAATCAAACTTTATTTATAGAGCACCTTTCATGCATAGAATGCAGCACAAAGTGCTTTACATAAAAACAGTACACAAACATAAAACCCCAACAGGGGCCTCCACAGAGACCGTCCCGGCCCGGACGGATAGAGGAGTCCACACCACAGCGGTGAAGCCGTGGTGCAGAGCTCCACCACCATCCAGGCCAGAACCAGAACCACCCCCAGGACGACCCCCAGGACGACCCCCAGGACGACCCCCTGCAGGCCAGAGTCACTCCCAGCATGGAGGCTCCCCATGAGGAAACACTGGAGATAAAAGCTGCAAGAAAGCAGGAGAAGATAGACTATGAAGTTAAAATACACACTAAAAGAGTATAGAAGTGTAACATAAAATCCTAAGAGTAGGTCTAAAGAGCAAGACATTAGAAACTGAGAGAATAAAACAATAGAATGTATAAAATAGACCATAAATAACAAATAATACATTTAAATATAACATTGAGATAAAACAATGAGATAATAAAACAGGATAAACTAAAGATTAATATAAAACAAAGTAGTAAGATCCAATAAAAATAGGGGTGAGCATAGAAAATTATAAAGAGTTAAATGAGTCAGTTAAAAGCCTGATAGGCATCATTTGCTTTGATTCTAGTGTTTTTTTGTTTAGTTAGGGGAATGTTTGTCTTTTTGGTTTAATTTGTTTTTGAATAAGCACATTTGGTTATCCCAGGCAGTTCTGTTTTTGCATTGATGTTTCCATTAAAGCGACACTACGTAGCTTTTCAACCTTAATATAATATTTCCAGTCATTGTGATGGTACATCAACTTCCAACAGGTTTAATGACACCACTGTCATGGTCTGAGGGGTCTGTATCACCTTCACTGGGACTATGTAACTTTGAGGAGCATGGTAGGAACCCTGCCACACTAAAAAACTACAAATCTTTATGGCTTTGACTGCTTTACGGCATACGTCACTTCCCCCTCCTTCCCGATTCGTAGTCGAGACGAAAATGGGCGGGGCTTGGAGTGCAGCTCCGCAGAAGCTGGTAACCGTTGCTGCTGCAGCAGCTCCACACAACAGACGTCGGGAAAAGATCCTAATGGTTTAACTTTTCACCGCTTTCCTGCTCGGAGGCAGAACCACGCAGGCCAAGTATCTGATATAACAAAGTAAAAGAGTGAAAGAGTCGTCGGCTCGCTTGGATCGCGGCTGTAACGACCAAACACCTTCCACACATGATCACAAACACTCACACAGACCGGGGTCGGATCAAAACACGGGTTTTATTCCCGACTTCGCCAGCTAAACGCAGTTGCTGGCCAGCTCTCTGCAGTGCAATTAACCTCAATCTTCAGATAAAAGTAGTACGTTAAGGAAAAAATATTAACTCTATTTGTAGCTGCAGAGGAAAAAAATAATCTCACGAGGAAAACAAAAATATTGCTCACGCCTCGGAGCCTCTTCAGCATAATATAGCAATCAAAAAAAAAAGAAAAGAAAAGTAAGAGTAACACAAAACATGTACTGTATGTTGTACTATTATACTAATTTATTGAAACACATGGCGAGTCAAACATTTACCAAAGCAGCTGCCAAACACTCCTAAACAAGGTAGCCGGAGACGTGGGTTCTGCAGAACTGCAGCAGTAAATCCTCATCGGAGCTCCACTCTTTGATAGGGATTTCATATGGACCCAAACCGTTAATAATCATTATTTTCTCCATATACCGCTCCCTGGCTTCCTTGTTTAAGGTATCCCGGTAAATTCCAGTTCCTTTCCAGCAGTTTAACATCTTTTTTTTTTGCGTTCCATCTAGTAGTTTTGAAAGTCTGTCCCGTCTTCATTCGCTATCAAAACAAATGCAGCGACGGGACAGGAGTTTTCCGGCAGTACGTGCTGGTGCTCATGGGAAACGTAGTGTTCTTTCTGGTAAAGTGTCATGCTGAGTGTCAGGCTGTGTTTAATCGTTTTATTGTTTTGGAATTTTAGTGTAACATTTTATTTGCATGCATGTTTTGTTGCTTTGTCTAGTTATTATTGTTTGAAATGTAACTTCTTCTGTTTTTGAGTTGGCATGCAATTACCTTTTTGTTTGAGTTGATTAGACACAGCTGAACACAATCAACTGAATCCTGACAGACAGCTGCAGTGGCCAATAAACCACTGCAGGCTGGCCCCCCTAGACCAATGGTGAACGAGGGGAGGGTTTCCTTCCCCTTATATATTCAAGGCAGACATTCAAGCTGGGAGATTGAACGGACAGACAGAGGCCCATGAGGGACGAGAGTTGATGAACAAGAGTGGATGGACTGACGTACAGAGGCCCATGGGGGCCCAGGTGGTTGGGGAGCCCCCGGCGGACTCGGACCGGGGATCCCTGTTGGCGTGGGCCAACAGGGAGAGGGCACTGGAGGACAGTGAGCCCAGAAAGACTGAGACTGTTCATCTTTAACCTTTTTTAACCTTTTATGGATTGGCCATTTTAGAAACAGTTCTATTTTTAGTGACTCCCCCACCCCTGATTTTATAACTGTCTTGGAGCAATAAATGTCTGTTGCTGCACTCCTGCTTTTTGTTGTGGGTTACTAAGCGCTGCTCACCCTCGAAAGTATTTAATTGGGGACTTGAACCACCCCTGTGACAAAAGCACTACCGCTTTTGTCCAAAGGAGCCGCCAAACTCAAAAAAAGCTGAAAGTTACGTTGTGCTGCTTTAACTCAATTAATGATTTATAATGAATATCCAGTTTGTCACAATAATCAGATTTTTTTTTGAATAAAAAAAATTCTTCATGATTGAGCCTCTTCATTTTTGTGTTTACAAAAAACTACCAGAGTAAAAAAACTTGATTTATCTTAAACTCGATCAGGGAGGGCATTTGTGTTTGATGTCAAAAAGAAATTCACATAAAAAGTAGTATAAAAAATATCGAATTTAATAACAAAAACCTAATCCTTTATGCTAAGAAAATAGTTTAAATTGATAATGTGACTGCAAGTTATCCTGCAGCTAAACGAATCAAGACCAGGAATTGACGATGCGAATTCTTTGCAGAAACACAGCTGTGTCAGATTAATGATTAATGATCACCATCAGCTGGTCGTTAAGACCACACACGTCTGCTAATGACATTATCATTTGTATCAGTGTGTGTTAAAGCAGGGAACATCGTTAACAAATTATGTATGATACCAGACCTTTTGAAAATAAAGGCATTTGGATTGTCAGAAATGCCAGACACTGCCATCTTGTGGTAGATTTATGGTAGTACAGTTTACATTATTTTTCCTCCCTATTTCAATTTAAGACAAAATCAAATAATAAATGTAGATTTCAGAATACTTCTGAATACTTTGCACAGAGTCTCTTATCAAAGTCATTGTGCTGAACTGTAAGGGCTAATTGGTAAAAACCATAGGAGAGCAGGAAGGAAGAGGTTGGACTCACACTTTACTGCAAGATCTCAGGTCAACCACCAACTACTTATCAGAAAATGCTTCTTCCACTATGAAGACTTGGAAGCAGCCCACCTCTCATTGATAACAACCAAGAAAATAGTAGGACGTATAATCCTTTAAATTCCAAACTTGGGCCTCAGCATGCCAGACCCTGCACGTTTGTATGATGGGAAGTTCAATTTAATTTGTGGTGTACATCCTGAAAGCCACTTTCACAAAGACGAGAGAGGAAGCAGCTTTTGCTTTGAAGAACCATCAAACACAATCATGAGTACAATGTTGAAAGTTTTTTGAAAGAAGCAGTGCACATTTAGAGAGATCTGGTCAGTTTTCTGAAGACTCCAAACCATAAACAACAGCAGTCTGGTGTTTTATCCACAAACCAACCCAAGACTGAGTCAATTTGAGCAGCAGATACAAACAGAGATTTAGGAAACAAATGAAGGATACCCAAGAGAAGCCTGTGGACCATGAGATGATATCTGGAAACAAAGTTGTGATAAAATAGTAATTTATTTCACAGAAACATAACAGGACAGAAGAAAAACATAAAAATAAAACAGCTTATGGTGATATCTGTTGTACACATAAAGCAGGAGAAAAAACAGACTATATACATCTGAGTGGCTGCCTGAGTGCAGTTTGAGTTGTAGTAACTAAAAGCCACGGGTTCCATCTACCGTTTGCCCTGCAAATGAAGCCCGTCCACGGAAACGGAAAAAAAACCCAAACAAAACACTGACATAGAACAGAAATGTGTCATTACATGTGTCCAAAGTTGAACAAAGAACAGAAAGAAAGCTTGTGAACCACAAAAATCAGGGAACATTAATTCCAATCGATGCGCCAAAAAACCCCAATTTAATTAAATTGCTTTTGAGAATGTATGAAGAAATTTTATAAGAAGAAAAACATGTTATTTTCATTTGCCGTTTAAAATGTAAAAAATAAACAAGTTTTCCAATAAATGATCAAATATGACAGAGTGACTGTCCTTTTGTGTCACCTTTAGAGCTCAGATTTGCACACATTCCAAAAAGCTCAGAATATTTTAACTATTTAACTCCACGCATTCAAAAATGGTAAAGATCTCAATCCGATAATTTGATTGTTAATTCGAAGAGGAAATTTTGAGGGAAAAATTGTAGTGGAGCTGAAAAAGCATTTGTTTGTGGCTCACCAGACTGTCAAAAAAATAGAAAAGAGGAAAAGTAAGCTGAGCATTGAAGTGACGCACGTTAGATGAAGATCGACTCAGTAAACACATTATCCATACAGTAACTGTACTGTAACACAGCTTCATAAAACTGGGGAGAAAGACACAACAACTTGACGCTGGGGAGGCTCTGCAGACATGGCTTATCCTCGCTCACGAGTCTTCTGAGGCAAACTGACTTAAAAGACCCTATAATTGTGACTTTATTTAGAATTTAACCATGAAAAACGTACTTTATAGTAATTTTATTTACCCACGAATTCTATCAAAGATCCCATAAAAAGGCACAATTAATAAAGGACTGAGAAAACCATGTCTGTGGATCTAACCCTCTCAAAAAATAACATGTTCATAGACATAGACACCACATACAATATAACATACATGTGTGTGATATACAATAATCATATACAAGTAAGCTTCAACTGGATCCATGCATAATATGTGGAGCTAGCTTTAGAGAACAATACAGTTGTCAAACTGGAGAAAGTTTGACTTAAATGCACCGAAAAACAACACAAATAAGAAAGAAACATACATTTGGATCTGAAGAAACGAAGGAGAAAAAAGAAAGAAAGAAAGAAAGAAAGAAAGAAAGAAAGAAAGAAAGAAAGAAAGAAAGAAAGAAAGAAAGAAAGAAAGAAAGAAAGAAAGAAAGAAAGAAAGAAAGAAAGAAAGAAAGAAAGAAAGAGAGAGAAGTGTTGTCTCCATCTGCAGCAGCTTGTTCACCAGGACGACGGTGTGTGAATTGTACTGGTACAGTATCTTCGGAGGCTCAGTGCTGGCCACACACAAGTCAAACATTTCTCTGAGTTGCTGAATAGTGATACAGTTTTAGACTGCAAGATTGTCTCCCATCATTCCATCACGTTAACTAACCGGTTAACGACTACTTTACTTTTTTTGTCGTGGTGTAACCCAATCACCATGTTCCTCGCTGCTCTCTCTGCGGTGGATTGACCACATGAGAACATCTAAAGTAACCGTCCACAAACCACCTCCCTTTAAGTGAAAGGAACCGCTTGTCAAAGGCAGAAGCTGCACAGTAAACCCGTGGCTTCTCCTCACATTACCCATCACACGCTGCTCTCTCTGCATCCACGTTCATTTGTTTGTTTGTTTTATGTAGTGTTAAACGATTAGGAAAAGTCTCTGCAACCATCTGTGAGTCTGAGTCATGACCTTTGCCATTGCATTTTTAAGTTAAATGGTTAAATTTTATTGGAGAGAAAGCTGTTCTAATGTTCTAAAGCTAAGTGCTTATAAACTTTAACTGCCCCACTGCATGTTTCTAGCTGTTAAGCCTTGATCAAGGCTTCACATTCACAGCCTTCTTGTTTAAAAACGTAACGTCACTATTTCTAACAGGGTTTAAACTCGTCAAATCAATAAGATAAGATAAGATAAGAAATCCTTTAATAGTCCCACAGAGGGGAAATTTGCAATAATAATTTCCAATTTCCAATAATTTCAGTTCATAATTTTACACGTGTTTAAGACGACACCCAGGAGTCCAGACAAAATAAACCAGATTTTTTTCACAACTTCTTCTTTTTTAAGTTTTATAGATAAAGTGGTTGATTGCTTTTTCATAAACGATTCCACGAATTAAAATGATAAAATGTAAAAGTACATGTAGAGGTTATGTTTCTGAGCGCTGCAATGCTGTTTAGATAATCGTTTTCAACTTGGTTTGATAAGTTACTGAATTGCCTCATGTTTAGGATTACTAGTTTGCATCTGTCAACTAGTTTCATATCGATCGTGTCCCGACGCTGGTGACTTCTGAACGGCTGGCGTCTCTCCCTTGTCCTCGTCTTGTGGGTCTTAGTCTCACAAAAATAACCAACAGTGAATGGATGGAAGGAAAGCGGTAAAAAAAAAGAAAGTCTACCTGTTTTCAACATGCCAGGCAACATAACAATGATGCAGCACAAACGCATTCATTATAAATGAGATAAAAGTCTGTATCACCCAACCTGCCCATGTTAGACTTGACCCTATGAGTCCATCATGTCCCTCAGTCCCGGGACAGATGACAGACTGCTCTCTGTCCCAACTCCAACTCTCACGCCGAGGCCTTAATGCCCATCTCTGCTGCTTTGGCATCAGACACACACACGCACGCACGCACGCACGCACGCACGCACGCACGCACGCACGCACGCACGCACGCACGCACGCACGCACGCACGCACGCACGCACGCACGCACGCACGCACGCACGCACGCACGCACGCACGCACGCACACACACACACACACACACACACACACACACACACACACACACACACACACACACACACACACACACCCACACACACACACACACACACACACACACACACACACACACACACACACACACACACACACACACTGGTAGAGGTTATGCTTCCTTCACAGCATTGAGTCGGTCGATGTAAGAATGGACGCATAATAATCTGCTCCTCCTCAAAAAGAAGCTCATGAAACAAAATAAAAGAAGGGGGTAAAGTTCTGGTGGTGCAGGAGGAGGAGGAGGAGGAGGACACAATCGTCTGAAAATAAAATCCTATGTTCTCCTGTTTGGCAGCTGCACGTCTTGTCCTGGTTGGTAACTTACTAAAGAGTTCAGAAGGCACTCCGAAGAGTTGGTCCACCTGGAGCAGAGTCAGTTGTGAGTGAATGTCCTGTTGAGGAGTGAACACCTCTGTCTACTGATGTGTGACCGGCAGCACAGCTGGATGACTAAACCACTGTGGACCCTCACAGGGGATTTATCTCTGCTGTCAGGGACGCTAGTCGGACTGATCTGCTGTGCTTGAAGTAGCCGGACGTGGACAGTCGGCGGTGTGTCACGGTGGTAAAAGGCAGATGCTTACTCACTACTGGAGCTGACAGGTAGGAGATGCTTCAAATGAACCTGAGAGGAAACAAGAGGAAATAAGTTGATTAAAGAAAAAAAAAATGGAGAAAGATGGGACAGGAAAGTGGGGGAAAGCAACTCTACTGTACAAAACATGTATAAATCTAAACGTAATGAGCCGCTGCCATGAAAGAACGCACTTAAATAGCCACGCTGGATGAGAGATATATAGGCATACTTACAGGGTTATAATCTATGAGTGCACGTGTGTGTGTGTGTGTGTGTGTGTGTGTGTGTGTGTGTGTGTGTGTGTGTGTGTGTGTGTGTGTGTGTGTGTGTGTGTGTGTGTGTGTGTGTGTGTGTGTGTGTGTGTGTGTGTGTGTGTGTGTGTGGGATAGCCATATAATCACAAGTTGGCTGCCTGTCTAAGGGGCTGTATGAATGTTTTTAAGGAAGCTCTTTGATCTATTTGGACTTTTATTTTAGCATTTAAGCAGAACATCTCTTTGCTGGTCTAACTGACTTTTGAGGATGTTGTCCAGTAGTTTTAAAATCTGAGAGACAATTCCCCTAATTGTGCTCTTTTATTACCGTATTGACCCGAATATAAGACGACCCTGATTATAAGACGACCCCCTCTTTTTCAAGACTTTGAAACAAATTTGAAAAAAGACTTTTTTTTAACACCAAATTACATTTTTATACAGAAAATAATTACAGTACATCTGAAACAAATGATTATAACAATATATTTGAGAGAAGAAGCATGTTATTTTGCCTCATTCAAATCATGATCTTGAAGTTTGCATCCTAACTTCTTCGACCCACTTTTCTCCAGATTGTCGCTACGTTTCTCCATTTTATGTTATCTCTTCTCTTATTTTCTTCTCTTTTCTTTCTTACCGCTATTTTTTTTTTTCTTCTTCATGCTACTGCTATTTTTATTTTTCTTCTTTGTGACATTGGTTCGCTTTGGCCTGGGGAGTTAAGTTCAGCATTCGCTTTAAAGATATCTGGCGCCATCTAGTGGTGTAAATGGGTATAACGTCTAGACCCCGAATGTAAGACGACCCCCACTTTTTCAGTCTTATTTCAATGCAAAAAACCCCATCTTATATTCGGGCCAATACGGTAATCTATCTGACAATTTATAGAGAAGCGATAATATTCATAATACATGTGCAATAAGACAAAAATTACATTCTGAGAATGAATTACCTTGAAAATAAACGGCTGCTCTCTGAATGTACGTCACGTCATTAGATTGCCACCGACTTCATCTTGACCATTGAGGTGAGTTCTTGCTTTGTGGCGTGTTCGCGCCGCCTCTGTCTCATCCTGGAAATAAGAGAAGAACAAAGACACAGACATAAACACTCACGCACAGTTACAGACAGGTAAAAAGGCAGCATACAGATGGCTGTGGGTGGCTTACCAAACAATAAAGATGAGGGAAAGTACGGTGGTGAGGATGAACACGGAGAACAGAACCAGGATTATCACCACACTCAAATTACCTTCATCCTCGTGTACGGGATCTGAGTGGGGAGAAGAAGGAAGCAGACGAAGGGGGAGGTCAGCAAAACGAGCAGCGTTCCAGTTAAAGGTCAAACAACCCAACAAGAGGAACAATGGGGGAGAGAGTGAGATCCAAACAGAAGAACAGATGCTTTAAAAATGCTGGGAAATAAAACAGAAGTCAAACCCCCAAAAATAATTTGAGTCAGATGGTTGACAAAACAAAGCTGGGTGGAAAAGATCTCCAAACATCTTTAGATTGTTGTCTTCACTGTTTGTGAGAAACAGATACAAGGGAGGAAAAGACAAGTTTGTGTGTGGTCTTGGATTTAATTGTTCTCTGGCTAGTCGTCAATTTTAAATCTCCTAGTATGCTTTACCCAAATATGTACTTATTACACTGACAAAACTGAAAAAAAAAAAAAAATCACACTTTCACACACAAACAGGAGAAAACAGCATTCTGAACTGAGAAAGAAAGAAAGCACAAATAAAAAAATGCACTGACACATCTGCAAACGCTCATTTGTCTCGTTGCGTCCTCTGTACGTGGGTGTGTGTATACTTGTTGTGGGTATCATGCATGTGAATGTTTTAGCCAACGTGTCTACGACTACACACAGCTTTTAACTCCGTTTTCGCCAACGTACAGTTTATGAGAGCTTCTGCTACATAACGTTTCATCCAATGAACATTCACCGTTGCAGAAAACACGACACCCTGAAGGTGCAATTTTCTACAATTATATGTAATTTAGAGATGAGAGCAGGCAAAAGGTAGCTGCTCTGTTCCATTTACACTGTAATAAGTGTAAATAACGGCTCCTGAGATTACTGCTGCATTAATGACTGATGACGGATCTTGTTTATCAAAACATCCAAGTACAAAACATGCCCTTCCTGCAGTTTTGTTTGCTACCACATACAAAGCTAATCAATCGTTTTATCAGCCCGACTGTGTTACGGCTTCACCTAGGGCTGTGCGATTAATCGATTTTAAATCTAAATCGGATTTATTAATCAAAATCGATGTTAAAAAAGGAAAATCGGAAAATGGATTTTCCTTTTTGCAGCTGGCTGCATTACAGACAGAGCTCGTCTAGTCATCTTTGTTTGGTCAAGAAAATTGTAAATGTTGTCACTTTACTAAACTCAAGGAGTATTTACAGTATCTTTCAATTGCACTTCATTCCCAATAGGGAAATTTGTTTGCTATTTTTCTTTAAAAATAAAGATAAAATATTTTAAACAATTTATTCCATTGTCTTTTTTAGTTTTACAAAATCTGGATTTTATTTTTGTCCAAAATTGCCCAGCCCTAGCTTCACCTCAGAACTACATTTATGCAGTTTTATTTAATTTATGTTTAATGTTTAAAATCAAGCGTGTGCATATAGGAGGAGAGAGAGCCGAGTCTGCTGGTGGAAAGGTTAGTGTGAGAGAGCGTTCTAACTTTAGGTGAACAAAGATGGTCCTGTGATGATGATGATGATGATGATGGTGATGATATATTACAACTCTCACCACAGGCAAAAGTATGGTTGATTTATGAGGCCTGGAAGGCAGAGATGGTGTCAAATGTCTCCTTTCTAATAACATGTTAGGCCGCTTAAGTACATTCACTTAATTATTTGTCATTTCTAAGTACGCCCCAATTTCTTTTTTGTCCCCTCTGCTTCTCTTTTGCAGCAGTTTAACATAATCTGTGTATTGATGTAGCATACGGTAGTTTTATTATTTTTTAAAATGTTGGATGCACTCTCCTCCTGACACAACCTCATAGTATAAACCTTATTCATCTGGACATGTGACTAGCAATGTGGGAGGCTGAAGCAACACAACTCCCCAGAAGAGCAGTGTCCTTTCATTAAGGAAGATCATGCAGCGCAAGATCCAGTAACTTTCACTCTCTCTCTTTTACACACACACACACACACACACACACACACACACACACACACACACACACACACACACACACACACACACACACACACACACACACACACACACACACACACACACACACACACACACACACACACACACACACACACACACACACACACTCCAGAACTGTTGCAAACTCTGCATTTGTGTAGTGGCTTTCCAGATTGTGTTAAGTTAGTTTTTTTCCTTTTTAAAAGTCCACTTTCTGCTGATGGAGAGTCCGATGATATGTTAGCTCTTTTGTTATTCTAGAAACATCCCTAACATTGAAAAATAACAAAAAACCTGTGAAATACCAGACGATGACTCTGCACAGAAATAAACTCATTTCTACTGAGTAAAATTAAATTATTGGGAAAGATTAATTTTGATTGGCTTACATGTTGTTGTTTGATCATCATTTTTGGGCCCATTTTGCCGTTTTTTAATAGAATAAATAGTTGGAAACAAGGATGGAAGCAACAATAGGAAACATACTGTGAATATAGAAACAGGGAAAATACACTAACTGTAGATTTAGCACTCCCAGTAATTATATAGATAACAAACATAATGATGACTTCTGTGTGATTGTTGACCTATAGCATCAGAAATGTGGCTGGTAAATGTGAAAACAGTGTATTTATGTAATGATTCTTACAGTGTGACTTGGTAGTGGTGGTTTCAGTCTGTTCTGTGTTGCAGGTAAAGCAGTCGGGAAACCCGTCACCCGGCTCTTCTGTAGGACCTGATGGGGAATCGGCTGCAGTGGACAGAAACAAAAACACCAACACATTTATATTTGGAAATTTACAAAATACAAAAGTTTAATAGTCGAAGGCTGAAAAACTGAATCTACTTCAATTTCGTTTGCCTTCTTTAAGCGATTGTGCGTAAATATCTGATCATGTACTTTTATTGCTCACTTCTCAGTCATTAAGTCAGTTTTCCTTTGTTTTTAATGCATCTGCAATTTAAAAAAACATTTTTTATAAAGCTATTTAAGTATAAAACTTAAATGAGGAAAACAGAGTGTAATCATCTGCTAATCTTACAAACCCATATTTTATTCAGAATAGAACAGATGGATGCAAATGGGCAGAAGATCAGCAGTCTGTGATAAAGTGTCCACATGTTGGGATGCAATTTTTTACTTTTTTACACCTCCAGTATGAAATTGTGAAGAGCAGCTACAGCTACATTTCTTCAAAAGATTCCAAGTATCTGAAGAAATCTGTGGGCACGGGACAAGGTCCAAACTCAATATTAGATAACGGTGATCTTCAGCGCCCACTTTCCCTACTGGACTAAAAACATAAAAGATTGTTTAAATGACGTCTCCGCATACGCTCAGAAACATAACAAAATATATAAAAATCAATAAGTGCACTCTTCACTCTGGCTTTGCCTCTGCTTGGTCATTCTCTTTTTCTCTTCCTCAACTCCACCGACGCGGTCCTCTGGTTTTTCAGACCTCTGCCATATCAAACATACTAAGAATGAGGTGTTTATCCTAATAAAGTCACCGGAACACCAGAAGGATTTTAACACTTTAATTTTAAGTTGAAAAAGTTACACCCTGTTGCATTAAAGCTCTATTAAGCAAATACAAAGTCATAGCTCAAAACAATCCAAAAATACAACCGTCTCCTGTGGGACAAGGATCATTTAAAATGGATTGAGGAAAACTGGCCACTGGTCTAAAGAATTAAAATCTGAAATGTATTGGAAACTATAGATGCCACATCCTCCCCACTGAAACTAAAGGGCTTGTTTTGCCTGTTATCACTGCTTAGCCTGTTCCCTGGAGGTTCGTTTGCAGTTAAGGTACGGGGCCTTGCACATCATACATGCATACAGGTTTTAGAAGATCACATACTCCAATCTAGACTACACATTTCTAAAGGAAGGCGTTGCATCTTTCAGCAAGACAAGCTATATTTCAGCAACACATACTGCATTCATTTCAAAGGCAAAACTTAGTTTTAGAAGACTCTGGTGGTGAAATGACCTTTCAACAATTAAAAACATTTTGTACATCATGAGACAACAAAGTCCCGGGACTGTGGAGTTGAATCCTTTATTAGAATACAACAGGACAACATTTGTCTCTCAGAAGTCCAGGATATTATATTCAGTTCCCAGACATATTTGGACCCGTTGAAAGATGTGTTGCTGCCATGAGGTTTTCTTATGTTCTCTTGTGAATAAAATATGGATTTATGAGATCATTGCTTCTTTTGTTTTCAACAAAAAAATGTCCAGCTTCCAAATTTCTTTGGAATTAGAGCTGTATATTAATGAATTTCTACAGAATACTTAGGAACAATAACATTTTATAAATGAATGTGATGCTGCCCCTTTTGTCACTGATTGTCATTTATGTGCTTACATTAACATATTTGTAATTCTGTCAACATTTCCTGACTGTAAAGGATGTTGTGAGAGGTTTTTTCCAGACCTTCCCAGGGTCTGATGAGAATCACGGGGGTCCAGTCGCTCCACTTGGTGTCCGAGTTCACCTCATCTCGGGCTCGGACCTGAACCTGGTGGTCATGGCCTGACAGGGCGTCAACTATCACAATATCAGTCCTCTCAGAGTAAAGCTGTTTGAAAGAAAGAGAAATGACACCCACTTAGCATTTAAAAAAAAAAGAGAATAAAAAAGGCAAACACTCTCAGAAACAGCATGGTAATCTTTTGTTTATTGCATTAAGTCTACGGATAAGCTTAGCGTAAACTTGTGTATGAAACCGTATACATTTACTGCAGCAGATGTGAACACATTTGTTGGTATCCTTACAGCTTTGAAACAATACTTTACTCCCTCTGAAATATGACTTAATTCAAATGAATTGTTTCATGTATGCATGCTTCAGTGTATGATAAATCAACACAGGTATGAAAAGAAAAGATTGATTGTTGATTTCATGCAGATGTTCTAAAAAAGCCCAAAAAAAAGGATAATAAACCATTGTACTGCAGTGTTTAACCTTAATCAGTACCACATATGTCTTCAATACTGTTTTCCAAGGAGTTATCTGAGGACAACAGACAGAAAACTGCAGAAGAATAATGTTAAAGGTAAAGGTTGTGAGGCCACATCCAACCAGCTTGAGGTTCCCGTGACTGCAGTTGCAAATATTATCATAAAGTAGACGGTCCGTGGGACTACAGCCAACCTCCTAAGATGTGGCTTTAGGAGGAAATGCAGCCCCTCGCCGATCAGAGCGATAGTGGGGTTGGTAGACGAAAGGCCAAGAAAAACATCCAAAGACATTCAAGCAGAACTCCAAGGTCAAAGAATAATGACCCAAAACACAATTACAAAAACACCCAAGAATGAACAATAAGAAAATATTAGGCTTTTCTTAAATGGCCCTCCCTGAATTCTGCTCTTACTCCTGCTGGACATACTATAGACGGAAAGATGTTAAAAAAACCAGCGTGGAGCAGGAAACCTACAAATCTGCGTCATCTAAAGCAGTTTCTTCACCACGACCCGCATGGTCTGCAGAGGACTCACTGACAACTGTTGTGCAACAAATATATTAAGTTAAGGATCATTTTGTCCATGCCATTTTCCCTGTGCCTCATTATGTAAAATATTCAGATTAATCAAGGAACAAATACAAATTTGATTGTCCTAAACATGGATAAATAACTTGTCAAGTATTCAGTATTAACTGACTTCAAAAACAAGCGTGGATTCTTTTAAGGACATCAACAAATCTGGCCACGTCTGCATATACAACATGTTCAAGTTTCATTCAGATTGCAACACTTGAGTGAATTCTGTGAGTTTTGGCACAAACCTCTGACCAGTACATGGAGCCCTGCGGTCGGTATCTGATCTGAAACAGCAGGGGGAAAGCAACGTGCTCCGGCCAGGAGGAGGGATGGTTCCAGGACACCCTCAGCTGTCTCGGGGAACCTTCTAGCTCCCTCACCGTCACCGACTCAGGAGGGTCCGGTTTCACTGCAGAGAAAACACAGGTAGAAAAAAAACATTTAAATTCTGATCCTATCCACAAGCTTCCCCACTGTGTTGAAAATACAGTAAAAACACTATTTAAGCCCAATTTAAACAGGAGTTTAAAAAAAATTTATTTTTATTGTATTGCACAGATTTAATGCTTATTTGTACAAGGAGAAGTGCATTTATAAGCGTAGCTGACGCGTCCCCAGTGGGGCCTTTCAGTTCTGGATAGATTATAGAAAAGTTAAGTTCAAAATATAAACATGCAACAAAAAACAGAACAACCCACCTGTATAACTGTAATTAATTTTTTCCCCGTAAAATAATCACGGTCAGAGTGGAGTTTGAGTTTAGTGTAGATACTTAACGCCTCAAGTGAATCTGTCATGAAGACACCGCCTTTATCCCAGAGAAGATTTGTGGGAAAGCACCTTAAAAGCATGTGAATTTAAGTAGAACCTGGAAGTCACTGAACACCTGAGGAGCCTCATCATGTAAATGTTTAAAAATTGCAATGTAATGACGAATCAAACACATGTTTGGCTGATGGCTAACCAGTCTAGTAACAGTTTCTGGCTTTGATGGATACAAAGGATCCGACAAAAGAATTAAGCAGGATTTCATGTGAGAGGCGTATTTATACCTGTCTCACCCTGTTGTCAGTACAGCTATCCATTAGTTATACTGATGCTTGCTCCAGAGACTTACGTTTGGAAAAATACAAACACGTCTGTGTAAAAGAGAAAGCTGAGAAAATGATGCAAAAAAATAAAAAATAAAAAATTCATCAGGTCCACCAGCTGCTATGATGGTTTGTTCAACCACGCCGAGGGCAAAGAGATGCAGACAGAAATGCTTCAGATGTGCAGCATCAGACATCACGATAATGGAGTTCTTTCAGTCAAATTTATTATAATTTCTGTGTATGTGAACATCGACGGCTGCTTCTGTGGATGTGCTTTGTGATTTTGACAATATTTGGAAATACTAATATATTCATGCAATTCTGTGGAAATTTGGATATGCTTTTAGGGTTAATAACTAGTTTTAATAATAACAACGGGCAAAAAAATAATAATAATTTCAGCTAAAGCCCACTGAACAGAATATCTAAGTAATATGTCTTTATAATCTCCTACAGCCCACTAGTTATCTGTGTGATGGTGCATTTCTCTGTAGATATGTGACCTTCTTCCTCTGTTTTCCTTGTTTGCTCTTATTTTATGTTCAGAAAGTGTTTAGGATGCGATACGTGTGTAGCAACCAGCTAACGACAACAAGTGGATGTGCTGGACACAAACATGTAGTGAACAATTAAAACACCTGTGTCCATCTTCCTGTGAGTGTGTGTGTGTGTTGGGAAGTCTCTGTAAAACAGACATATGAGCTATAACTTAATGTTCTCCTCTGCAGCGGCTCCAGTTTGCCTGTTAACAAGTCCCACTTTGAACACCATTATTGTTCCACCTGAGATGTGACGCCAAAGGGAAGGAGAGCAAATATATGCAAATATTCACCACCAATAAAACATTCTCATCTTACGTTGCAATTAAAGGCTGACCCTAGGGCTGGGCGATTTTGGACAAAAATAAAATCCAGATTTTTTTTCTCTGAAAACCCGATTTTCGATTTCGATTTCGATTTTATTGGTAAAACTAAAACTTTATTTTTTAAAGAAAAATAGCAAACAAATTTCCCTATTGGGAATGAAGTGCAATTGAAAGATACTGTAAATCCTCCTTGAGTTTAGTAAAGTGACAACATTTACAATTTTCTTGACCAAACAAAGATGACTAGACGAGCTCTGTCTGTAATGCAGCCAGCTGCAAAAGAGGAAAATCCATTTTCCGATTTTCCTTTTTTTAACATCGTCTTGATTAATAAATCCGATTTAGATTTAAAATCGATTAATCGCACAGCCCTAGCTGACCCTCAATTTAAGCATTTAAAGAAGCCTTAAAGAAAATAGAGTTTAAATAAGGGAATATGGCCAGCTAAACACACAGCCAATCCCGTGGTCTTACATTGTTCATGTAGCCGGACTTGAAAAGGTGTTGTCTGGGACCCCAGAGCATTGGTCTCTGTCACGTCAAGCGTGTGGCTGGGCTGCCAGAAAGCAGGGAAGTCTACGTCACAGTGCTGCTGGGAGACATCCACAATGCAGGGCCAGCCTTCCTCATCCTTCCCCCTAGAAAAGAAAAGAAAAGAAAAAGAGATGGAATTATTTTCTTAAGTAAAAGACAGCATAAGAGAGACAGCAGAAAGGTAAAGGACTACTCACAATACGTTAAAAGTAACAACTCAGTGTATTATTTACATCACGTGCAAAAAATCATCTAGCACCTTCCTTGACAACCATGTCTGCCTCCCTCAGCTGCACCTCTCACTGTGTATTTCTTTGTATAATTTGTATAATCTTTGTATTTTTTTTGTATAATTGCCCTGTAAAATTGTAAATAGGTTATGTTTATTTTTATTCAGAACTGTCCCTTTTTCTTTTCTTTTCTCTCTCTACCTCAAACTGCTGCACCTTAAATGTTTATACTGTTTATTCTGTATCATAGAAATACCACATTTGTTTTATTGTTTATTTTATTTTATCACCAAAGAGTGAAATTACTGGAGTCAAATTCCTTGTTGGACAATGTTGGAACCTGGCCAATAAAGATGATTCTGATTCTGATTTGTTTTGATACCTGTGGTGAAAGTTTCAGGTGCAGTCACCGGCTTTTACCTGAAGGTGGCGTTGTACTTGGCCGGCAGGAAGGTCTGTATGGATTCCATCCAGGAGCAGCGGACGTGCCTGTGACTGGGCACTTTACATGAAACGTTGAGCCACCCGGGAGGATCTAGGAAACACAACGCAGGTCAAGTTCAGGATGGAAAGGGCCATTTGTTTGTTCTTAGGATGCAAGGTCGGGTGGGTGTTGTGTAATGTTTGTTTCTGGGCTGTCCTTGAATGTTAACGCTGGGTCTCGGTATCCCTCGTGTGAACCGGCACATGTAGGGGAGACTTGACCAGGACAATGCAAAACTCCCTGCTTCTAAAAAGGAAGCTCGCTTTAGGGAGTCCCTTCCTGTTTAAGGCAGTGACAGGAAGTGGAGGGCTTTGTGATGGCCGATTAGACCTACTTCCTCTGAGGAACAGTAGCGCACTTCTGACCACCACGGCTTTAATAACTTATCTATTTCTGGGCAAAAAATAAACTAAATACTGAAAACTTATCATTCATGAAAAAAAAAAAAAAAAAAAAACAAAACGGGAGAATATTAAATGAAAAACAAGCCCAGAACAAACAAGGACATACTGTGCGTGCCAAAAACAGACCTTTCTTTTATGGTGAAATATTCAAAAATAGCCCAAACGTAAGATACTAAGACACTGCATCTGTATGTGGAGTCTAAACACAAGCAAAGCAGGCTTTTTCCTGGTGCACAAAGACATTTTTGAAAGCTGCAGTCCCGTGGCATTTAACATACAGCAGCCCTTTGAAACTGTGGTTTCTGCTAAATTAGATGATGTGAACCTGAACAAATCACAGCAACACTTACGGCCCAGCTTGAGAGTGACGGAGTGGAGGAGGAGCCCGCTGTTGTCATAGCAGCTGTAGTCGCCCTGAGCCGACGGGTCGACGTGCAGCAGAACCAACCGTCCGTCTGATGTCACTTTGTGCCATGGCAACACCGAGCTGCGGTTCAGATGCCAGACCACAGGTATCCTGCTCGGGACACATTCAACATCAGTTATTGTGCTAAATATTATGCCTTGTCCTCAACTTTACAATCAACTTTGAGTTTAAGATTTGAGAGACACGATTCAGGAAAGAATTTGGTATGCAACTAAATTATAGGTTGCCTTTCTCTGTTACGCAAGATCGTTTAGCATCTCAGTCCCTGGTTAATCAACTCAAACACTTGAGTCTTCTTATTTTCCCTGTCATTTCTTTTTCTTTTTTTTTTTTTTTACAAGACTTCCCAGAACTACTTCTTAAAAATGGCCATTTAAAGTGTAAAAACAACTTTCAGGTGTACAGCTTGATGTGTGCTTGTGACTCTTGTAACAGCAGATATACCAAGTCAAAACTCAAGTTCCTGACTTGTCAAATGCGGCTCGTTTTCTTTCCTTACCGGATTTGAGACTTCCCACATGCTAGGGTCACATTGGACTCCAAACGCCCGTACTGCAAGCCTGACACTGCAAGCACAGATGTCACAAAAACAATCATAAAGCACATTGTAGTTGAGCTTACAGTATCGACACAGAGTATAATCTGACACACAAAGTGTCTGCATTGTCTCTATGAATACAGCTCCAGCTCCAGCATTTACTCTGCAGTCAGCAGTGTTACAAAAACATGACCATACAAGGTCTGAGATCTGGCAGGAGCAGCCAGACGAGCCTCTGGCTCAAACTATAAAGTTGCAGCAATTTGTTTTATTATCGGTATTATTATTATTTACGTTTGTTATTGTCACCGCTGAAGTATTGGTACATTTCAGCAAATTGGCTCCTGAGACCTGGTAGATATCACACGGCGAAGCAAACTGTACACTCTTTTACTACATTGAAAAGCAGTTCTGATAATAACATTTAGAAAAAAAAGTTTTAAATCCTAAATTAATATTAGTGGTGTTCAGGAGTGGAAATAAGTCAAGCTATATTAACTGAGATTTGAAGAAATCTTTCTGGTTTCTCTCACAACCATAATCCAGATGAAGTAAATGTGATTTCCTTTGTATTTGTTGGATCATTCTATTAAAATTGCAATTGAAAAATTTACAGTAGGACTCTGGCTTTTCACCCACAGTTACCACAACTTATATCCTTGCTTAGTTTTATTACCATTTGGAGTTATTTCTACCAAATAAAATGCAAAAGCAGCACAAACTGAAACTCCAAGAACTGAGAAGGCATAATAAGAAATCCTTTAACTTTAACGGTTGAAGCCTCCAGGGTTTACTTTGTACATTAAAGTCACTGGTGTAAATCAAGAAGAAATGAATAACATGTAATACAAGCTGAACGTGGAAGAAAATCACTTAATGCAGCTTCATGGTCAGTTCAGTTTGTCTCAAATCATCTTGAGAAAACTGTCCACCATACACAGTTGGAGGCCGGTGCAGTTGAAGGAATACTACAGTAACTGTAGCTTATACCAAGGCAAATATTTGCGGTGACTGTCGTAATTTTTAAAAGTTGATACTCTATCTGCTGTGTCTAAGTGTGTGTGTGTGTGTGTGTGTGTGTGTGTGTGTGTGTGTGTGTGTGTGTGTGTGTGTGTGTGTGTGTGTGTGTGTGTGTGTGTGTGTGTGTGTGTGTGTGTTTGGTTTGGCTTTATAAAGTCAGAGCTGGCATTGAGAGCAGATCTAAGCATCACTATGTCTGTCAGTCTGCTACACAAACAGCTTCATTAATTCTCCCCCTCAGTCACTGGGCTGTGCATACTCACTGCTGGCTTCTCCTTCAATAGTAAACACTTCACCCAATGTTTGTATTTTTATTTACTTTTTGTCTTATTTACATTTCATACATTATAATCTTATTAATATCCTTCAGCACCAATGAAGTTGGTGAAAGACATCAACCTCAAACATTTCTCTCAAAATGTAACTTTTTCTTGCACAAGTTACTCCCTCAAAGGGTGTGTATATACAGTATATCCATGCCATTGTCATTTATTTTGCTGTGACTGTCCATTTAGGTTTTAGGTAGTTTTTTTCCAAACAAATACCTTGTTCAATACTAAATTTTGCACATTCCTCAATATGAAGACTTTATACCAATACTCGGTTTTCACCAGCATTGTAAGCTGATTTTTCTTCTTCTTCTTTTTTTAAAAAACCTTTTGGCTGTTGGAGGCTGCATAAAATGAAACAGCTGGTTAAAAGAATCGTAATGTGGCCCACAGCAATTTTGTGTTTGCGTTTATTTTTTGAGACGAATGTGGAAAGACAGGAGAACAATGGGACGCGCTGAGACTTCTCAATAACAAATCTGGAAAGTAGAAGCCAGTTTGTAATGTTGTGTTACGAGTGGGACATAATTGATTACATGCAAGACAAAATGACATGGCCAAAAAAGATTAGAGCCAAGGTGGTATTAGTCTTTAAATGGAGGCAGAGAAGAGATTATGGAACTATATGGATATATATGCTGCCATAGTGCTTATTTAACAAGGTAATAATAATAATAATAATAATAATAATAATAATAATTAAAGCTGCAAGCAGCGATGAACGGGCCCTCGCACTCATGGCCAACGCCCCTCCTTCCAGCCCCCCCCAAAAAGAGAATATTAAAAATACGATAAATGTAAAAAAAAAATAAAATTAAACAAGATTTATCTTCTCATTACAAGCAAAAAAATCTTGTTCCACTGGCAGATTTTTCTACTTATTTTAAGTGAAAACAGGTGAACAGGTGAAACAGATGAAAATGGTGTTTTTTTCCAGTTATGCGTCTTGTTTTAAGTGTAATGAGGTTTTTTTTTACTAAAATGAGACATTTTCACTAGAAATAAGACAAATATTTTTGTTAAGATTTTGAGTTTTTGCAGTGATCCATTTTACTTATCCTGTGAAAGACAGATGCATATTGATAAGTTCAGAAAACTGTTTTTTATTGTTGTGTTTTGATGTATTTGATGTAAGCCCAGTGGATATTTAAAGCTTACAGAAGGCTGCATTTAACTGCTGCTATGTAATTCCTGCAGTATTTCTGCAGGTGTTTTGGTCACTGCTATTATTTGTAATATATTATAATATTTGTAATCAGAACAAATTATCTGTCCCCATATGATAAAATCCACCACCCCCCCTGATTTTTTTTTACAACTCGAGTACTGGCTGCGGTTCTGTTTAAAGCCGGGCAGACACTGTGCCATTGCCGGCTCGTTTTGAACCAATTTTCCTCTTGTTTCAATCATTAATATGTGTGCAGACAAGGTAAAAAAAAAAAAAAAAGAAAACTCAAACTCTTTCAGTTCACTGTGTTTTCTAGTAGTTCTTCTAGTTTTCTATTGTTACTTTTAAGTTTACTGTTCCCTTTGTGGTTTTACTGGTTGTAAAGCATGTAGCTTTAATTATCACCCAATTCTGTGTTTCACCTTGTTAGTCAACTTCACTCCAACTCATTACCACCAATTTTACACTTATTTTTGGAATGAATGGTCAATAGACCTCATTTACATAAAATCATAGCTCATTTTTGAGATAGATAAAGATAAGCCGAAATTCTGAATTTTTTTGACTATAGTTAAACTCAGAGGCATATAAATTGATGGATTATCACAGACGGGTATATGTGAAAATGAAATTAAATCATTTAAAATGTTTGGACCACCACCCAGCACCAGCCAGTGGTTGGTGGGTCAAATTGAATATCACAGGAGGGGAGAAATTGAATAAAATATCCATAATTCAATGCAAGTAGTGATCAGAGGTGGGTAGTAACGAGTTACATTTACTCCGTTACATTTACTTGAGTAAGTTTTGGGAAATTTTGTACTTTTAGGAGTAGTTTTGGATAACTGTACTTTTTACTTTTACTTGAGTAGATTTGTGAAGGACAAACTGTTCCTCTTACTCCGCTACATTAGGCTACGTTGAGCTGTTACTTTTCTTTTATCCTTTTTATCCGTGTACGCGTCAATCTCATGAAATCACTGAGTGATTCTTTGGGAAAAATGTTTGTTTTTGCATGTTTTGTCACATTTACACAGACTCAAACACACACAGAGTTTCTATGAGTTCATGTTTGTTCTAGTTCTGCCTGGTTAAAAAAGAAAAGTACAAAGGCTTGAAATTTTGTGCTACTGGTGCTTAATTTATTTTTTTATTCTGTTATTTTATTATTTATTAAAGTTCTTGAATTTACTTTACGCTTATTTTAATTTAAGCTATTTTTCATTTTTTTATTAATTTTAATTTATTTTATTATTTTATTGATTTTAATTTGCCTGAAGGTGATTATTTTGTACTTTTGTCTTTTTGAATGGGTGTGTTAAAAAAATAAATCAGACGTTACTCAACAGTTACTCAGTACTTGAGTAGTTTTTTCACCAAGTACTTTTTTACTTTTACTCAAGTAATTATTTGGATGACTACTTTTTACTTCTACTTGAGTCATATTATTCTGAAGTAACAGTACTTTTACTTGAGTACAATTTTTGGCTACTCTACCAGCTCTGGTAGTGATCATCAATTTTATTTGAAATGAGTGTAACAGAGGCAGTTATATGGATGAAAATCATATTTTTGATATAAAAGAAAAGTGAATATGGGTCAATTTGACCAAAAGACCACAGAAGGGTTATCTATTAACATTTCAACATAATCAACTCATCCAAGAGATATTCAGAAGAGCTTCTCTTCTGCAAATGGTACAGTAGATGAGCTGCCATACAAAGGAATTTCCCTTTGGGGATTAATAAAGTAATTCTTATTCTTATTCTTAAAATCCGTCTAGCTGACGTGACCCAGGCAGACCAAACAACAGGCTTCAGTTTGAGCGGCCGTTTTCCGCTTGGTCCTAGTGCTGACCTGTCTCCATTTAATATAGCGTAACATTGTTTTTGGACGGTAAAAACTGCAGGGGACCAAAACTGCCTTTTGAAAAAGTGCAGGATACATGTCCCCCCCCCCATATTACGTCCGTGTATGAACGTACAGTCAGTGTGAGCAGAGACCTGTCGCATCAGAGCATCAGGTCCGTCCCAGCCGGTGTTCTGCCAATTTCTGCTCCCTGCCGAAAAAATGCTACGTTTGGGTTCTGCGCATGCGCACAGTCGATTTTCAAAGTTTGCATCATTTCTTGCACGATGTAAAATGGATAATGGGATGTTGATTATTTGATCCTTCAAAATACACGACCCATGACATGAATGCATTACACTTTGTGAACATTATACGATGAAGAGAAAAAAAACAACAATTCCATGGCTTTATTTGATATTCATTCAGTCATTCGCCTTTATTTAACCAGGCAGGTCATTAAGAACATTCTTATTTACAATGACGGCCTGGCAAGAGACAAGGACCACTTGGGGGTGAAAGGAAGTGGTTTAGGGAGTAAAACACAGTAAAGTTGTGGCTCTACAAAGGTGGAAAACCTTTAGGTAGCATTTTTTGGCAAAGCAGCAGAAATGGGCAGAAACTGGCTCTCGGCTCTGCGCGTGGCCGCGCGCGGCCGCGCGCTCCTGATCGGAATCGCGGATGGAAGCTCAATAATAATATAATAATATAATAAAATAAAATAATTGCAACACGCATTAAAAAACCACAATACAACTTACGTGACGTGACGGCGTGACTCCACATGTTGCTGCAAGTTGCAACAACCCCCCTCCCCCGCCCCGCCCCCGGCAGCTTCCAGGAGCTGCGGCTGCGCGTTCCCGCGGTCTGCGCGCACGCGGCCCGCAGACAGCTTCATGCTTCTAATCCAACTCAAAACATTCATTATAAATCGCCTCTTGCACATACAATGCTCAAATCATATTATTTTCAACAATATTTTTACGAAGTTAGAAGTTAATTCGACATTGCATGACAAAGTAAAGATTTATTTCAAAATGAGTTCATATTTTGAATAAAGTCGGTGACAAACTGTCCCAAATATAGAATGGATATCAGAATGGAAGCCTGATTAAATGTATTGATTTTGGGTCAATTTGGACCAAGTATTTGAAAGTTAAAACAACTTTTATGTTCATGGCGAGACACCGAAATTTGACAACCTCTAACAGCGACGCCCTTTGAGAAAAACTTAGTTTTCTCTGTCAGCCATCGTCAATGTCTTACCTATTTATCTGACCAACTTTGAGATCCATCCGCTCATCTCCCTTTGAGCACAGATGCATACTAGAAGACATGACAATTCCTGGTGCCAACAGGTGGCGCTACAACCGATCCTGAATATTCCACCATAGATGTCTTCAGGCTCAGCCTACAATCATGCACATACGTTTTCATCCACATCAAATCATGTATTGCTGAATTACAGCCAATTGGTGTTTCATGGCGAGCCTTAAAAATGACCCCAAACTTCGCTGGATCACTACGGTCAAGCCCTCTGCTAAAAACGTAAAAGCTTCGCAATTTAGCGTCGGCCATGTGTCTAGATTGTACAAACCAAGTTGTGAACCAATCTGATAAAATCTCTAGGAGGAGTTCGTTAAAGTACGAGGCCTAGAAATGATCAGAATTCATAAAAAATGACATTTTCTGTTCAAAATGCCGGACTTCCTGTGTAACTTAGAGCATGGGTCCAAGAGACTTTTTTGTAGGGCTTTGTCTGATATAATAGACACATAAAGGTCATTGCTGTAAGTCAAACCATATTGTGGGGCTCGTCAAAAACATAAAATAGGTGGCGCTATAGAGCCTAATCCTTTTTGACCCATGCCTGTCGCCCATAACATACGTAATTTTACGCGACTCTGGAAGCGTGTGCAAAATTTGGTGAGTTTTTGAGCATTTTAAGGCCTCCAAAAAGGCAATTTATTTATGGCGAGAATAATAATAATAATAATAATAATAATAATTAAAGCTGCAAGCAGCGATGAACGGGCCCTCGCACTCACGGCCACCGCCCCCATAAGCATATCAGAAATGACACCACCCACGACTTCCTATGTCAAACCATTCAAAAGTTATAGCAGAAAAAAGGGACAACCAATCAGAAGAAGGGGCGGGGCTAATTCAGGCCAATGAAGGTCAAGGACTCCATACAGAATCTGATGACACCACCCACGACTCTCTATGTCAAACCATTCAAAAGTTATAGCAGAAAATCGGGACAACCAATCAGAAGAAGGGGCGGGGCTAATTTTCGCCAATTATGGTCAAGGACTCAATACCGAGTCCGATGACACCACCCACGACTCTTTATGTCAAACCTTTCAAAAGTTATGGGAGAGAAAGGTATTCTAGTGGGCGCTGTTGAGCCGTTAGGCAACGCCCATTAATGCAAACCATGAAATATCAAATGTATCGACAGGCCTGGCTTTTCTTTAAGTTGCGACATGATACAGGTGTGTACCAATTTTCGTTCATGTACGTCAAACCGTATTATGGGGCTTGAGGCGCAAAGTTTTTTCTGTCTGAACCAATCAGATGAAGGGTGGGCGCGCTTTTTGCCGTCTAGCGTCGCCACGGTAACGCTTTTGAAAGAGAAAAGTAATGCGTGGTGTCGGAGGATGGAGACGCACGTTTTGATGTATAACACACCTGGGTGCACGTTACGGTTCGGGCTGAATTAATGACCGAAGAAATGGCATAAATTGCGCCAAAATTACACGATTAATTCAAAATGTTCAAAATGGCTGACTTCCTGTTCGGTTTCGGCCATGGCGCCAAGAGACTTTCCTTTAAGTTGCGACATGATACAGGTGTGTACCGATTTTTGTGCATGTACGTCAAAGCGTATTGTGGGACTTGAGGCACGAAGTTTTATCTGTATGGACCAATCAGATGAATTGGGGGCGCGCTTTTTGGCGTCTATCATCGCCACGGTAACGCTTTTGACTGAGAAAAGTTATGCACGTTATTGCAGGATGGAGACGCACATTTTGATGTATAACACACCTGGGTGCACGTTACGGTTCTGGCGAAGAAGCGGCTGAAGGAATGGCATAAATTGCGCCAAAATTACATGATTAATTCAAACTGGCCGACTTCCTGTTGGGTTTCGGCCATGGCGCCAGGAGACTTTTCTTTAAGTTGTGCTATGATACAGGTGTGTACCGATAAAGGAAGCTCTGAAAACCTTAACAAATCATGGTTTACTATAGAACTTAGGAAATCCGCAAATTCAAAATTTAATGTCTATGAGTTTTGGTTCAAATATAAATCATTGGTATAGTATGCATAAATGGCTTTATGAGGGTGACACTTCCATTATAGATAAAATGTATTTCAAAATGGTTTTCAAAAATGAAAGGACACATGAGTCTATCTTTCTTGAAAAGTTAATTTAATTACTGATACTTATTAAAATATACATTTTGTTAAGGAAATCTATTAATTTTGAGATAAATAACGGTCGCCCCCAATTACTTTTTTAAGGTCGTTGCCCTATTAATGTAGGTTTAAAAACACTAAAATACCTTTGTTTTAAGTTTTCACATATATGCACACTACATTCCAAATGTTTGGAAAATGGCCAAATACATCTTTATTTTAAGTATTTTAAAAATAGGCCTCTCAAAGGCCTTATACATCATTGACCCACAATTGTGATTCAGGCTTAAAGCTCCCCTGCTACACGTCATTCAGGCAGCCAATCAGCACAGAGCCTCATTAACATAGCCCCCCCTCCCCTCAGAATCCCTCATAGACAAGGTTAGAAACGGTAAAAATAAAGACATGGCCCAGAAGCTGAATTTCTCATTTATGTAGAAAAAACCTTCAAAAGCTTGTTTTTAAGACATTCAATGCCTGTTTAAAATATACATTAAATGCCATAATAGGTCACCTTTAAATAATTTTTAAGCAAATGAAGCAACGGTAAATTCTCGCCAAATACAGTAAATTCCAGTTGTCCCTGAACGCACCAGGGGGATAATCGGCGTTTTAGAATTCCGACCGGTCCCTGAATGCACCTCCTCCGCGGCGCTGCGCGGTGCCGACCAGATCTCGGCTGAAAGCCGATAATAATATAATAAAATTGCAAAGCTGCTGTGAAATAAGGTGTAATACATGCACTGTAGTTATTTTCTGTATAAAAATTGAATTTAAAAAGACGGGTTTGACTCAAAATCAGTGTGGTTTTATTTAAGTGGTCTCTGTCTCGGTAGAAGACAGAGACATGAAAGACGTGAAAAAAGCGAGCTGCATTACAGACATGCGCCGCCGAAATACATCGGTGAAAACTATTCCACAGGAATATTTCACCATAGATGTCTTAAGACGACTCTACAATTATGCACACAATAAAAAAATACTTACAGATTAGGTTGGGACTCGTGTGAAAACACTGGAGGATTCATGTCGTGTGAGGAACGTCAATACGGTGCGCACGCAACAACGTCCCCCCGCTCCCCCCGCTCCCCCCCTCCTCCCTCCCCCTCGGCCTCCGCTCCGCTGCAGGAGCCAGCTTGCTTTAAATCCAATGGATTTAAATAAATATTCATTACCAATCGTGCGTTTTACGCACCTTAATGCCAAAAATATATTTTCACATCACAGTAAACAATATTTTTACGAAGTTTACGAAGTTAATTGGACATGGCATGACAAAAATATGATTTAATTGTATATGAATACATTTTTGGAAAAAGAGAGTTACAAAGTTCTTCAAAAGCGAAATGTACCAGCGTATGATTTTTTAGTCATGTCGAAATGTATCTAAATCTGACATTTTATTGTCTTAAGACCAAGCCTATGATTTTAAATTATTATTTTACCAAAAAATTCAGAGTGACGTAAAATGGCAGTTCCCTTCAAGTTATGACCACGATACTCAACACAGTTGATAAGGACGCTTATGACAATAATATGTGTCGATTTCATTGTGATTGGATGAATGAAACAGCAATGACAGCACATAATTTGATGAAAAATGTATACCTGACCAAAAGGTGGCGCTATGGAGTTCATCCAAGATTGTCATATCCACTTGTTCAGAATGGAAGCCTGATTACATGTATTGATTTTGGGTCAATTTGGACCAAGTATGTTTAAGTTACAACAACTTTTATGTTCATGGCGAGACACAGAAATTTGACCACCTCTAACGGCCACGCCCTTCGATAAGAACGTACAGTTTTCTCTGTCAGTCATCGTCAATGTCTTACCTATTATCTGACCAACTTTGAGATCATTAAACTGATCTCGCTTGGAGCACAGATGCAAACTAGAAGACATGACAATTCCTGGTGCCAACAGGTGGCGCTACAACCGATCCTGAATATTCCACCATAGATGTCTTCAGGTTCAGCCTACAATCATGCACATACGTTTTCAACCACATCAAATAATGTATTGCTGAATTACAGCCAATTGATGTTTGATGGCGAGGCTTAAAAATGACCTCAAACTTCGCCGAATCACTACGGTCAAGCCCTCTGCTAAAAACTTAAAAGCTTCGCAATTTAGCGTCGGCCATGTGTCTAGATTGTACAAACCAAGTTGTGAGCCAATCTGATAAAATCTCTAGGAGGAGTTCGTTAAAGTACGAGGCCTAGAAATGATCAGAATTCATCAAAAATGACATTTTCTATTCAAAATGCCGGATTTCCTGTGTAACTTAGAGCATGGGTCCAAGAGACTTTTTTGTAGGGCTTTGTCTGATATAATAGACACATAAAGGTCATTGCTGTAAGTCAAACCATATTATGGGGCTCGTCGAAAAACATAAAATAGGTGGCGCTATAGAGCCCATTCTTGTGGACCCATGCCTGTCGCCCATAAAATACGTAATTTTACGCGACTCTGGAAGCGTGTGCAAAATTTGGTGAGTTTTTGAGCATTTTAAGGCCTCCAAAAAGGCAATTCATTTACGGCGAGAATAATAATAATAATAATAATAATAATAATAATAATAATAAACATCACAGATACAATAGGGTCCTCGCACTTTCAGTGCTCGGGCCCTAATAAACATCACAGATACAATAGGGTCCTCGCACTTTCAGTGCTCGGGCCCTAATAATAATAATAATAATAATAATAATAATAATAATAAAAATGTGGGCAATACTAACCACCTCCACCAACACTAATTTAAAGAAGACGTTTTTTTTGTGTGACTTTATCAGTCTCTCCCATCAGTGGGAGGAACTTCAACCTTACAACCCTATTGTTGATTGAGGGGTTTGGGCACGTATGCAAAGATCTCTTCAGCTCTTACCACATCACTGGGTTTGGACCCCGATGAAATGATTTGATTTTGACAAGGCCTTTCCAAAACCCTGATTACTTTATTTTTCAGCCACTCTGAAAATAGATTTGATGATGCGTTTGGGATCACTGTCATGGTGCATTTCCCAGTTTTGACCACGCTCTCGCTGATAGATGGTTTCACATTTGCCTCTAAAATACTCCAGATCACATGTGTTGGACACCGGTCCTCGAGTGCCGGTGTCCTGCATGTTTTACATGTTCCCTGCATCAACACACCTGATTCTAGTTAATGGTAGTCGTCAGCCTGTCATCAGGGAAAGATCTAAAACATGCAGGACACTGGCCCTGAAGGAATCGAGTTGACACTCCTGCTCTAGATGGATAAATAGACACATTCTTGGTCAACTCAGTGAAGATGCCCAGGTCCCATGGTTGCAACATGACTGCCAATCGTCACTCACCCACTACCGTGTTTGACCGTGGGTACCAGGCATTTCTGTTAAATTGATTAAGGCCAAATAATTGCTCTTTATTCTCATCTGTCCATAGGACATTGTTCCAGCAGACTTGAGCTTTGTTCAGATGCAGTTCTGGGTCCATGTTCTTTTTAGACAGAAGCACATTTTTGCTTTGAATTCTCCTACTTAAACAGAAATTGAAAACATTTTTTGTATATTTACTCTTCTAATAAGATGGTTGGTAATATAATACTATGAAAATGTCACAATGGATAGCAGTTTTATTTTCAATTATTTACTCATTTCAGATGTAAACAACACCATCAATATTTCACAGTATCGTGGTTTTAATATTTGACAGCAGTATCTAGACAACTTAAGCCTTGAGGGACAACTGCAGATTTTAACATAGACGTGTTTAGATGTAGCCGTATGGAGCTAGAACTCATAATTGACAAATGCACAGGACAAGTTTTACAAATGCACAGACCGATTTGCAAATACACACACAGTTTCACACGTGCACAGAACAATTCACACGTGCGTAGGACAAGATACACAAATGTATTTTTGATGCACACACAAATATAACCTGATTTACAAACGTTTTTTTGTCTGCGAGCTGCGCTGGATTTGTGTGTGAGTTTTGAGACTCCTCTGACGTGACTTGATCCACAAATACGTTTTTTTTAACACGGAATGATCTGCAACCAATCAGACAAACCATCTCAGATGGCGCTGTTTTCTTTACCGAGATCACAAGAAAAGCAGAACAGTGATCTCCTCTCCATCCTGTTTATTTATCTTTTATCTCCAGTTGCTGTTCATTTATCTTTACTCCAGCAACTCGATATATTAATCACTTTTCTAAGCGAACGGCGCTAACGCAGTTGAAACAGTAGGGTTATCCGCCCCTTTAATCTGATTGGTTTAGAGTAAGTCGTGTTTTATCCACTGCTCTGCGTCCCCCACGTGGGTGCGCTCTTATGATTGGCTGGAAGAAAGAAAGACATCTGATTGGTTACAGATCCTACTGTGTTAAAAAAAACCTATTTGTGGATCGAGTCACGTCAGGGGAGTCTCAAAAGTCACACACAAATCCAGCGCAGCTCACAGACAAAAAAAAAAAGTTTTTAAATCCGGTTATATTTGTGTGTGCATCAAAAATACATTTGTATATCTTGTCCTACGCACGTGTGAATTGTTCTGTGCATGTGTGAAACGGTGTGTGTATTTTCAAATCGGTCTGTGCATTTGTAAAACTTGTCCTGTGCATTTGTCAATTATGAGACTGTTCTAGCTCCATATAGCCGTGACCCTGCAAAGGATAAAACGGGTACAGAAAATGGATGGATGTTTAGATGTGTAGTATAATGCAATGAAAGCAGGTCTATGAGACTACAAGACTTGTAGATGGAGCTCGTTAATACAATTTAAAGGGGACCTATTATGAAAAACACGTTTTCTCTTGCTTTAACATATATAAAGGGGTCTCCCCTCAGCCTGCCAACTCAGAGAAGGAGGAAAGCAACCAGATTCTGCAGTGTCTGTACAGCCGCCCGGATGATCCGTCCAGTGTGATGTGGATCTACGAGCCGTTCAGATTCTGCTGATTTTCGTTACGTAACCAAAATGCAAACCACGCCCACAACTATAAAACCATGTAACTGCATGCAAGCGTCCGACTATCGCGTTGCACTGCATGACATCGGACGCGCAGTTATGACACGATAACTCCGCCGGCCGGAGCTTCCGCTATTTTTCTGTAGCGGTGTATCGCGTCATTCAGGCAGCCAATCAGCACAGAGCCTCATTATCATAGCCCCGCCCACTCAGAATCCTGCATAGATAATGAGGTTAGAGAATGGGAAGATAAAGACATGGCTAAGAGGTTCAAAATAGGTATTAGATACCATAATAGGTCCCCTTTAAACATGAATTTACATTATATGTTTTCCTCTGTCATTTCCTATTGTTTACGCTTTTGTGTCAGTCTTTCCATCCATCCCAAACTCTTCATTCACAGCCGTTCTTGCCTTTTTAACCAAGTTTTCTTTATCCCTTTAACCACTAAAAGAGCACATAATCTGCAACCTCTGTTTCTGTGTGTGTGTATATATGTGTGTATGTATATGTGTGTGTATGTATGTGTGTGTGTATGTATGTGTGTATGCGTGCTACCTGGGGCCTCGGTGCTGTGCAGAGACTTGGCTGGTCTGAATGTGTGTATTCATGTTTTATTGGCAGTGAAGTACATTATTCCCCAAACCCGCAGCGTTCCACTCATATCTGATTCTGCCTCTGGCAAGCACACCCCAACATGTGCACAAGCACACACAGACATAAAACCACACACATTTTCACACACAAGCATGTGTTTATGTATGCATACCCACATACGCAGACACACACACTAATGTGCAGAGAGGCTGCAGGTTTCTCCTCACATTGAAATCAGATGGCAGGGCAGACTCAGAAATTGCAAGCTGGATGAAACTTAGTACTTTCCAAACAATAAAAGTGAAGGGTAGGATAAATGGGAATGGAACATTTTTGACAGATTCATTTAAACGTCCATGGGCAAGGTTTTTTATTTTTTCATTTCTGTCTTTGTTCTGTGATTAATGTGGCTGATTTAGGAAAAAGATTTTGTAAAAGGAGCGGAGAACGTTCAGTCCAAGTAAGGCAAAGAAAGAAAGCAAGTAAGAAAAACCAAATAAACTGGAAAGAGAAAAAGAAAAAAGAAAAACAAGAAACAAACAAAAAGGAAAGAAACAGAGTTAAAGGTCCCTGAGCTGCTGCAAAAGAAAAGCTTCAACAATAGCATTCCTCCCTGCCAAGTATTAACATGATCTCAAATTTCTATTAAACGCAGCTATTTCAAACACGGTTTAAGCTGTATGTACAAAACATTTGTATAAAAAAAAGTTTTTCCATAGGAAAATAGGCTTTATGGTAAACTGTTTCCAGTCCCCTCCCTCTTTTCTCCTGCTCTACCTTTAGATCCCATAAGTGCTGTGAGTCAAGAGCACCCAAAATAGCCCACAAAGGAATCCATGTCTGATCTTTAACAGTGTGTGCGTGTTTGCAGGCATGAACGTGTGTCCTCACACAGATGTGTTGTTACATACATCTATATGCTAGTTTAGAAAGTGTAGCTTTTAGTGTGACGTGCAATAGCAGAGCGTGTGTTACCTTCATCACTCCAAATCTGAGCACGACTGGGATGCAGTGACCAAGATAGAAACCAGATGACTGTCAGACACACAGGACTGGACAAAAGGCCTGGCATCTAGACAGAGAGGGGAAAAGAGAGTTGTGAGAAGACATATTATGATAATTTCAGGTCATTTGGGCTTTATTTGAAAGCCTGAACGGTCTGTCAATGAGCATCAACTTCAGGATCAACACATACTGTAAGTTCTGTATAGAAATCTTGGATGTCTGGACGGTACAAAAACAATGGATAGAAAAACGTGACTGTCATAATAAATCTGTCTTAGCAGGTAACAGAATCATAACTGGAAAACTGTGTTATTTCACTCTAATACTACTGGAACAAGCTGAAGCAGTGTTAAGACACAATCTAATGCTGCTATAGCTTTGCATTCCCATGAAGCAAAATAACATTCCACTTTCCTTGTGAAATAGTTCAAGGACATTTCTACCGAACTAAAACCAGACAACTGCTGTGGGTTTCAGCTGTGAGCAGGAAGGACGCTCCACTCATTGATAAAGAAACTGCATCCTTCAGTGTCAGACTAGCTGCTGTTCAGAGAGAGAAAAATGAGGATGATGATAGGAGAGGACAACATGAACCAGAGGTGGAACATAAAAAAAGACTCCTTAAAAACATGGAAAAATAAATTCCCATAAATCCTCTCAGTTCTAAAGATTTAAATCTTAGAACAAAAGAAAAAACATCATCTGGTTCTTAACATCGTACATCTTCTTAACGTCTTAAAATTAGGGTTAGTACAACCTGAGATGAACCAAAAAAGTGACTTTCTAGACATTGACATTATTCATTTACCAAAAAAGTAGTTATGTAGTGAGTGGAGAACTAACTACATCCTTAATGCTTGAGAAGGATTTTAAGGGACAGGAAGCAACCAGGTGCTAGAAATGAATCAAGTGATTGACTGATCATCTATCAAGCTTAATGTTTTTATTACGTGATATGTGTTAATAATAATCGTATTTATATTTATAGCATATTCATAGAAGATTTATATCCTTTTGTACCCAGTCAGTAAGCATCAATTTCAGGATTAACACATACTGTAAGTTCTGTATCGAAATCTTGAAAGTCTAGACGGTACAAAACCACTGGATAAAAAACCGTGACTGTCATAATAAAGCATGCATGCATGCATGTATGTACCCATCTATCCATCTATCGAAAATGTCTATAAAAGCAGATGTTTGGGCAGTTAGCAGGTGATCTAAAAGAAGCAGATGGTACTGGCCATCTGAGAAGGTTTATTAAAATTATTTCCAAACAACTCTGAGTCCGTTGTATTACAGAGTGAAAGACAAGTCACATGTGGAAAACATTAGGGACAGCTGCTAAACTTCACCGAAGCAGACCTGCCACCAAGTTCATCCAAACATCAGCAGAGGGGAGTGGTAGCCGAGTGACTACAGAGGTTCCTGAACAAGGCACTTAACCCTAACTATTCCCCGGGTGCCGGACAGCGGCCCACTGCTCCCAGTCCAACTAGTGATGGTGACTAACTTCAGTGTGTTTCCTGAGATGTCTATTGACAAATACTGTCTGAGAAACAGCAAATAACAACAGCTACATATACAGGCTTCAGTTGGACTGCCAGGCCAAAGTCAAATGAAGAGTCCTTAATCTCCAAAATGCAAATTTGCATTTAAATTTAAAAAATGAAAAATTGAAAAAAATACCGAACACAAAAAAATCAACGTGTAGACCTAATTTCAACTGTCAAAGCATAGTTGTTGTTGTGTTGCAGTCTCAGGACGTGTATACACTGTAAAACAGTCTCCTAAATAAACTCACCAGATTTTATATCTTCACATACTGATCACACAAGCTGTGATCATCACAAACATTTTATAACATTCTTTATTTGGGGGATTTTCCTGGGTGAAATAACTCCATGTTGCTGAAATAATACTAATGGTAGACTGGTAGTTCAGTCCAATAGCTCGCACCACTGCTCCTTTAGTTGCCAACTCAAAACAACAAATTGCAAAGCACTATTGAGTTACTTTCTTTGGGATTTTATTCATAAACTATGTGGAATTGGATGGCGCTTTGATGTAAATACTCACAGATCTTGATACAGTTGTTTTTAGCAGAATTGGCAACTATTTCTGATGCTGGTATCAACATCATAACAACTAATTCAAAGTAGACTATTTTCCTAAATAAAGTGGGTTTTTGTTCATATTTTCAGACATGATAAGTGAAAACCTTCAGTGGTATGGCATGTTTACTGGTGGTCATAAATGTAATAAAAGCAACAACTTTTTATTAAATCATCTTTGAAATCTTCTTTTGTTGTTGTTTTTTTTACATGTAAAATGAGTGATGGGTTCTGTTCTGATGATAAGCTTCAACTGAATTTAACTTATCCGACTGCATTTACTGCAAAAATTATTTTTTGAAAAAAAAAAAGAAATCTATAAATTGCCAACAACGAGGAGCAGCTATAAGCACATCGTCAGCTAATCTTGTTGATGAAACACAAGTAAAACTAGACAGATTATATGGGTGTAAACAGGACTGCCTCATTTTAAATGTTTAATTTTAAAGAGTATCAAAAGAAATGAAGGAGGTGGTTTATCGGCCATCCCAATCTGCACCAGAGCCATAAACATTTAGAAATGACTGTGACTCTCTGAAGAACTCCATCACATCCAGTACGTGTGATACTAACCCAACACAAATAAACGGAACCATTGAGATTTGCTTACAACCACTGTAAAACATCCAGTTGGGTGTATCTGGTTCATCGCATTTCTGCCAAACAGTTCGTGTATTTGTTTAAACCTCAAAATAAATATAAGCAACTTTTCATCAAATGAACAAGGTGTTATGTTTAGTTTAGTTTATACAAGTGCTTTGCCAGAGTTTATGTAAATGTTACATTTTGAACACTGATTAATAATGTTAGTGTCATCTTTGTGGGGTTTTTTTCATGTTCTTTGTTTCCTGGTTTTAAATTTGGTGCAATTAGGATTTTAAAGTTCTTTATTACAGTTCACTTAATTCCGTTTTTTTTTTTACCTTGGTTTCCATTACTACTTTTATTTTGTCTTTTTTTATTACGTTTTTTCTTGCCTTTCTAGGTTTTTGTCCCTGTCTGTCAGTCACTCATCTGTTTTTTCTCCTGTCTGAATTACTTTCTTCTTTTCCAGATTAATGTCACAAGTACTAGCCCCTGTTATTTTGTCTGGCCCAATAATGTGTTTTAGGTTTCTGTTCCCCGTGAACTGAGTTGATTGTCTCAGTCTGCAAGGTCATTGTTTTTGTCTTCTGCTTAGTAAGTTATTCAAGTTTATTTCTTTCCCCATCGCCCCTGCTCCCTCTTTATCCTACGTTTGGGTTGTGCTTCAACTGCTGACGGTGATGGTCTGATTCTCACACTACACACAAAGTTGATTGAAATCTCACCAGGAAATGTAGTGCAGCACAATAAACATCACCTATCAACAGACTTTAGCCGGGGGGGTGGGGGGGGTTCACCCTGTTTAAAAAACAGATGGACTACATTGGACAACCTGGACTACTTAAATGTGAATTTAGTTAGTACAGGTCGATCACAAAAGATAGTTGTAGAGGTAGCTGTGGTCTCACACCTTTATCCAGCCCTGAGGGCAGCAGCAACACACAGACACCAGGGGTATCATGTACAAAGAGTGCGGCGCACAAAAAACATCCGTAGGCCACTTTCCACGCTCACGCTCTGATCTTCAAAAAGTGAAATAACGTGAAAAATTGCAGCCCCTCATGCACACATCAAGACTGGCGTAAGTACATTTGAGGTTTTGTCCGTTGGCGACACTCACTGGTGATGCAGTGCAGTCCAGAATATGAGGAAACGTGACGTCAACAATATGTTCACGACCACACGTGAAGGACACAACAGTCCCCACATCACCAGATAAGTTACACATCAAGTTGAACTGCAACAATATAACAATTAACCACATGGCGCAAAACGATGGAACCCACAAATCACAATGACGTCCTTGGCTCCATTAGCATGGAGCCAAATCAAGGCCAAAGGTATTGCTAATTTGAAAATAAAATTTGAACCTGAAAATTATTTTTTACAGTTTCAATTTTTTTTTTTTTCGGTATCAGATTTTTTTTTCAGTTTCAAATTTTTTTTTTCAGTTTCACTTCTTTTTTTTTCAGTTTCAAATATTTTTTTCAGTTTCAGACTTTTGGCCCCGATGTGGCGTGGGGGGCGTTTCAAAAAAAGATTTGAAACTGAAAAAAAAAAGAAGTGAAACTGAAAAAAAAATGTGAAACTGAAAAAAATAATTTTCAGGTTCAAATTTTATTTTCAAATTAGCAAAACTTTTGGCCTTGATTTGGCTCCATACATTAGAGAACACTGCTGATGCAGGATCAGTAGCGAGTCTTCAGGGACCAGACTGACCTGCTGGTCCAGGACTAAGACTGGACCATCAGCTGGTTTAGGTACCAAGAGGATCTTCTGGATCTCTGCCCTGAACTGGAAACAGTCACGCTCCTGTCCGGACCAACATGATGCTTTCAGCTGGAGCTGCTGACAGGACGGACATCTCTCAGTCGCCATGACGACCGTATGATTCGACAACTCGAGATAAAAGCCAGATCCTTAAAACATCCCATAACTGTGTCTGGACAGAAGGACATTAAAAGACAATTTGCAGCAAAGAACCGGTTTTCTAAAGTTCTGTTTTTAAAATAAAAATAAGATGTCACTGAAAGTTTGGTTCGTGTGAACTGATGTGACTCAGCAATATATAAAGTTTTTATTGAACGTTTAGGCTACTTTCAGATGCTTATATCGAGTCGAACGCTCCAATTTGCAGCGATTTCTTCTTTATTTTTCAGGTTTGCACCTCGATAATCATGTTGGCACAACTTGTCTTTATCTCTGCAGCGGAAGAATCAGATCATGATGTTTCACGTATTAAATATAAGTTCATGCGGTTCACATTGTTGTTACTTATGAGAGAGGGGATCGTGGACACGTCCTCCGCGAGTTGTAAGACTCAGAACCTAACCTTCTCAAGTAGCCTATAACTGAGCTCTGCAGTTTGCAGGTTTGTGGATTTGTAAGTAGTGCACCCAGCGACGTACTTGAGGACTGCTCTCCTGCATGTTTCCCCACTTCAACACACCCTGGTACAATTGCCTGTGTTATTATTAGACTGGTGCAGACCTTGATGTAACGATAATGATGACCATTAATTACAATCAGGTGTGTTGATGCAAAGAGACATCTAAAACAGTCTTTCCCAACACTGGTCCTGGGGGCACACGGCCCTGCATGTTTCAGATGTCTCCTTGCACCAGCACACCTGATTCAAATGAATGGTTGTCATCAGCTTGTCATCAAGGTCTGCACAAGTGTGTTGTTGAGGCAGCTCCTTGTATTGCAGTGTGCTGACGAAGGGTTGCATCTAAGACGTGCAGCACAGTGCCCTGAGGAGCAGGGTTCCCCACCCATGGTTGGGAAGTTTCCAGTGACTTAAAGCTTCTAAACTCTTGCATTGTTAGGGACTGACACCTTAAACCAGATAATTCAAATGTCAAGGTAAGACAGAAGTGCTGTGCCTCGGGGTCTTTCCTCCATGTTACAGCTGCCAGGTCGTACAATCAAAGTTACTGATCTCAATAACATCGCCACTGTTTGGCACAGGTATTCAGCTTGTCCTGGTGGAGTGCCTTTTGTTCTGTTTCCTCCTGCTCTGTTTTAGCTCAAGAAATTGCTCTGCGTTGTAAGGGTCACGCAAATGAAAAGATTCTCTCTCTCTCTCTGTCTCTGTCTCTGTCTCTGTCTCTCTCTCTGTCTCTCTCTCTCACCAAGCAACAAAAAACTCATCCAATATGGAGACCCCTTCTGCATCATGCATCACTGAATGAAAACATCAAGCCACAGGTCCTTATTCTCTATAAAATTAAGTTAAAATTCTATGAACAACAGCACCCTGATCTCTTAACAATGTTCATTAGGTCTTTGTGAGACAGCAGGAACAACACTATATCCACTGGCGTGGCGTTATGATGTAGCACTGGCATGTTACATTTACCACTTTAACTTCACAGAGTAGTCAGCAAATTTAGATCTCCCTGCCATCTCTCCACTTGCTTACATTCCCCTTCCTCCATCAATCCCTCTTTTCATGTTTTTCTTAGGCCTCTTTACTTTCAGAACATTCCATGACTGCACACCAGCTGGAGCACCAGCGGACTCCTCTGTTTACACGCTCACATTCGAGCAGGTGTGGAAATCTCATGCCCGCCTCACATATTATTCTTCACATATTTCACACGTTTCGCTTTTTGTAACTTTAAGACAATGAAGGAAGATAACAAGCTCTGAAGTCTCAAATAATAATAAATATATTCCTCTAAAACTGCCAGGGGGTGCATCAACACAACAGTTCCCAAACGTCAGGCCACTATTAACTAGATACCATCATCACAGGTCTGGAATAGCAGAGGAAAACAGTCATAAGGATCGAAGAAATTATCTGTACACGCTATTACATGATTTTACGGTGGAAGGTAGAATAACATCACTGAACGCTGGGCAGTATACCGGTATTATAAGAGACAGTATATCATTACATTTGAAAACAGTTGTTCACAGGAATATACTGGGATATGGATATGCACTTAATTATGCTTTTCTTTTGCCGCAATAGAGCTGTTTGCTCTCATCTTGTCTCAGAGTGCATAGAAACTCTCATAGAAACTCAGATTTCTTTCTTTTTTGGGGGGGTTTTGGGGGTCAACTTCCAAGAAAAAAAGGCTTTGTCTTTAAATGCCACTTGCTTTAATGATATTTTAAATATCACCAAAGTACCAAAGCCTCTTTGAGCCCACCACTGGTAGCTTTAAACTTTAAACTTTAGTTTTTTGTAACCCTTAAGTCATTGCCATTTGGATGGAAGCCAGGCCTGTCAACAAAAAACATCCTTCAGGACAGATTGGGGAGGAAGCTCCTTGAATTAAAAAAATGTCCACTCTAGAAGGTTATTGGACAATATTAAAGGACCTTTTCTTTTACGTTGTAACTTTAAAAAAAATATATTATTTTCATAGACTGCAGGTCTACTGAAATGACTAAATATGGTTATTTGGCCTGTACAAGGGTTAATATATCTGTTTGAAGGTAGCTAACCAATTGCACATTTATAAAAATGTAGTGTTTTTCATCATATAAAAAAACAAAACTAATACCTACTGTACATTCAAAATCACATGCAGTCAAACTGTCTGGTTTTCAGTCTTCAATGACCTGTCTCACTGTATGTATATATACATATATATATATATAGATACATATCCACTGCCTTTTAAAGAAGATAAATATTTCCCCAAACACCTGACCATGAAAAAGTGGTTAAGATTATCTGGGATATTAAGATATTTAGCGGTAAAGTTAATTAAACACCAGTAAGGCTCTGATAAAGCACTGCTCCATTGCAACTATAGGAATCTGTTACAGCTGCATTTTATGTGGTCATACTCGGCAGATACATTTCTAAAATGACTTTTGACGTTTTACTTCAAAGAAAGAAAAAAAAAGCATGGTTAGATCCCTGAGTGGGCCTGGTAAAATACCAGTGTAATGGTATATTTCGTTATGATTTCTTGTATTATTAATTGTAAATATTTCCAAATGTGAAAAAGCATTTGGCTTAAAATGTCTAAAAAGAACTTCAAGAAGATGCTTCACTCCAATGGCACTTTCCACAGACTTTTTAACCTATTACTTACTAATTCTTTTTATTTTTATTTGTTTATTTTTTACATGTACATGTCTTTTTATAGTTGTTTATCTCACCCCCAGCTCCAAGGTCTAGTAGACAGATGTATGCCATCATTTATATGGCTTAAGTAACCCCTGTCCTGCTCTAGAAAACAGAACGCATTTAGAGATCAGAACATAATGTCTGAATCTTCCCATGTCTCCCTGCACCTCTACCCTATTTAATTCTTCCTTTCTATCAAATATCTCTTATTGACTCTCAGTTCCACCTCCCCTCACAGATATTTGGACTCCAGCTTCTCCCTCCAAGGACTTTCCAGCACTCAAAAGATTAGACAAACATATTTGCGCAGAGGTTTCCAAAACCCCTTTCCTAACGTATGAAAAACCAGTGCTGTTAACCTGTCTTCTCGTGAACAGGCAACACTTTTCTGCTTTCCTACAGCTGAAATTCATGAAGAGCAGGAAGAAAGAAAAAAAAAAGAGAAAGAAACAAAAGCATCTGCATTTTGTATAAATACTTGTAACTTGTGGCAGTAAGTACTGAACGATTTCCTGGACTGATAAATTTGGTGCCACTTAACTGTGACCAACTGCTCCAGTCAAGCAGCTGCTTTCAGCAGCCTGACTATTGTTAACAATTAGGGGTAACATAACTGTTATATTCATAGGTTTTGTTCACACTTAAGCCTACTCCATACCTGAAATAGATGAAAACTGTGTGTGTGTGTGTGTGTGTGTGTGTGTCCATGTTATACATCACGTGCCTATTCTATGAGTCATACCCTCCACTCGCTCATCTACTTTGACTCTTCCAGCAAAGACCCAAAAAGAACAGGCATGGAGATGTAGCCATGGTTATTGTCACTAGGCTACATCCATAGAGCAAGTATTCCCACATCCTCGAAGACACAAAACAACAGATGTCGCAAGTCCACCACATAGTCTGCACAATTTGCTCATCGAGAAAAATGCTCCTGTAGTAGAGAGTGTAACTTCAAAGTGATGAGAAATAATAAAAATTATCGCTGAACCAGAAGATGAGGTAAAAATAATCCTTGGTCCAAAATGTCAAAAGGGATAAAAGCAGCAGACGAGGGAGTCTGACAAAACTCAAACAGCTGTGCAGAGGCACTTCGGGGGGGAAAGGGAACTGCAGCGGTTACTGAAGGAGATTTTTGATGTAAAGTTTTGTTTAAAAAAAAACAAAAAAAACAAAAAAACCCAGACTTCATAGTGAACGAGGTGTGCACACTGACAATGAGTAATCCAAAGTGAAATAGGGCTCTCTATTAACCAGTCCGCTATGTGACAGCACAATCCCACGTGGTGAGTCACTCACACTCCGACAAGCTGCTGCACATTCAAGCAGCTTTACAAGAAAAGAAACACAACGGCAAGAGGGCAGACAGTGAGAGAAAAGGGGGGAAAAAAAGAAAAAAAGAAGGGAATTCAGAGAAAACCAGAGGGATGTTTAAAAAAATTGCAGCTTAAAGAAGAGCGGACACAAAGTGTTACAGAGAACACGAAACAGGCTAATGAAGCAATACGTTAGAAAAGTGCACAGAGAAGTTTCTTCAGTCAAGTAGTGCACATTATTTTCCACACACTTACACTGCCACACTGCTTTTCTGTCTAGTGATCAAACAAATGATCACAGGATGTCCTGGTCAGAACAACAAGTCATCATAATCAATGTCAAGAATTAAAAATTAACAAAGACTGATGTTTCATTTAGCCTACCGCTTCCACAATGTGCTAATCAGTGTGTGTTTACTTGTGTATGTCTGACATTAAAATGATGAGAAACGGAGGGTGAAGCTAATCTGAGTGAGCATGTATATACACATGTGTGTGTGAGGGAGCGGAAAAGCACACAGTGTGACTGCATGTGTGTGCATTTGCACTAAATCAACAACATAGCAAGGTCAAGCCAAGACGGTGGAGAAGGACTACAATGGCACCGGTGTTTACCCAGGTCACTATGGCAATCGCTGCACAGCCCGTCTGTTTGACCTTTCCAGCCGATAACAACCCCGCTGACTGATGTGTGTGTGTTTCCATGTGTGAAGCTCCTTGGTGCAAGCTGTGCTTCCACTGGGTTTGAAGATGAACAGAACACGTCTTTTTTCTTGTGACACAGAGATACGTGCAGTTTTTAAATGCAGGACAGTTCATTTCTGTCTTCGTGTACGAGCGTAGAGGTGAGGATAAGTCAATGGAACAAGTGAACAGGGCAGATAAGCTGCGTCTAAAAAGAACCACTGATTTCTTGTGTAGAAGAAAGAGCCAGTGTATCAGGATATTCTGAGATATTCTGTTGAGCTGAGAGGAAAAACTAATGGCTGGTTGGACTACAGTATCTGGCAATCAAAGAACCAAACAGAGGTCCTGATTATTTTGTGTGTGTTTTCCTTCAGATTCTTACAGTTGATTCATCTAAGTCAAGAAAGAACAAAAGAAATGTTTTAGAAACAGCTAATCGCAGTCTGAATTTAAAAGGAAGGAAAATTGTCTTGGTTCGCAGAAAACAAACCCAGAAAAAGGTACTGCCAGGCATCAAAATCAACGGTACGTGCTGACAGCGTCTGAGTGCGTATGTGATAAGGAACGAGCTGAGAGTGAAAAACGAGAGGTCGTGCTCCTGAGATGGGATAAGAGAAGACGATAAGCAGAGACAATTTATTACCAAAGAAGGAGGCAGAGTTACCGTGAAGAGAATTGGAGGAAGTGTTGTGTGTTCATCAAAAGGCAATGGTTTTGAGTTTGGCACTGGTTCAACATTATTATTACATTATAAGGTTTCATTCAGTAGTACCTATTATAAATGGTCAGTGATTAGAAGATGTCTCTACAAAGTTTAGATTTCACTGGTTCACCTCCAGACAGGCAAGGCATGCTTGGGTTTGCAAGGCCACAGATGTTACCAGGGGAACGTCTAAGCAACAAGAGACCTTTCTAATGCTGATTTTGACCCGAGCAAGAAACAAAAAGGTTATGCTTTCAATCAAAACAGCACTTTAACACTAACTACCACTTGGACTACTATCATGCAGGGCTGGGAAATGCGGCCAGAAAATAAAATCCCATTTTCTTCTTTAACTATAAAATGATTAACTAAAGGGGACCTATTATGGCATCTAATACCTATTTTAAACAGGCCTTGAATCTCTTAAAAACAAGCTTTTGATTGTTTTTGCTAAATAAATTAGAAATTCAGCCTATGAGCCATGTCTTTATCTTCCCAGTCTCTAACCTCATTATCTATGCAGGATTCTGAGTGGGCGGGGCTATGATAATGAGGCTCTGTGCTGATTGGCTGCCTGAATGACGCGATACACCGCTACGAAAAAATGGCGGAAGCTCCGGCCAGAGTTAGTTGTGTTGTAGTTGTGATTTCACGCATCGGAGGCCAACCTATGTAAATCACATTTTCGTTACGTAACGACGGGAGCAGAATCTGAACGGCTCGTAGATCCACATCACACTGGACGGCTCATCCGGGCGGCTGTACAGACACTGCAGAATTTGGTTGCTTTCCTCCGTTTCTGAGTTGGCAGGCTGAGGGGAGACCACTTTATATATGTTAAAGCAAGAAAAAACCTGTTTTTCATAATATGTCCCCTTTAACTAAAGACTAAAAATTACTTGAGATTCAGTTCAGTTCAGAGACCTTTATTTGTCCCATACAGGCCAAAAAACACACCAAAAACACAACAAACATACACTTGACTACAATTGACAGTGAATCAATGATCCATGGTGAATAAATATTAACAAGGATTAGGATAATGAAAAATAATCAAAATTAACACATTATGACACACATCCTATTCATATGACTTTGCTTTAATCAACCCGATAGAGGTTTTAGTAGAAATAAAGTCCAATCATAACTTTTATTCTTTATGTATTCTAAAAGATATAAAAAGCACACAAATAAGTATGAATGAATGAATGAATGAATGAATGAATGAATGAATGAATGAATGAATGAATGAATGAATGAATGAATGAAAAAATGTATTTCGAACATGCTCAAAAAAAAAAAAAAAAATATATATATATATATTTATATTTATATATATATATATATATATATATATATATATATATATATATATATATATATATAAGTACATAACAAATAAATCATAACAATAACTAAAATTATGATTGGGTTTATTGCATTCATCATGTGGATGAACATTGCAACTATAAATGGGAAGTATACTGTTAGTGATCACTGCTGCATTTGTGACATCTTTCCACCAGTCTTCTTATCATACTGCCAGAAAGTGATGCTTCTAGTGTTGTCTGCTTGTTTTAAGGTTGTCGTTGTCGTGTGCTAAGATAAGTTAAAGCCTGCTCTACCACTTGTTTCAAATGCTGGAATAAATCAGTCGCGCTGTTACTTTAAGTTGTCTCAAACCGTAACTTTGGACCAATAGCGGTTTGCACGAAACACACATCACATTATGCAGCATGTTTCCATCAAGATGCTAAAATAAATTAGCTGTGCGGCTACTTTTAGTTGCCATGGACTACTCACAACGTTAAAGGAGATCTCATTGGACATCTCAAATACAAACCACTCACAAGTGACTGAAGAAAGAATGCGTTTTGGGAAAAATATCCACTTTTATGCGGCTACATTGTGGACTTGTCTGCATCTGAAGAGAACCGTTGAGGGAAGCGTGACAAAACTATGGAAGCTCATAGAAGAAACAAAAGAGCCATACCATGATTATGCAGCTTAAAGTGAAAAATAAATGAATGTAAACTAGAATTTGAATTAATCTATACTACCGATACATCCACCAGCCCTACTATGGTGCACATTGCAAGGGGCAAAATAAAGGCTGCCATGGACTACATGTCAGGATGGGAACGTAGGGAGCAACCATATAAAGTGTGATGAATGCAGAAGCATAGGCCTATAAATAAACCGAAACTGACAACTGCTCAACGTGCCTCTAACTTTTGCCATGTGTGTATAGAGATAGTGCCCAGGAAATTAAGTGTATGTGTGTGTGTATGAGGGAAAGATAGAGTGCAAGATCAAGAAGGGAGAAAGAAGAGTGCATTAAAGTAAAAGAGTGGGAATATTAAGTGCAAAACTGCTTTTGGCTTGTAACGGAGAATTTTCCATCAACTTGTCAGACTTTCAGAAGTAAAAATATGACTTTGTGTGCAGGTTTGGCACAAGTATGTCAAACCTGTACTTTTGCATGTGTGTTTATATGCATGTGTGTGTGGCAGCACACTTGGCCTCAGCTCTACAATGCTGGAATTTCCTCCAGCTCTGTCGCCAGGGCAAGATGGCTACCATATGCCAGCTATTCACACACACACACACACACACACACATGCATACACACAGCTGAACGAAGGCCGCAACCCTGTGAGCACAAAAGTTTGCAACACCAAAGCCAAACTAACATATAAATAAACACACAGATAAATGCATAATGGGGTGAAGGTGGAGAGAATATAAACACACTTGCATGCATACACTCTTACATAAAAATGTCCTTCTTTCTGATTTGAACATGATTGTAAAAATGCACGATAGTGAAAAGATACTACCACACATTATGCATTCATTAACACCTGCAGCCAGTACACCTGATACGGGTTTGCTTCATAACTATCAAAAAGATCTTTTACATTGTCCAATTTGACGACAACTGAACAATATATGACTTGCTCTTGTGAATATTTATCTACTCTTTGAGGGGGGTGTAGTGCTGGCTTTATCGCGCCGTCATCTTCATTTGTTTTTGTGGTTCTCAGTCGATTGTGAAATAGCAGGATAAGAATCAGCGCCTCTAAACCACCGAGAGATAGGGTGAGACGCTCAGTCTGGGAGAAGAGTCGCTGCTTCTCCACATTGAGAAGAGCCAGGTAAGGTGATTTGGACATCAGGTGAGGATGTTTCAGGAATGTTCAACTGGTAAGAGGCCCTGAGACAGAGCCAGGACACGCTGGGGACATTATATCTCTCAGGTAGCCTGGGAATGGCTCGGGAGGACAGGGCCTCTCTGTTTAGGTACCTGCCCCCACAACCTCAATTTGGATAAATGGACACTGATGTGTGAATAGATGAATGATAAGCAAAGCTCAGTCTGAAAAATGAATCACTGATAAGCAAATTTTCATGAAAACAATCTAAAATATAATGAAAAGAAAATACGGGAGCCTTCTGTTTTTAGCTTCTCAGTATGAGGTCAGTGCTAGAGGATAACATTATTTGAACCTACAGAAAACTACTCTGAAGAGTGATGGAAGCAATTCAAGTTTTTGTCAAAGCGGCATGGTAAATAGTGGAATTTTCTATTTAAAGGCTGTACTAATTGGCACAGGTGAGGTGCAAAAAGAGGACTATTGTTTTTGGCCGTGAGGCACAGTGGAGCTGAAATGAGTTTAAATTGATGTATTTCATCACATTCACTCTTAAAATAAAAGGGTTGGCATATCCAATGTACGTTCTTGGATTCATGTAATGGGTTTTAGTGACACCAGAAGATGAATAATGTTTAAATGAAAAGTACAAGAAGAACCAGACAGAAAATCACTGTGAAGAACAGATAGAGGAAGAAATTAATCTTGTACTCAGATTTGTTATAAAGAGACTACTTTTCGGGCCCTGGATAGCTCAGTGGGTTGAGCAGGTGCCATTTGTCGAGGCTGTGGTTCGAGTCCCAGCCTGTTGCTCTATAATGCAATGTCTCTACCCGTTTCCTGTCTACCTACTTTGTTAATAAAGGCCATTAGTGCCACAAAAACCTAAAATAAAATAAAGAGACTACTTTTTAACATTTGAAAACTATAAAATATACGAAAAATATGAATAAATTCAATTGATATCTTATTTCATCTTTTAACTTAAAGTATTATCCAAAGATGTAGCATCTATTCGGCACTGATAATTCAATGTTGCAAAGAAAAAAAACTCAAAATGGAACAAACCTTCTATTTGCCTGGAAGAAACGAGGAAGAATAACACCTCATTTGGCCTTTAGCAATTATTAACTGACAAAGATTTTTGTTGATGCTAAGCCATGCCTGTTGACGGGGCTGCAGCCGACTTTTTCTGCTGCTTCCTTTTTCTTCTCAAGGAAAAAAATTACATTTTGGACTCACTGCTACGATGGAGAAGGACATATAAAACTATGTTTTACTAAATGATAGCTTCTCATCCTGAACCAAAGACAACCATCATTTTTGTGCATGCAGGTGTTAACTGTTATGTTGCCGTGCTTAAGTGAGATGTGATATAACAGTCAGTGCCACAGTAAACACCAACATGTGCTGATGTTAACCATAGTCAGGACTGATAGCTTTTCAGTCTCCTGTGTCAAAAGACCTAATGGAGCTGAATAAAGGAGATCCCAGGAAGTTTTGAGGATTCAAAAAAATGTGTTAGTTGGCAAAGGAAATGTACTGTGAAATAAATGTGGGGAGGCATGATATCTATCAGGCCGATAAATGTTTGGAGTATGAGTGTCTTTTGTTTTACTCACACGAAAATCATTTGAGGAGCCAGGACTTCTCTCTGCTCTTATCATTTGACCAGAACCATTAAAATATCAGTTTTTTATCACTGCATCATAGATTTTTTTTATTCTCCTGGATGCACAAACAACGGTATTCATGACGATTATAATAAATATAAAAGTAGTACTTTATCGGTTATCTGTATTAGTAGTCAAAGAATCAAGACTTTTCCTTCAAGAGAGTGAGAATCAGAAACCTGAGACTTTGCAGATTGCAGACCAAACCTTCATCTTGGGGAGAAAAAGGAAAAATATTTACGTGTCCCAGCCAGTTATCCAATTTCTCTGTGGCTTAGTAACCAGATTTATTTCCGCAAGTCTGCATTTAACACTTACATAAACTAAGAAATTTTGTTCCAGTTAACCAGCTCTGACGCACTCCTGTAGGCAAACTAAACGACCAAAAAGAGAATGGCTAAGTCCAGGTTGTCCATTAAAACATATGTGGCTTCTACCTGTTTTAATGTAACTTATAGGTCAAACAGCCTTACTCTAAAGTGGTTTTCAGGGTAAAACAGTTTAAAAAGTGACACTAAACAGGGCTGTACGCTTACTTTTTTGAATGGTAGCACTGGTGCTAGCAAGTTAAAAATTTTAGTAGCACAAATAAAAATTTACTAGCACACCCGGGTGGACAGTTAGTAGGGGTGCAACGATACACTAATCTCACGATACGGTACGATACACGATACTGAGGTCACGATAACGATACGATATTATAGCAGTATTTTTTTAACAACCTTGAATGAGGAACATTTGACTGGAAAAAATTGTCTTTTATTTGAAAGACACAAAATACAAAACAATACTGTGCGTTTGCCCTATTGTTACAGTTTGTAATGCTTTATAACTGTTTAAGTTTTAAAGAGAAAGCCAGGCCAACCATTTTCCACAAACTGAACTAAAAGTAAATGTCAGGTTTGCATTATGCATCTTCAGTTTCATACAATAAAAATATTTTGCCACAAACTGAATAATTTCTCTCATGTATGATTTGACTTTTTTATTTTCCAGAAATTTAACAACTAAAATTAAATAAATAAATAAAAGTAAATAAATACATACAATTTTACATCATAAAAAAGATTGATTTATGCTCATCTTATAAGTGTAGGAGGAGATTTATTTTTGTTAAGGTTATTTTGGTAATTCAGGGTTCATTATTTTATAAATATATTCTTTATATTCTGTAAATCAGGGACTATAATTACACTAGTCAGTTTATCTGTAGTGATTAGTCTGTTTTAGATTGGGCGGAGTGATACAGCACTAGGTGCTGTGTTGATGTTCTAAAATCCTACGCTGTTGAGCGGACATTAAGTTTGGTCCGCGTGTTGAGGCGCAGTCGCCACGCGCGGTCGGATCATGGATGTATTAATAGTATTAATAGCTTTTCCACACGGCGCCCCGGCCGTATGGTCGCGAAAATATGGTATTTATATATGAAATGTCAGAATAGGTAATTTTTTTGACGACACCCCGGTTGAGAAAAGGCTGATGTAGGTCAAGAGACATTCATATTGATTTTCACACTTTTTTTAACATGACCCCAGCGCAACTCACTCGCACAAATGCGAGTGGATACATATTTCTCTTCGCACCGGATGATTTTTATTCGCAAATGCGATGAAAACTGTCGCACTGTACAGCCCTGCTAAAGAAACATCAACTCATGGTATTTTAAAAAAGTAAAGTCAATGGGCATTTACAATGTTAAGCAAACCAAATCATGTGACATTTGTTTATATGAACTTGTTTACTTGTAAATATACATGATGAACTTAACAATATACAAAAAGGTGACAAATGAAACTTTCCAACAAATAAAATAGGCTGTGGATGTGACCTCACCACTCAATATGTTTATCTGTGTGTAACTATGCTTAACTGTTTGGACTGCATTCAACTGAAATCAACGATTTTACCGTAAACCACAACATTTTATTGCTGCGGTTTGGAAAATTCCACAGCAATAGTGTCGTTCTAGTCGTAGGACTTCCAGCGGTTTGTACGCTGACCTAAACATCTGTCAGTGAATCCTGCACTACTCTTGACGAATCTCCCGTCCCAATGCGGTGCAGCTGTATTCATGCACTTTGTATGTTCCTGAATGGTGAGTTTAGTTTATGTTGTTTGGTTCAGCGTGTGAAATGTAGCAGAACAGTCTGAGTCAGTTCTGCTCCGGGATGATGATGGTCCAACACTCATCTGCTCTGTGTGAACCAATGACAAGCTCTTTAAACATATTCTCACTTACCCACCCACATCTCCTCTCTGTTATCCAACTCACACACAGGCGTATATACAAACACACATTCTGTACAATCTGCTGTGTGATCAATCACAAGCCTTGAACTCCACCATCAAACGCACGAATGCAAACTATAATACAATCAAGCAATTCAATTCAGTAATGGGCCTATTATTGTCCTAAAACTGCCGCTTTTGTATACTGTGATCACCTAATAATAGTTGATTTTAATCATAACAAACAGATCAATAACGTGTTATTTGAGCTTTTCTTGTAGATGCCTGAGAAAAATAAATCAAATAAATGAAGGCATTAACACATCAACACTTGCACACATGTGCTGCTGCTGACAGCTGTGTCAAACTCAGTCCAAGCCCGAGTTACCTCTGCCCAGTTCTGCTTTGCCACATTCATGTGATGAACTGCTGTGTAAGCAACGACTTTCTGAATTTGTGTGAGTGTGTGTGAGAGAGAGTGAGTGTGTGTGTGTGTGTGTGTGTGTGTGTGTGTGTGTGTGTGTGTGTGTGTGCATCCAAGTACATTTGACTGGCGCCGCTCTACTGCTGGCAGCAATTATGAAGACATGAAACAGATACTCCGAGATTAACGTTTTATACAACGCTGAGAAACAGACATGTGCAAAATATGGTATGTACACAAAATATAATAAAGTAGTCTGTTTGCACTTAAGAAATAAAGTCATTTGTTGACGGTGAAATTATATAATTACAAAGAGAACAATAATGGCAGAAGTGTTCCTGAGGGTATGCTCATAAACCCAGAAATGCCAAGTCCATTCTTGCCCCCAGTACGCCACATGCCAATATTTAGTCAGAACCCTTTGGCATCTGACTCCAACATGCGGAGTACCCTTCAATTTATTTTTCCAAAGTGCATGAAGACTGTCGCGAAGGGTGCATTTGGACCTTTTCCTAACACTAACAAAGTAGTTTCTGTGCCTAAACTATCTCTACTGGATTTGACCAAACAGCAATGTTTAACACACTGAGTTTGAGTACAAACACAAAAGTATAGCATAGTATGAAAATAAAGGATGCCTATTTATTTCCATAATAGCTGACTGTGTTATAAGTGTTATGATTGCATGAAAGACACAGTTGTAGATTCGTGCAGCTGATGATGTTATCTTTCGACATACTTCACTGTTGTCAGTCAACTGTGTGGCTTCTTTCCTATTTCTTTGGTTCATGTTATGTGAAAGAAACAGGGCATACACCAGATAATACAAATTAAAACATACTGTGGGAAATTTAAATAATATTATTTTTTATTTATATATAACGAGTGTTTTCAAGCATTTTCAAGCATCTTAATGGTCCAGTGACTAAAATGAATAATATTATTAAGAGGTATAAGCCCCATGGGACTGTAGACAACTTCGCAAGACATGATTTAACGAGAATGGTAGTGTGAACAGTGGACAAAAAAGAGAAAAGGTTTAACTAACTCCAAGGTCAAGGTACATCACTGCCTGTCTCCACCATCCACTGCCTTATGAACAGTAATGGGCTGTACGAATTACACTATTATAGAAGAAAAAAAAACTATTTTAAAATCCAGATTAAATTAGCTAACATGATGATGGTTCGGAAGTGTTTTCCAACTGCTTAGCTGCTTACAACTGCTAGGCTTTGGTTCTGTGCAGGGCATAATGAATTCTCAAGACTATCAAGGCATCCTGGAGCAGAACTCATTGCCTGGTGAGAGGAGGTTCAGCCTCAGTTCAAGGTCAGCTGCCCACCAACAGGATAATGACCCAAAACACACAGCTGAAAGCACCAGGAATGACTGATATTAAAAACAAAAAAAACACACTGGACCTTTCTTGAATAGCCCACTATGAGGCCTGATTTTAATCTTTTGCAAGTATGTGGAAAAATCTGTGAAAATCTGTGAATAATGCATATTGTGGAAGGTACACTTCGAACCTGAGATGGCTGGAGTCAGTCAAATACCAATTTGGCAGATGTAGAAGTTTCACACAGCGCAAGATTGTTGGCAGTATTTGATGCAAAAGGTGAGAAGCTACATAATTTAAGGCTATTGTGTGTGCTATTATTATTTATATTATCATTTAGGGTCACATGAAAATCAAGAAGAAAGTCTGTTTTGTGTTAACATAGATAAATAATGATGTACATTATTAGCGTTTGTCATTTTAAAGTAAAGTTTAAAGGTACGGTTTATGTGTTGTGTGTGTTTTTCTTTAATTAATTAAAGGGGTACCACCAAATTTGTCCATGTATGTATAGCTACGCAATAAAGAAAGAGCAGAACAGGTGAGTAAAAGTGAAATAACTATAAGAATGAGGTGAAAGAAAAGGGGTTTACAGTCATGGGCAAAAGTGGATGAAGTGATATCCACTGATGAGTCATGAACCTACACTGGCACAACAGATAATGTTCGCCCTTTCTGTGTCGCCTCTTGGCAAAGGTCCTCATTGTAAATGAGAACTGGTTTTCCATTGACTTACCTGAATAAATAAATGTTAAGTAAAAATAAATAAGTAAACATTCACTTAAAATATAAAAATGTCAACCTGAAGAAAACCAGGAGATTCCACAGTCACTGATGATGCAGGATGGAACAGTATGCCAGGTGACAGGGACAGTAAATAACTCTTATTACATCAGTCCAAAGGCAGGTTTTGTTGATGATGCAATTATTTTTCAAGGATGGGAAAGAATATTGCACTCTCATACTTTTCTTTAGGAAATCATTTCAATTACATGGCCAGAAAACAGTAAAAAAAAAAAAAAAAAAAAAAGAGAAAAAAGTACAACAAATTGTCAACCACCATACAAGAAAGGTGCAACTTGATTTATGAAAACGTTTTTTTCTCTTCTTCCTCAAAGTGAAGGCCGTAACACAAATATTCAAGCTGTCCTAAAGCCAGAGGAGGTGCAACAAAGTACTAATTGTGTGTCTCTGTCTGTGTGTGTTTAAAGGGTAGGGTGAGGGGGGAGCCCAGGGTCATGATTTCATAATTTGGAATGAAGATTTCACATTTTTGCTGAGGGCAAAAAAATTACGACTGAAAATGTTACAATGAGAAGATTCAAGTCGGATGAATGAAATTCATAAATGAGTACAGCATAAGGAAGTGTAAGCTTTCCTTTTTTGTCTTCATCCTGTCGGATAAGAGCGTGTCTCTGTGTGCAGTGTGTATGTGCACTCTACTTTCCACCATGGATGACTTTACCCAGTCAGCAGAGAGAGCAGAGAGCTTTCACCTTGTGTTCGGCAGGAAGGAAAACATGAGAAACCCATACACCCAGATTACACAAACATGCTAGGGCATACGAATGCACACACACGCGCATATCCTAGATATCCTCCCCTACCGCCCACACACTGGCTTCCAACACACACACACACACCCACACGCTGGACCCCAGCTCACTAGAACGATGAGTCACTCTGCTGGGAACTCCATGCTTTCCCCATTACTACAGAGGGGATAACTGACGGGATAACATGCTGAAAAAGACATGTAGAGAGTTGGGTTGATAACAGAATGGAGATGAGGAAAAACGGATAAAAGAGAGAAAAAGACTCATTGAGGAAAGAAAATGAGAAGGAGGAGTCAGAAAGTGTGGGACGTAGTTAGGGAAGAACCTTAACCTTAAACATCAGTGGTTGTTCGGCTGCACAGGCTACAACAAAACTGTAAATTTAAACCTCCAGGCGCGGTGCAAAACTAACCAGATGACAAAAAAATAGATATGCAAAAGTCACGCTTTCTTGATTACTACTGCCTGACTGTCCTTTGAAATATGCTGCTGGAAAACAGACAAAGAAGAAGAAAGCCTCTCGAGAGGTTCAGAGTAATCTTAATGTCTTCCACATTTCATATAATTAGTTCCTGTTCTGCTTTTATCAACTTCACTGAACACAACACCAACTATACACACTTATGTATACAGTGTAGCACTAAGTACAAATTATGATTCGGTTTTCATGCACAAACTCTAACGTAAACAGGAAGTGATAAGCTTTTTACAAAATAAGTTAAAAAATTCAAATAAAAACCATGCAGACAAAGTTGTGCCAACTGCAACTTTCTTAGTAGATTCTGGTTTCCTCTTAAATTACATCCAGGAATTTTTGTCATGTTAAAAAAATCAGTTCCAGTGTCATTTGAAGGAACGTTGTATTAATGTTAATTAGTGTCATCATGTAGCTCTCGCGGTCTCTTGTATCTGCTATCAGCAAAAAACACCCAAAGCAAATCTGAACTGCATATAGGTTTGCATTTCCATGTCACCCATCAACAACGATATCCCACATCCAGTACAGATACTTGGGTTTACTCTTCATAAAACAAATCATGTCTTCTCAATATTCATCTTAAATATAAGTAGGCCATCAAGTTCCCAGTGCAGAATAACAGTAGATTCTGATCATGGAGAAACTGCTATAACAAAATTAATTATTGAATACTGAACTGGAATGTTGTTTTTTTGTTTTGTTACGTAAACCCAAAATAAAATTGCAGCATGAAGACCACCAGGAAGTTTACATTATTGGTGACTGGATTCCTATGGAATCAACCGTCAGTGCAGTTACATGCACATCTAAATCAAGCTATTGGCAACAATTTAGCTAAGGATTAAACTGGAGCTTCCGAGAAATCCAAGTATACATGCGTGAGAAGACAATCGATAATTACTTCTCCTACTATGTTGATATTCTGGCTTTCACGGTATCGCCACTGTCGGAAGGGGGAGTCCCGGGGCAGTCTCTAGCTCGGCTAAAGCCTGAATTATGGTTCTGCGTTAAATTCAAAATAAAGTCGTGAACTTTCAGCGCTCTTTTCTTCGTGTGTGTCTGTGTGTGATTTTCTTTTTTGGGTTGTTTTGTTTTTTTGCACAATAGTTATCCTTATCTCTTTGATTCACTCTGACCGTAAAAACCGGAAGCTAAACAAAGTATCAACTAGCGCTCTGGGGGGGTACTGCACCGCGGCGAAACGGAGCGACGGAGAAGTCCGAAGGGTTCACGAAAGCGTCACGGCAACGGCGTAGGCTCTGCGTTGGTTTAACGCAGAACCTTAATTCAGCCTTAAGCGTGCATTGCGTATACATGCCGGAATAACTTGGATTAGGACGCATTATCTGGCACTAATAGCTCCATCTCAAGAGCTTCGGTTCAGTTCGACTACAGCCCGGCTAAAGTATATACATGGCTATTAAAAATTCCATATGGGTCGGATTTAAGCAACAATTCGACTTTCTGTTAGTGCATGTAAAATTACCGACTGAGATCGTAGCAGAAGGGTGGAGAAGGAGAGGAGAGTGAATGAGAGGGAGACGGAGAGAAGGGAAGACCAAAGACAGTGAAAAAAGGGATAAAAATAGAAAGAAAAAGAGGCTGCAGGGAAAAAGATAAAATTCTCTGCAGTGAAAGGCATGACTGCCTTAAATACATTTTAACAAGAGAAACAGAAGAAGCATTTTAAAAGTTGCTTGCTTTCTAGTAAAAAAAGATCTTTCTGAGAAAATATGTGAGGGAAGTGAGATTCAGATAGGGTGGGAGCAACAAGTGTTGCCCAAACTAAAGCCAGGAGGTTACTTTATGTCATCTTGAGTGGCTCTAAATTGGCAGTAAAATCCAAAAACCTATTTTTTTTTTTTCAAAGATGAATGAAACTGTCTCTAAACAACCCCTATGCACCATATAACCACAGTCAAAACACACCCACAAACATGAACACACACAGTTGAGCTGCAGTACTCGCCCGAGGATCCACAGAGGAACCTTTCAGTTCAGGTAAACACTTGTTCCAAACAAAAACATTCCAGGCAAAGTGAACACTTCAATAATAATAATTATAATTAGAGTCAGAACATCTGCATTTACAGATTCAGACAAACAACAGCACCAGCATGCTGCATGTGACCTCTTACAGCAGGTTGCATTTAGGTTTATCTTTTCACTGTAACCCAATCAGAAAAGAATTAACAAGCTCAATAACTGTCTGATTAACTTGCTGGAAGGAGGATGCAGCAAACTGTTAAAAAAAAAAGAAAAAATGTTTCCCTAAGAGTAAATGAGTGACCAATAAAGAAAGAAAGCCCTCATTAGACTGGCTCTGAGCACATACCCGGCTCACAGACATCAGATTATCCAACCAGTTAGCTGCAGATAGCAACTCAGATAAAAGGCCAACTTACAGAGCACCACTACGATTTGGTTTCAAAGTTTGTTGATTTTGAGACACTCTGTGTTTGCTTGTACGTGTGTGTGTGTGTGTGTGTGTGTGTGTGTGTGTGTGTGTGTGTGTGTGTGTGTGTGTGTGTGTGTGTGTGTGTGTGTGTGTGTGTGTTGCTGTGATTCAGGAGACAGATTAGAGGGACTGTTCTAGATCAAAGGCAGCAGCAGATGGAGGGAGGTTTCCAGAGTTCAGACATGTTAAACCTGAGAACTTAACATGAACACACAAGGTATCAGTGCTCTAGCCGTCTCTACAAAAAACCTCTACAAAAAACACTTAAAAAAAATAAAAATAAAAAAAAATATATATATATAAATATATATATATATTTGTGCTTTCATTATATATATATATATATATATATATATATATATATATATATATATATATATATATATATATATATATATATATATATATATATATATAATAATAAATATATATATATATATATAAATATATATATATATATTTGTGCTTTCATTATATATATATATATATATATATAATATAATAATTAATATATATATATATATAAATATATATATATATATATATATATATATATATATATAATATAATAATAAATATATATATATATATAAATATATATATATATATTTGTGCTTTCATTATATATATATATATATATATATATATATATATATATATATAAAATATAATGATATATATATATATATATATATATATATATATATATATATATATATATATATATATATATATAATGAAAGCACAAATCAAAAAAGAAACAGAAAAAACAGAGTCCATTTTGTTGAGGTGAGTTTAAAGCAAGTGAAATACACCTGATTGCACCATCTCCCTCTTTAACTAAAACATTAACCAAATGTTGACCAAAGGAAAAGCCACCATTTAGAAATCATTTAACCAAACAGGGTTCACATGCTCATCAAACAAGCGTATCTAGTGCCAGATACAGAGGCATGTTTCTCCTCACTGACATTTTTGAATTATTGTGAATATTTTCACAATTTTGCAGAAATTGTGAAAGATTTTCTGTTTCTAGTAGCCGTGTCTGTAACTTTTACCCCGGCCTAATGATGCTATGTGGTGCTTTAGAGTTAGTTTTATTATTTAACAGGTGAATCCCTGCATTTTATCCTGCTGCTGAGTCTGTGGCTGTGATGAAAGCTGCTCGCTTTTTTCCTGTTTTGTTTCAATTTGTGATGGACAAAGGGGCGCTTACATGGTAATAATAATACAAAGATAGGTATGAATTGCTGCATATTTTCTTGCTGGCACCATCATTTCACTGTTATCTATAATCAGCTGTAATCTGATGTGTTTTGCACCACCTATATGGCAAAATAAAACAACTGCTCAGTTATCACTGCTATCTTCTGTAAATTTAAGATTCTTTCTCTTTTTTTTCCTACCCTGCTTTCTTTCCAAACCCATTTTTTAAGTGCTAAGCAGCACTGTTGAAATGTGAGTTGGGTCTAATCGGGTCACTGCAATCAACATTAACGTCTGCTGTCAGCAGCAGCTGCGTGTGATGAAGCCACCTCTGATGGAGTGTGTCAGACTTCATCCAAACCAGTTGTAATTGGCAGAAAATTTGAACCAATTCACCAGAAATTCACAAACAACTTAATGTGTTAATGTTTCAAGAATGTTACATATTATCCTCTGAGTGATATTTATTATCTATTTAACAGATGGTGAGCATTTAGTCTTCGTGCAATGATCATGAACAATAAACAAACCACTTAAAATACTTATATACCACCTATAATGCAATGAAACCCCGTTTGCTGATATAAGTATTATGTAAAATATATGAGAAAATTAAGATAAATGAATTTATGCAAATAGCGTCCGTGCACGGGTCGACCAAAATGTACAAATTGAGACAAATGAACATACGATAAACCACATTTATCATCTCATAAAATGTATTCTTACAAGTCTGAATGTAAGGTTATTTATATTACACTGAAAGCACTGACATCACCTTAAAAATGCACCAAAAGTGAGGGATTATGAGCATTTGTGATTTCAAATGATGCAAATGCCTTACATTGCCATTTCAAAGGAATCTTCTTTTTACCCTTCCTTATAGAAAAAAACAACATGTTGTAAGACCGAGTATAGAGTGCACCCATTCCTAACGTGCAGCAGAAATACATCTAGTATTAGTTTAGTTTCCACGATTAATCCTATCGGACCAATTTATCTATCAACACCAATCAATTAGTGATAAACCCTCGCATCAATACCACATCTACAATTCTATTCTAAAATAGTATACATAAAAAAATATTGTTTTAAACAATCACCAAAATAGTAGCGAGTAATTATAGTGAAGTAGAATAGTAATAGTAGTAATACCAGTAATTCAATAGTATAAATTTGGCAGTCTAACAGCGATGGGTAATTTGTCTAGGATGTATGGATGGATGACAGCTGGGATAGTCTGTCATCGACAGCTCAAATCAAACGAAACAGGTTTAAAAAATGGATTTGTAGGCTTGAGGACACTTGTCATTCAAGTCTGTGCTGATAACAAGGTCAAAACAGACATAATTACATGCACAAAATTATGTGGACAATTTTAGCTGCAGTATGAAGTTTGTCTAAAAAAAGCACCACTCGCATAGCCGTAGTTTCATTTTCATTTGTTCCTGTCACCTGCCAGCCAAATCAGATATGATTACCATGCTCGATAACATCCATTTATCCTTCTTTAAGACTGCAAACACTCCATGAAGACAACAAACAGAGCAGAAACAGGAAGGGGGGCAGACGGATGCACAGAGAAAATAAAATTATATAAGGCAAAGGTACAGAGTCACACTTTGGAGATGGAAAGAATGATCGATATTGCAGGTGGGGGAATAAAACTAAAAGGAGAAGAATAAACATAGAGAAAGAAAAACAGATGTGTGTGACAGTTTTTACTAATTTGCCAAAGCGATTTGAACTGATGTATGTCCACACACACTCCCCACGCGGCCTCTGACACGTTTTGACTGTCACTTAATGTGAACAGACAAGTCTATCAATTAAATATGACCAGACAAGTAAAAATAGTAACTTCCTCGCTAGAAAAAAAGCTCTGAAGGTGATGTGGTCAAACACTTTCTACTGAACTGCATCACTTTCTTTGCTGTCTTTTATATTTGCCCATTTTCTTAAAACTAAGGGTTAACTGGTGACATCGTCAAACACAAGGGTCTCTTCATGACATAGATGGATTTCAGACTTACAGTTACACATATTAATGTTTTTCACATGTAATCTAGGGTTGCATGTTCTTTTTAGTACCTGCACTTAGTCACGATTCCCAAAAACAGGACGAACACAAAGTGCGATAAACAAGTCAATTGCCAAACCTAGTACATTCATCAGGATAAACAAGAAGAGTCAATAAAATTTTGCAATGTGTTTTGCTGCCAGAACACGATGTGCTCTTAATTCCTACCAATTACTTAAAGACAGAAAAGAATACATAAATAACTGGACAGTTTTTTTCCTTTAGCACTAACAGCATTTACAAAGAGTGTTGTGTAAGTGAATTTTAAAGCAATTTTAAGAAATTTAGAGACAGTTAAATCAAATTAATTGTATGTTGCAATAACTTTGACCTTGCACACTGACACAGAGTAGCCAAAAGAGTCGTATCATGAGGGAAAACAGAGGAAAAGCAATGCCACCTACAAATTAAATCATCTACAGGATGTAGAAATGTGTTGCTTTTGCAAACAGTTCAAAGTCAAAACATATCCTGGTTATAATCATACATGACAGGAAAAAAGTGTCCATATTAAAGGAGTTGAAACTGATAAAAATCCAAGGAGTTTGGCTTTAAATCTTTGAATAAAACAATGTAAGTCATTCCAATCATTATTATTTGACATTAAACATTATTCGGGACAGAAATCCTGTGTCTATAGAAGATACAACCATTTCAACATTATCACCTCATGCAAATTTCAGTACAAATAAATATATGTTCTAGTTACCAAAGGACAGAATATTCAAATCAGTCTTCCCCCTTCAATACAGCGATGGCAAAGATCCCAAAGACACGCACACATTGTTCACACTCGGAAATGCCACTTGAACACTTATGCAAGAGGTGAGGATTTGACCTTAAAACTAAAAAGCAGCTGAGACATCGGTGTCACCCCACTGTACGACATATCAGAGCAGGCAAACTTATACTTTTCTAATATGAGAGTATTTGTTGAACCAATAACACAACAGCTTTTATTTTGCTGGCAGCTTTTTGAGTTTAAAGCTAGGATTGCACTTTTCAAGGCCTTGATGTCTACAAATGAAGCTTAAGAGATTATCGATCACTGTTTCCAAAATAACGTGCCTTAGGTACGGTGGAAGTAACTGCTTCAACCGTCAGTACAAGTGGATTTGATGTTGCACTAGGGATGGGCGGTATGGACTAAAAAATGTATCACGATCATTTCTGGCATTTATCCAGATAACGATAAAAATGACGATAAAAAAAATACCAATTCAACTCCATCTTTGTAACTATAAATCTATCACCACATTCAGTCTTTGGAGCCAAATCACTGCTCTAAAAGATACTAAATACTACTTACTTTCTTTCTTTCTTTCTTTCTTTCTTTCTTTCTTTCTTTCTTTCTTTCTTTCTTTCTTTCTTTCTTTCTTTCTTTCTTTCTTTCTTTCTTTCTTTCTTTCTTTCTTTCTTTCTTTCTTTCTTTCTTTCTTTCTTTCTTTCTTTCTTTTCAGGCTCCCATCCTTCCTTCCTTCCTTCCTTCCTTCCTTCCTTCCTTCCTTCCTTCCTTCCTTCCTTCCTTCCTTCCTTCCTTCCTTCCTTCCTTCCTTCCTTCCTTCCTTCCTTCCTTCCTTCCTTCCTTCCTTCCTTCCTTCCTTCCTTCCTTCCTTCCTTCCTTCCTTCCTTCCTTCCTTCCTTCCTTCCCTGGATTTAACGCAGAACCATAAATCAGTTTTACACAAAAACGTCATCAACAGGAATTTATCGTTTTTACCGTGAGATACAAATTCTTATATGAGGAATTTTTTCCTTTTCGGTTTATCGTGAACGGTAAAATATCGCCCATTCCTATGTTGCACTAGACTTTCTAGTTTTAATAAACACTGACACAAAGCAGATGCTTATTAATATCTGTCATTTCATTTATAGTTCTATAAGGCCACACTTATACTTGTGTGAGCTTCTCTGTAGGTACTGGAGAGAAGCTCAACATATATTCTGCCAGTCAAACTATATGTTGGCCAAAGCCTGATTGTATAATAAATGATGAAAGATGACTCAAAACATTGGCCAATTTAAGAATCGCAGTTGCCCCAAACTGGGCAAAGGGGCCGAGAGGTTATTGACAGAGTTGCAGTGAATTACATAATGTTAAGATACATCACCATTGCACTCTTATCTGGTTAGGTAGAAAAGTGTACACTTTGATCACATCTTGATTGTTTTATTGCAAGTCCACTGTGGTGATCTACGAAGGCTAAATCATAAAATCTCATTGTCATTGTACAAATACCTCAGAGACTAACTGTAGATATGAAGTTACTGTTTAAATGTTCTGTCCACATCTTAAACAGACTGGAAAGTAAAAGAGGATGTCATTAAAACTTTGAAAAAAGAAGAAAGAAAAAGACTAGGGGTTCCTAGAGCTTATGCTAGTGTACATCACATGCACACACACGTGACATCAACCGTTCCCCATCTCCCCTTTCTGCCTTGTTGCAGTGCCACAATGATTGTAATATGAGCACACTCCAAAGATGTGGTTGCTGAATACTTGACCATATGTCTGTGCAGTAAATGGTAAAACAAACCAAATCACAATTTTCTTGAATATGAATGTGAGAGAGACAGGAATATAACATGTAAATGTTAACAATAAGTGAATGTTGTTCATCCTATCTTCAGAACGCCACAATTATAATCTTATTGTGTTGGAAACACTACAGTCCACTGCATCCTCAATGATGGTTTGGCAAGTAATCACCCGTGATGTCAAAATAGTGTTTTTCCAGCATAGACGGGCACTCTGTTGAGCTTGAATAATCTTGCTGGGTAGCTCAATTTTCAAAGTCAACAAGGCACTGGGGAGAATAGTTACAGCTTTTACAGCTAACCTAAGTGATGTTGATTTCCCTGGCAGGGCGGCAGCAGTATGTCAAAAACTACCAGAAAATCTTTCACACCTTTTTGGTAATTACTTGTTAAGATATTCTGGTCCAGATCAACATACATACAAACCTCACGCAGACTCTTTTCATTATTTATGAAGATAAAATGGTAAACGTACTCCAGGAACCTCACATTTATCAGTCTTTAATTTGATACCATTAGAAACTTGTTTTCTGGGCAGAAGCCTCTATAAGCCTATAGCATACAACGTATTTGTATGAGTTGCCTGCACATTGTTTAACATTAATCCCCCACAGAATAAAACTCCTATTCAACCATGCGGATGCCTCAAAAGGAAAAAGATACTAGGTTGCAAAGGCAAGTGATCCACAACTCAACTGTAGGATTTAACAGAGATTACAAAGGGTGAGAGAGTTATAGTGATACAGTCAAGATTATTGACATGAAACAATAACACTATTGTAAAGCATTTTGTCCAACTAATATTTATGAAGATTAACAAAAAAAAAAAAACATACGATAGTGAGAACAAGCCAGAATAATTCAAAGACAACTATGAACTCACCATGACCAAGTCACTGACCTATTACACAAGTGCAGTTTTAAACTTAATGCTCCTCCTGCAGCTTCATGAATTCCAGCTGCTGTTATTCCATGAAAAGATGTAAAACAAGGTCATAGAAACTAGCAACCAATCCATACTGAATTTTGGGAAGGATGCTGACAAATGTATCTTTTTTTTGGCATTTTAGATTTTGATGTTGATGGTCTGGGAGTTTTCTCGCATGTGGAACATCTCAGTTACACTGAGATGGAAAAATTGTTTGGTTATTTTTATCAACCTTCCAATGGTGTGTTTCACAGGGAACTGGCAACTTCATGTGAGGAGCCTGCTCTAGCTTGACATTACAGATGAAAAAAAGGGTCCAAGATAACGCTACATATAAATATAGCAAAAGCTTTAGAATTTAGATTTAGAATAATGCCAAAAAATAGGGCTGGGCGATATATCGAGATTTTAATATATATCGATATATTTTTAAACACGATATGGTACGAGACAATATCGTTTATATCGATTTTTTAAAAAAAAAACATTTTTTTTTTTTTTTTTTACATTTTTTTTTTTATGATTTTGATATAGCTTATTTTGTGACAAATTGACTTGAATGTTTTATTTGAGATTTGCACAAATGTTTTGTTATTTGCACAACTGTCAACCTCAGTGGAAAAGTCTGCCTGTTACTGTCTACATTGTATTAATTGCACAGTGTATTTTAATTTAATTGTTATGCAGGAAAGGGATATTTGTTTTATTTTATTCAAGAAGCATTTTTATTCTATATATGCAGGCAGTTTATTTTTATTTCATTTGTTTTATACATTTTGATATTGTGCAGACCTCTGTTAACAAAGGTACCTGTGTGACATTTGGCACGAGGCTTTGTATTAAAACTGACTGTTTTTTTAAGGGTTTGCCTCAGAAAAAAATGAAGCTAACAGAGATGCTATGCTATAATGCTTTGGGGGAAACCCCAATTAAGGCACAGAAAAAAATCCAGATATATATCGAGTATCGCCATTTAGCTAGAAAATATCGAGATATGACTTTTGGTCCATATCGCCCAGCCCTACCAAAAAAGTATGCACAGTTGAACTTTCACGTCCCATCTATCCTCGTGTGACTATTTGTTTCCTTAACAGCTGCAACACATTCATCAATGGTTTAAGGACTTGTTTATTACACAAAAAGGACGTGGAAAGTCTCTCATTTCAAGACTGGAAAACCATTCACAACCTTAAAAAAAAAAGAAAAAAGATTAGAATTGCATAATCAATACACTATGATTGCCCTTATCAGTCAACTGAAATCAGGGGGACTGACTCCTCCACACCCCCAAGTTCAAAACCACTTATGTAGCTGCACATTGTGGCTTAAACTTGTGGCGACTGTTGCCAATTATGAAGTATGCAGATGGACAATTCTGGTTTTCTCTTGTAAATCAACTCCCGAACTTTACAACAGAACAGAGCTCCTAGGTTAGCGTCGACCAAAGAAGAGGTTAAACTGCATGAAGAGCAGGGTGGAGGAGTACAAATACCCATATCTAGGCCCCTTGAAGTTGGTTTAATATCAAGGCCTGGCGCTTTCTGTTTCTTTCATGCACTCGCAAGCACGCACACACGCACGCACACACACACACACACACACACACACACACACACACACACACACACACTCACACACATCAAGAACAGTGTGGCCTCAGACCTGGCAAGCTGCTCTCAAGTTCTTGGAGCAGCTTTCTCTCTAATTTAGAGTTGATTGCTGTGGGCCCTCTGTGTGTGACAAGTGAAATATGAGTGTGGAGAAGAGTATGGAGCCTTGGACGTCGTTTAACTCCATATGCATTTGATTATACGAGTGTGCATGCACAGAGGCACTGGACTGTTTGAGAAATGGGTCTGTGCATGTACATGTGCATGTGCGAGTCTGTGTGGAGTCAGTGTGCACATGTGGTTTTTGGCCAGAGTTGCTGCAGCGATTGAGGGCCATCTGCAGAAATTCGGGCAGAGCAAAAAGTCGAGTTGAACAACAGTACCTTTCTCATTTAAGGAGTGAGATGTTTGGGGTTGAGCTGAATTGAGGTGTTTGAAAATGAACTCAAGTTGAGTAAGTTACATTTCCAGTTCCAGCTCTCTCTTGCTGAGAAAAATGTTTATAGAAATTTCAACAGAGAATTGAATTTGAACTTAGTAAATAACAGATATGCAGATGTCAAACCCAAGGATTGGATTGGATTGTTTATCGCTGTGGACAATTATTTGTTTAATGTTGTCCTTATTCAAGAGCTGGATCTTAACATGTAACAAAACTCTTAACTAAAGGGATATATGTTGATATGTGAGTTGTAACGGATAACTGTTCGCTCAAGAGCCTCATCTTAACAGCAATCATCTGGATTTTGGTGAGTTCAATTTTCCACATGACTGCAGGAACCTAATTTCATGTAAAAGTCATTATTACAAAACCACACACAGCCTCTAAGAGCAAATTAGGTTCCACTATTTGTTACTTTGTGTCAGTCATTGATGGAAGGCTGTAAAACAACAGCAAACAAGCCTCCCAGAGCAAACAGCAAGGTGTGTGGCGTCTCTTGTTTTTTTCTTTCTGTGTACCTTTAGCTTCAGTGAAATGGTCCAGAGATGTGCAACAGCTGATGTTCTGCCTGAATATTGCAAAGTCGCAACTCAGAATGAGGTGGGATGGTGTAAAAAATGCAAATAGTTGCATTTATTACTATTTACTTTGACTTTCATTTTACTCCAGGCAAATAGAGACCTATAAGATGTTACCTGATTGGTCTCATCCAGTTCATTCAACTTGTAAATACATATCCACTTTTGCATTTTAAGCCTTTAACACATGTGGCGTTGTGATCCACCCCCGACACGTTTACGCCCTGGAAAGTTGTGCTACGTCTGAAGAATATATAAGGCTTCCTTTTTCCACCGTAAAGTTTCAACAGACAACTGTCAACGCAATCCGTATTGTAGTGTTTGACAAAGGTATCCCAGAGTAACCCCTCGTCCATGTGGTTTTAGCAGCTTGAGATAAATAATGGCTGTTGAAGCGGAGCCATCAGAGCAATTTAAGATTTTAGATCTCAAGTTTAGACTTGCACACTTCCCTTTCATGCAATGAAATTTCCATTCCATCCATATTTCTTAAATAACCTCATGATGTTCCCATCTTTGTTGATAAGCTGAAGAGCCTTTGCCCATTTCTGGAAAGACTCTGGAAAGACTTTTTATGGGTGCTACTTTTGTACCAAATCATGATTACAGTCAGCCTTCCAGACTATATTTTCACAAGTAGCATGTGTGCTCCAAAAAAAGATCAATAAAATTGAATTGAATTGATTTGAAATTGAATAAAGCGAAACAAAATAATCTGGTTAGTCAAACTTTATTCAACTCATTCACAATAACTAAAATAATCTCACATTTTAAATAATTCGTTTTCCACAAATAAAAAGTGGAGGGGGTAAGCGTAGTACTACATCCTGTTCTCTGATTGGTTCATCATTGCCAACGATAGCGGACACCTGAAGTTAGTGTGAGGTTGGAATAAAGTTGTATTCCAACATTTAATAATAATAATAATAATAATAATGACTTGGATTTATATAGCGCCCTTCTAGGCACCCAGAGCGCTTTACAGAAATCATTATTCATCCATACACATTCTCTCTGGTGGTGGTAGCTATGTTTGTAGCCACAGCTGCCCTGGGGCAGACTGACGGAAGCGTGGCTGCCATATCGCGCCTAACGGCCCCTCCGACCACCACCAACATTCATACACATTCAAACACATTCACACGAGGCAAGGTGGGTAAGGTGTCTTGCCCAAGGACACTACGACAGCAACTGGGACAGAGCGGGATTCGAACCGCCGACCTTCGGATCATTGGACGACCCGCTCTACCACCTGAGCTACTGCCGCCCCTACCTTTGATTATTTGATTATAATTGGATTATGATATAGATTTGAAAATTGGGTTTACGCTAAAAACCCAACTTTGGCTTGACTTCTAATTATAGTAAGGTAACACTGACTAGATGTTGGATGATGGTTACTTGCTAGAACTATATAATTAGTTATCTAACATTGTCTGATGTTGCAACCCGTATCCAACCAAGGACAGACTTTAATACAACCTCCCTGTGTCAGCTGGGAATTTTTTTATTTGTTTATTAAAAGGATCCCCATTAGTCTTCACCATGGGAAGACTATTCTTCCTGGGGTCCACACATAGACATACAAAAGATGATAATATAATAATAATAATAATAATAATAATAATAATAATAATAATAATAATAATAATAATAATAATAATAATAACATGACAATAATAATAATAATAATAATAATAAAGATGACAATAATCCAACTCAAAAAGGGTGAAAAACCTTCACTACAATTCCTGAAATAATACATTGAACCAAAAATAAAAGATTAAGTAACCAACCATCCACATCTTAAGTAGCAATATTTGCTACTATCACCAGATCTGTTCCGCTTTTGAACAAGATAGTTTGCAACGACTTTATAATATACCCATACCTCTATTTATAGTAGTATAAATATATATTACATATCATAATATACTCATACATTATAATATACTCATACTTCTAAACTATATATACACTCATAGCATACAGTGATTTAGAATATATTTACTATTAAATTTATATTTATAATAGTCGGAATGGTCAGACTATCAATCAAGCGGAACGGCTTCATCATATCACATAAAATTGGTTGGAGGTCAGTAATCACAACAAAATTCATACATAAGGTGCACCTGATTATAAGGCGTACTGCCAATTTTTGAGAAAAATTAAGGATCTTAAGTGTGCCTTATGGTGCAGAAAATACGGTACTTAAAGAAAATGTAAGCAGAAAATGGTTTTCTCTTAGCTGTCGTGCTTTGAATCTGGACTGAATGAACTGGTTCAACTGAATTACAGGGAACTGGATTAAACTGGAATATAACTGGACAGAACCGTATAGTTCATAATTGGACTGCATTGCGAGTGTTTTCTGTGTAAAGTTTCATCACATGAATTGTGTTTGAACTGCTGCTATACAAATCAGGTGTATATAGTGCTGCAAGTGAAAAGAAATATTTATTGGTAAAGCATTTATTATAAATACGGCTAAAATTGATCATTGTAATACATTTAATATATCTAATATATTGTATTTGAATGACAGTCACACTTCTAACACATTCATGTCATTCCCAACGGGCTCCACACACATCGTATCTGAGTCAGATATTCACATCAGCTTTTCTTTTTCAAATGATCACGGGATCTAAATCTACAACTATGAGCTATTCCTAACAATATGGGCCGATCAGTCGATGTGCTACGATGAGATGCACTACACTGCGTCTGTTTTGTCAAAGTTTATGGTCGTGTGCTGTTGCTGTTGTTAGACTTGTATAAAACAGCAACAGCAACACCAAGAAGTGTAATTACCTTTTTTAACCTTGCAATTCGCCCTGAAATGTCCTTGTATATGAAGAAATAAAACTAAATACATGTGGATGAAATGAATGAGTTCAATCATAATATAAGATTTTAAATAAATGTAATACTGACTTAAAAAAAACAACAAGTATATTTTGTGTTCTTTTATCTTGTATTTGCTACAGCGTCCCAGCCTGTTCTGATACAGAGTTAAACTGAGACATATCATCGTGGCTGGATAACCCAAACTCTGCAGTGTAATCTAGGAACAGCTGTTGTAATTGGGGTGTGGCCAGGTGTTTGGCTCCTCACTCCGATAAAGCCTTAGTGATACTTGCAAGGACGAAACAACTTAGCCACTATTGATGCGCAGAATTACATAAATCAATTTTACGCTAGATAAATGAACGGCAATCAGTTGTGGAACGACGATAAATCTGGAGCCAATTACCATGGCAAGCCTTGCTTAGGCGACTCTGCCCATGTTTTACTGCCACATGGGAGTACAGCAGGAAAATGAGCTCCCATTGGTCATCTGACTGCCAACAAACTACACCCTCCGTGTATGATGTCTTCTCTTTCATCTCTCAAGCGAATGCTTATGGCAAGTCACGGCAAAAGGAGAAAAGTCAGCGATGGTAAAAAAGAAAAAGATAAAAGTAACGTGCTATTAGGGTCAATCTAAATGAAACAGACAGAAGTGATGGAACATCTTAACACCCCAAACAGACTGTGTTCACAACTTAGTAAACTAATCTGGACGACTCCAACACAATCATGAAAATATTCTTTAATAATTAGCGTTAACTCAGCGTAATGTTATTTCTTTTCACCATCATGTCATATTCATGAATGCGTCTCTCTTTATCTTTTTAAACATTGTTCTTGACCATAAGGGTACATTTGGAGCCGATTTAAAAAAAATAATCAAATACCACTTTTGTGCAAACATATTTGGCAAATCATACTGTTGACTCAGTTTGTCACTTTATCATTTCTTGCAAGCGTGACCGATTTGCTAACCACAAATACACTGACGTCACATCGCAGCAATTGTTGGTAAAGATACATTTTTACCACAAACAGATGAAAACACAAGTTTCATAACTATGTATATCTCCTAAATGTATGATATTTAACTTTCCTTATGGTTTTAAATGTCCCATAGATGTTTAAACCCTCTTCGTATTGATCAAACACCACAACAGAGCCGTTATACTTTGACTGTGACTCAAAAACTCCTTCAGCATAAATCCTCTATTTTCTGTGGTGAACACCCCTTTAGGCCTCCCAATCTCCCACTGCTGTTTGGTATCTCTGCTGTTATTGGATACCTACCTTCCTAAACTGATGAGAGACATTACTGCTGGCCATATGTCACAGCTGGGTTTCTTTTTAAACTGATTCATATTTTGATGCACAAGCTCAAATTTGCGATAAACGATTGCAGTTATTTTGGGAAAAAAATATCTCTTGAAGCCTCAACATATGACTGCTCTTTTAAAATGTTTGTTCAATAGTTGATCATTAATGCAACTCTTAAAATAACAGCTAGACTTTCTGACAACTGGGCATTATGTCATTATGTCAAGAAAAACACACTATGCCATCTTTAAGCTGTAGAAGAGTGGCCGGCCTCTGGATAAGACTTTTATTTTATTTTTCAACCAACCAATTATTTATAGATTCAAATGAGCTTAAATTCAATGAACTGGGTGGACTTCAAAACTGCACAGCTCATGTTCAAAATCAACAATAACATGCTGCCAGACTGTATTCAAAATATGTTCAATTTAAGACAAAGCCATTACAACCTCAGAGGGGAAAGCATATACAGGAAATCAACAATCAGAACCAACACTAAACTGAGATGCTACAGTGGCAGCGGTGGATGTATGGAATAAATTAGATATAGATTTGAAATTATGTAGAACTTTAACTTTATTTAAAAAAACATTGAAAAGAAGGATGATTTCTTTATATTAAATTAATGAGTGGCTTGATGTTGATTTGGGTATTTATTTAATTGGTGATTTGCTTTGATTTTTTAAGGATGAAGATAACATGTAGATGCACCTTTATTTTAAAAATCTTTTTTATTTTTTGAGGAATGTTTGTTATCCCTACAGAGGCAATTTGTTTTACGGGCAGTCTTTCTCTTACTTTTTGCTTTTATTTTATTAATTTAATTAATCTTTTTGAGGGTAGTTGTCAGTTTTATTCTTGGTTTTTTATTTTTTATTTTTTTGTGTCATGACCGAAAATAAACTAAACTAAACTAAAGGATTTGCAGTAGACAGAACCAGTGGAAAGCAAAGAAACTCCCTCTCAATGCCCTTGAACAGGCGTTGAGGGAAACTGCTTAGTTTCTGTGACTTCTTCTCCCACATATCCATGCTGCTACTCTTGAGATGCCCCTAGGGTTCATCTTTGTGCTTGGTCTGTTTGCATTCCTGGTGAGCTCCATTTAAAGGCTTCATCAGTTCAATGGTTAAAGGAATGCACATCTGCAGAGAGACCCCGATCCAACTGTCTCTGTCTTTCCCTGCCCCTGTACTTGTTTCTAATTACATACAGTATCCACTGGCTTGCACTGCTGGAACTGCAATGGGGGAAATGAACAGGCAAGAAGAAAGAGCAGGATGAAGAAGACTAATGCTGTTTATCATATCAACAAGTGCTTTTGGTTGATCTGAGCACTTCATTTATACTCTGCCAAGTGAGTATATGTACTTGAGAGCTGGAAACAAAACAACTGAATGAGGTCCAGTGCAACAACAGTTCTTCTTTTTCTTTTTTCTTTTGTGACCCTATATGTTACTCGAGTTTATCCCAGGAAAACCGAGTATATACAGTTGTGGCATACACATATAAACATAAAGTTCAGAAACCACGGGCTCCAACAAAAACAACACTGCGAGCCAGACCAGAAATGTTGTTTTTATGATGCCATTAATCAAAGAAATCATTTTTAAATACAGCTTGGTTTGTTAACGTTTACAATAATTTCACTTTTAAGAACCCACCACATTAAAAAAAAAAAAAAAAAGAAAGAAACGCAAAAGAAAAATAGATATCTTACATTTTCAGTAGTAAAAAAAAAATAGTTATACGTTATATTATTATTTTGTGGAGCTTAATACCAAGTCATGTTGCTTAACAACTCCATGACAGGAGTTTGAGAGGTAAAACCTTTAAACCAGCATCCTGCCACAGACACACCAGGGTCCATGTCTCTGCCGGTGTGGATCAACTTTTCTCCCCCACAGCCGCTGCCTACACGCTTATTTCTCATGCTTATTCACTCCTCCCCCGGGTTTGAAAACTACCAACGTTACCTTGGAAGATCTCCCCGAGTCAGACAGGTATTATTATGTTGTCGTCTTCCATGGCTGGGACTTCAGTGAGCTCCGAAGAGACTTGAGACGGACTCGCGGGACGGGAGCGCAACAAACTCGGACGGAGAGGAGAACTGCGGGGAGAAACAGACGCAGCCAGACGGAGCCAGCCGCACGCCCATTGGACCAAAGGGCTGTCAATCACACGGCGGAGTGGGCGGGGCCTAGCCGTACCAGATTATAAAGCTGATTTATGGTTCCGCGTTACACCAACGCAGAACCTACGGCGTAGGGGACGCGGCGCCGCGCAGCGTACGGTGCGCGTCGCCGCGTAACCTATGCCGTAGAGCCCGCGTCGATTTAACGCGGAACCATAAATCAGGTTTATGGAGGCTGGCCTATCACGGTGCTGATCCCGGCCCTAAAGTCTGAGGAATGTGGGGGCATGGAAAAGCAGCGTGAGGTCAACAGCAGCAGGGTTATCCCAGTTTTAATTTGTATTTTAGATCTACTTATTACAATAAAATACATTCCTTGTTACATTATATCCTTCATCCCGACAGCAATCAGACTCTACAATAACCAACTCTAGCCACTCGAGTGCAATAACCTGGTTTTCTGATAGTGCAATAATCTTCTCCCTCTAAATACCTCACTGGTATTTTTGCACATGTACATATTATTCATTTTTCGGGTTTAGTATTTCTATTTAGTATTTCTTTTGTAAATTTGCTCATTTTCTATATTGCTCTTTTTTAAAAATTATTTAGCTATTTATTGGTTATTTTTCTTTTTTCTTTTTAGGATATACTTTTTTTATATACCTTTTCATACTTCGTGTGTATTTTGTAAAATTGTTGAGAGTGTGTATGTTTGCTGCTGCACAAGCAAATTTCTCCTCTGTGGGATTAATAAAATTCTATTCCATTCTATTCTATTCTATTCTATTCTATTCTATTCTATTCTATTCTATTCTATTCTATTCTGTTCTATTCTATTCTATTCTATTCTGTTTTATTCTATTCTATTCTGTTTTATTCTATTCTATTCTATTCTATCTGAATTGTTTTAATATACACTTGTAAGCACGAGGAAACTCGTGAACTGTGTGCTGCAGTAGTTGTATACACAAAGTGTGTCTGCCACTGATAACACTGTAGTACACAAATACTGAGTTCCTGTTCTGATAGCTCATGACTGGATCTCAAATGCCAGAAAATTGTCATAAAACTAGCATGTTATCAAATTATTAACATCTCTTTGCAGGCCAGACTTTTCATATCTGGACAAGAATTAAAAAAAAAAAAAGTACGTCTTCCATGTTTTAGTTGGCTATCTGGATAAAATGTTGATTCTGTTTTGTGATACACGAGCGTGATTCATTTAGCTTATTTGCCTTTATACGATTAGTGCACAAACTAATTAAATCCATTAAGTGTTCCATTGCCCTATGCTCTAGCAGACAATAAATGGAATGGCATTCACAGCTCATTATCGGATGCGGTGACCTTTTATCCTCTCTCATGACTGTAAACGGAGGTAGAAAACACATCTGTTTGCTTCATGTAAAGTAATAAAATGCCACCGTCTTTTCAAACATATAGGATCATCTGCATTAGATTCCATTAAACCATACTGGTCAATCCAATAATCAGGTTAAAGAATAATGTTTGCAGTCATGAAGCATTATAGCAGATTTATCATAAACACCACTTTCATGATGTGATTGTTCAGTTTATATATTATAAATTAGTGGCAATAATGATACAAGAAAAAATAATTAAAAATTAGGTTTTCTTCCTTTTAATCACAGTAGCAAGCTGTTATATAGGCATTTGTTCTGTGTTAGCCTCTTCCCTTGTGAATTAACTGACCTTTGACCTGTGCCTCTTTTAGTCCAAAAGAAACCGATTAAATCCCTCCTCACAGGTTTTTTTATGAAAAGCAAGTACCTAAAAATGTGAAATCTGGATTCCGGTCCACTCATCAGACAAAGAAGACTGACACAAATTATTTCACTGAAAAGGAGGATTTCCAGTTCCCACCACCACCACCACCACCACTGACCCCGACCTGTTCATTACAGTTTGCAAGTAATGGAATAAAACACCTCATTAGGAGCCCAATGATTACCAACTGGGCTTGAAAGAGAGTAGATTTTCCACATAATTGGTATATGTACAGAAAACAGACAACTGACAAAATAATCATCATGATTTAAAAAAAAAAAAAGATGGCTTCAGCAATGCAGCTTAGTCTCCTGAATACTTGTGGAACAGCACAAACATACCAAAACCACTTTTGAGTGTGTGTTAATTAGGATCTTTTGTAGTTCTTGCAGCAGAAGTTTGTGGCATTGTTGGACTGCAATGCAGCTGTTTTTTGTGGTCCTACCATCTATCCATCTGTGTGAGTTGTCTTTCATGAATCAGTCTGTTAGTCCATCTGTATAGAAACAACGGTCAGTTGGTTCCCATCTGCCTGTCTCTGGACTCATTGGTGTTTTTGTGTCCTTTGAAAAAAACTTCTTCTTTTTAAACATCAGGGTCAGTATGAAAGGCTCTTTATGCATTTATGCATGTTGTCACGTTTCAAACAGGAATCAACTTTTATTCTTAATATCTTTCTGGATGCTGGCGAGCTCATTTTATTGAACAGGAATCCCAGACAGTCATACAGTCGTGTCAGGTTTAATTCTTGGCCCATAGCCCTCTGCTTTGTCTTCTACCTCTATCTCTACCCTCTTCTCCTGTTACACCACTTTTAATAAAGCCTACTACAGACACAAACTGTTCAGCAAAAAAAAAAAAAAAACAACCAAAAACAGGCATATAACATGTGTGAATGATTTGTGATAGCTGAATTTAATAGAAATGTTGAAATATTTTATGCTAGCTGTGTTCTACCAGTTCACTACATCAAAGGGGTAGTCTGTATAGAACATTTGCTTAAATCATGATCATAAATCTCAAATGACATGCATGGCATCAAATAGACTCAGTGTGCTGTGCAAAAACAGCAAACCCTGTCAGAGAATAATGATTGTAACTTTTTGTGCAACATTTGCTTCTACTTACCAGAGCAATGTAATGTTAATGATTATAAGTGACTGTTGACAGCATGTTCTTTAAAAAAAAAAAAAAAATTATTAATTACGAGCACTGTACGCCATTGTTACACAGTGGTGTTGCTTCCATCTGCTGGGCGTGTTGAGTCATTGCCGACAATAAATTCGTTTCACAGACATCTGTGGTTTCCAACGCACATGCACATGAATGTGTTTTTTTTTTTACATGTACACTTTAAGCTGTGCATTTTCAGTTTTAAATAATACACAATTGGATTTATAATTTCGCTGGAACTTATCTATAAAGCAGTGGCGTCAATTCAGTGGAAGCTAAGGTATGGCAAGGTTACGAGTCACAGAACTTAACTAGAGTATCAATCAACACGTCCAGCAAATACTCATCACACAAGTCTGCTATGGAGCTTATCTGTGTGGCCAAGAAAATTGGAACTTCGCATTCTCGCTCACTGCAAAAACTCAAAATCTTACCAGGAATATTTATCTTATTTCTAGTTAAAATGTCTAATTTTAAGTCAAAAAATCTCATTACACTTAAAACAAGAGTCATCACCAGAAAAATAACTTGTTATTTGACCTTTTCACCTGTTTCAAGTAAATTTTCACTTGAAATAAGTAGAAAAATCTGCCAGTGGGACAAGATTTATCTTCTCATTACAAACAAAACAATCTTGTTCCACTGGCAGATTTTTCCACTTATTTTAAGTGAAAATTTACTTGAAACAGGTGAAAATAATTGTTTTTGAATCTTGTCTTAAATGTAATGAGATTTTTTTTTTACTAAAAATTAGACATTTTAACTAGAAATAAGACAAATATTCTTCTTAAGATTTTGAGTTTTTGCAGTGTATAATAACTAGTGAAATCGATCATGTTGTTCTGATTTGCATTTGTAGTTATTCTATATGTATTAGGTAATAGAATAATCAATACAAATAGACACAGAGTAATTCCATAAATGTATTTAAAAAACAAACATTTACATTTAACCCTTGAAGGCAAGGTGTGGCGGCTGCCATACCTTGCCATACCCAATTGACGCCCCTGCTATAAAGTATAAAAATATTTTTCAGAAAACAAACACCAACCCACCCATCCCACATCAAGACAATCCCACAGCCAGCCCAATCTGTAACCAGAGCACATGACATCACAACACCAGGGAAAACAAAAAACTAACAAAGCACATACATCAAGAGGGATTTGAAAATAAATGACATTAGCCACATCTTAGAAAAATTTGCAGTTCATCCAAGAGCGCTCTTTCAGTTTCAGATCTGCCTTTACATTTTTTTTTTAGTAATTATGAAAGTGTGCGGTCTTCTGCCAAAACCAGTCATCAAGCGGACTTTGTGGGGAAAGGACACAAGTGGAAGTCAATGGAATTCATCCTTTGATGAGCAGAGATGTCTGTAAGGGGATTTGTGCCACTTACAGCAGTGCATGCATGAGGTATTTTAAATTAGTGAAAGTTTTTAACCTGATGAATCTCAACAGAAAAGTCCCATATAAGTGAATGAATCTCATGTAAATGAAAACATATGCTTTTACCAAATTTCATGGCTGATATTTCAATTACAACCACAAAGTCATGCAGCAAAGTGAAATGTCAACAACTTGGAAACACTTATGAGCAATGTTCATTTACCATTAAAAACAAAAAGTAATAAATAAAACATACGTGACAAAGTATACAAACATGAAAAAGCATTTTACTACAGTATGAAATACCCTGTATAATTGAATGACCTGTGAAAGACACTGTGAGCTAAATCTAGGTACGTAAATCAAATATTGATTAACGCACACAGATTTAACTCACGGACACATTGACACATTGACAGTGCATAAATTAATACGTGAGACATGAACAGAGAACTATAACGAAAAATCATTAGCAAGATTAAATGAAAGTACTAAAATCTAAAATAAACAATCATTTTTACAACCAGCACCACAAAAGACACTGGGAGCCCAGCCTAGAATGCTACATTGAGTGCGTTTACATGGGAAGTTTAATTCCTCTTTAATTCAGAATTAAAATTAAATCTTATTTAAAATGAGAAAAAATGACCATGTAAACACCTAATTCCGAATGAAAATGGCCATTGTGAATTAGACTTAATTCCGAAGTAAGTGGCTGGTTTATTCCAATTTTAAATCCGAATAGAATAATTCCACGATCATGTATACACTCATTCCGCTTTAAATTAATTCCGGTCGTTCTGAGCTGCTCGTTCCCTCGCCCGTCTGTCTCCATGACGCTTATATTCCGCGCTGGGCTTGTTTTCGAGACTTTGGCTGCGTCCGAAATTCCATCCTTCCACCCTAATGAGTAGCAAAAACAGTATGTGAGATTTTTTAGTGCGTCCGTAACATTAGTACGTACACACTAGTATGTTCTATCCATACTAGTATGGATTGATGGACACTAGCTATGCAGAAACTTCCCACAATGCAATGCAGCGGTGTTTGGTTGCTAAGTGCTGCGCAGATACGTATGTCATAAGTATAATATTAAGTATAATAATATTATTATATAATATTAATATTATAATGTTCGTATATAATAATATTATATAATGTAATTTTGTTTGGGCCAGGATAAACGGGAAAGAGCAGAGCGGAGCTGCTGCTGCTGCTGTGACAGGAGTTGTTACCATGGTAACAACTCCCCCTCCCAACGGCAGGAAGTGACGTGTGCGCTCTGAGTAGTACGTCCGAATTAATGCATACTACTGATTTTTACTCAAAAGTGTGCCGAACTAAAGTATAATTTTTGAGTATATACTGTTTAGTATGGCATTTCACCGAAAGTTTCAAAATGGCAGCACGCAGTAAACGGTGGTCAAGAGCAGATACAATTTATTTAATAAATAGCTTGGAAGACCTGTAAATAATTAAAAGAACAGATGGCAGGAAACATAAAAATTGTGAGCTTTTCAAAGTTTCAAAGCTAGGTTTGTTTTTCTTCCGGTAGACGTAACTTCCGGTCCGCCCCCCTATCCAATCAGAACCTTCCCAACACCCAGGCTGTGTCCGAAATTCCACACTTCCACCCTGATGAGTATGCAAAATGAGTATGCAAGATTTTTTAGTGCGTCCGAAACATTAGTACGTACTCAATAATATGCTCTATCCATACTCATTCTGGAGAAATGTATTAGTGTGGATTGATGGACACTAGCCGAGCAGAAACTTCCCACAATGCAATGCAGCGGTGTTTGGTTGCTAAGTGATACGTATATGTCATAAGTATAATATTAAGTATAATAATATTATTATATAATATTAATATTATAATATTTGTATATAATGATATTATATAATGTCATCTTGTTTGGGCCAGGATAAACAGGAAAGAGCTACTGCTGCTGTGACACGTCACTTCCTCCCAACGGCAGGAGGTGACGTGTGCACTCTTAATAGTACGTCTGAATTAATGCATACTACTGATATTTACTCAAAAGGGTGCCGAATTTAAGTATACTTTTTAGTATATACTGTTTAGTGTGGCATTTCGGACGCACCGCAAGACTTTATGTCAAGGTTTGACATTCCCCCCAGCTTTCAGTTTCTGTTTTGCCCCGCCTGTGTCCCATCTGCCCTGATTGTGTCTGCACCTGTGTCTCGTCATGTCTCGTTATCCCCTCAGTATATCTGGTCTTGTTATACCTTTGTTCCCTGTCAGACCGTACTGTTTGTTCCACATGTTTCCTGCCACGTTTTGCCTTCCCAAGTTTTTTGATCCTTGGTTAGTTTGTTTATATCCTGCCATGCAGTGCTTTTAGTTTGGTCTTTTTGTTAATCAACCCTTTTTTCATTGAACTCCTGCCATCTGCTCTCCCTGCGTTTGGGTCCACACCTTACCCCCAGACGTGACACTTTAAGCAGAATTGAATAAAGCCGATCAAATGTGTTTTCCATGTAAATCTTAATTCGGAATTACTATTTCCATGTAAACTCGAAGGAAAATACTAATAGTTTAATTCAGAATTATTTAATTCGAAATAAGTAATTCCGAATTAAAAAACATCATGTAACCGTGGCAATTATTGCTAGAGATAGAGATAGAGAGCAAAAACAGACTTATAAAAATTCACGCTACTTTTTTGGAACATGATTTGAAGCTAAATGTGACAAAATGTTGCTGTAATTTTTAGCCACCCCTTAAAAAGCTTTTTCAAGAGTTATGTTTTGATCGTTGGTTTCAAAGCAGAAAACATTGTCTGTGCCCAGTGCCCAATTTTAAGCTGCATTCACAGAGAGACAGAGAGAGAGAGAGAAAAGCCTGATGGCTAAAGGCTCTGCTTTCCATTCAAGCCCTGGAAGTTCTTGCAACCTAAACAGCCATTCTGAGAAAAAGGAGAGGTTTGTATGTTGATAGTGACCAATAAGATCCTTGATCAGAGACAAAGCACTGCTTTGAAGTTCAAAATAATGATTCTAAATTGTACTGAAACATTTTCAAGGACCCAGTGTAGTGAGGACAACACAGAAGATAAATTAACTCTCTTGGTAGTTCCAGTCACAACTCTGGCATCTGGATCATATAATGGATTTTCAGGATATAAATTATTTAGAAAAGTACAATCAAATTCTGGTCTAGATGTCATAAATGCAGGAGCCAGTTTTTCAGTATCAGTGTTTAAAAGGATACTCCTGATTTTAGCAAAGCCTCACAGATGAAGGTGGTACTAGAGACCAGTTTATTATCACAAAAGATAAAACCTTTACTGCTCTCATTGGGAACATACTGACTGCATTATGCTGCAAAACGTCTGTGGCATTTGAAAAGGTCTCTATATCAAGTTAAGAGTTCCACCTACCTGATGAAACTACCCAGACTAAGCACATATAAAGAAAACAAAATTTCCCCAATCTGGAACTCTGTGGAATGGCATAACTAATGTTGGTATATAAAGTGGACACATTATTTACATTTTCATTTATATTTACATTTACATTTGCACATATTACCTAAATATAAGAGGTGAATGATTTAAAAGCAGCTCCAAAGCTGATTCCAATGTTTTACCTAAGTCTTGGTAATATGATGCTGTGGTGAAAAGTCGCACTGATATCTATTAAGAACAGCTCAGAGAACTATTTTCAGAAACAACCACAATATAATTTATAACTTTTGTAAACTGTATTTTAGCACAATTGTGTACTCAGAATCAGTCTGTAGTTCCTTATACAAACCACTATTCTGTAATTAATCAAACAGTTGAAAAAGAAAAAAAAAAGAGATAAAAGGCTTATTAGAAATAGATCTGTAACTGGATAAAGAAAGGGCTCTTTGATAGATGATTTAATCACATCCTGTGATACGTAGCCAACTCAACAGATATTTACTAATCTGATTGAGCACAGACGTTTTGGTAAGGAATAATATGCTAAGTCTAGGTCTGCCAGACATGTTCATGGTTTAGCAAATATGATTATTGACATTAGCTCAGTAAAGTTCATCAGAGAAAAACAGTGATCTGCCCCTGAAAATCTGATCTCATTTACCTAGTCTTTTTAGCTATTTATTGTGTCTACTTCTTTAGCTTTTTTATTATCTTTAAAACTTTAATCCATTTTAGTGACTTTTTATTTTATGTTATGTATTATTCATCTTAAGTTTTGTATAGATTTCTCTAAAATTTTACACTTTTAGGCATTTCTTACTTTCTTTTAATCTTTTAGTTTTAAGCTCCAGTGTTTCCTCAGGGGGGTCGTCCACACTGGGTGGTGTGTCTGCTCCGCCCATGGGGGTGTCGTCATGGGGGTCCCTCAGGCCTGGGTAGCTGGGGGTGGGACTCCACCTTCGGTGTGGGGTCTGCCCCGGTCTGTCCGGGTTGGGGGGGGTCTCTGTGGCGATGCTCCTTGTGGTCGTGGTCGGTGATGCCTCTCAGTGTGGACCGCCACCCATAGGTAGTGTTTTCCTCACCTGGATCGTTAGTGCTAAGCCATGTCACCAGTGTGTGTGTGTGTGTGTGTGTGTGTGTGTGTGTGTGTGTGTGTGCACATGTGTATGAGTGTGAGTGAGTGTGTGTGTACGCGTGGGGGGTGGGGGGTGGTGTCGTATGGGATGTTTTAAATTGTGTTTTTTATTGTTATTTTATTCTGCATGTAAAGCACCATGTGTTGCATTTATATTGTATGATTTGGTGCTATATAAATAAATAAAGTTTAAAGTTTAAAGTTGAAGACTGCACTTTAGATACAACCTTATTTGAGCTGTGAGGCTCCAGGAGAGGTATCTAAAATTATTAAAACATCCCTCCTTCTGTCCATTGCTTTGCCATATTTTGATGTACCCAGACTGTAATCCACAGAAAGAGGAAAGCTGGTGTGGCAATTCCTCTCACTTCTACTTGCTGACATTTGTGCCTCTTTTCACTGGTCTCATTGTTTACCTTTTCAGACAGGATGTTGATGTACCTAGAACTAATGCGTATAGTGGTCCTGCTCTGTGACTCACTGCCCTACTGCCAACTGGATGCCACCAGCTGGGTTTGAGTCAGAGCTGCACACATGGGATTCATTAGCTCGTGTAAAACAAAAGACTACGGTAAAAATGGAAACGTGACATCAGAATAACACACACAAGTGCAAACACGTAGCACACATGCACACACTTTCACACACTGCAAAGCTGCTGATGGTTGTCAAATACATGCACAATGTCACTGCCGGGCAGGAGGTGGGCGTGGTCTTCACTGACTGGCTGAAAATACCAGGGCTTAAATACTGAACACTCATAGACTTTACTAAGTGCACCCTCTCCCCCTCCTTCACTCTCTTTCACTCTTCTCACTCGAGCTCAAGACTGCTTCAGCAGTCATAAGGTGGGGCTTTTCATTTTGGATAGCAAAAAGGTAAATGATCTGTACATTTTTCATTTTCCACCTTTAAGCTTATTATTTTGGCACTTTTTTATGCTCCATAGTGTTTACAATGTCTCCGACAATTGTTTTTGGTTTACCGCTCTTAATGTGGACACTTCAGTTTGCTGCAAACACCGTTGGACATCTGACAAACTGTTTATCTCTAATGAAGAGTCTTTTTGCTGGATTTCAGAACTCTACAGGGTGGCAGAAAGTGAAGATGTCGATGTCGCTGTTAACAGTGATCTGTCTGTCAGCTATCCAGCTGTGCATGGGAGATCAGCCAGTGGAGGAAATCATCCAAATGAGTGAGTAATGAAATGGACAACAAATGTGAGACATTTGGAGTGATTCTACAGTTTTGTTTCAAAGACAGAGAGACTATGTAAGAATGTGTAACATGCAAAAACACCAGTATTGCCTTTTGACACTAGTGTATAGACAGATTTCATCATATATTTGAAAACCTTTTTAGAATTTGTAGATTCTGTGGAAAGACATATTTAAACTTTTATAAATGCTGGTAACGTGCACTTATACTTCAGTGGATCAATTATAATTATTAATGAGTCATAAAGTGATGACCAATATCAATTTTCTCCATACAAAAAAAAAGCTATATATCCTTATAATTTGATGTTTTCCATTTGTGTGCAATCCCATCTGAGTTTAGTTTGAGAACAGTCTCATTTGTTTCCCTTCATCCAGACAATAGCCAGACTCATTGTAGTTACATCAGAAAATACTTATCAAACAGGAAGTGAGAGGCAGATTTCATCATGAGCATGAACATGAACAACAAAATGATAAAACTCAGTGAAGCATAGACCTACCAAAATCATGACTAACATTTGCCTATTTGACTCTGTGCTTATGTCATAAGTGTCCATGAGCTCAGCTTAAGAAAACCATGTTCATGGCTAGTGTAGTTAGTAACAATAGTGTAAAGTTAACTTACAAAGTGGATGAACCTTAAACAGTTTTAAACAACAGACCACTTTGAGGACATGAACATATTGCTTTGACACAGTGTTTCTGTGTGACTACATGGTTGAATCATTTGTGTGTTTATGTACTTAGTGTGTATATGGTGACTGCACACTGCAGTGTGGTCGGGACGTCTGAGTCAGACTGTTTGGCTCAGTCAGATGAATTCATCATGGATGAAGGGCTATTTAAAGTGGCAGGGTGGAGGTTGGCTTTTGGAGAAAAAAAACTAATCCACCACGGCCCTTCAGTCCCACAAGTTAGTGTGTAAGGAAACGAGGGGGGAAAAGTGTGTTGTCAGGGTTTCTTCTGCTCTTTCCACTCATGCAGACGTTGGATCGCTTTTCCAACATGCAGGAATGGGTAGGAACGGGCAACAACTGCCATTTGAAATCCAAAAAACAAGATTTGGAGCTTTTCTTTTTATTATACGCACAGCATAAGAGCCTAAACATAGGTTGCCTGTCCTAATTATCTGCATCTCATCAAGCATATCACTGTGACACATTGAATTTAACGCAAACAGCACGATGCAAGCACATAACGGCAAAGCTAGAGTCATCTGTGTAGCAATAAGCATAATAAAACAGAACTCATCTGTAGTCATTAGCCCCTTTCACACAGCCAGTTCGATGCGGGAACGTTGCGCCTTTAAGCCGCCTCGCTGTTCTGTGTGAAAGTCACGGAGGCGGAATGGGGGGGCCAAGTGGCCCCACCAATAAGCCGGCAGCGGAGGTAGTCACAGAGCCGTCACAGAGACGGAACGGGGTCTGTGTGAATGACACAGCCGGCATGCCGCTGACATGACGGTCGGACTGACGCTGTCGTCACGCCTCTGATTGCGGAACGCCGGCATGCTGTGTGAATTTACAGACGGGAGCGGCGTTATGCCGGCGTTGTATGGTTCTGTGTGAACCAACAAAGGCGGCGTATTGGCAGGACTTCTTTACACCAATATTGCGGAATCTCTGTGTGAAAGGGGCTATTGATGGACAGGGCTACACAAGATGCATGGCAAGAGCTGAAAATTGGGAGTAGATTTTGATGATGATATGAGAGAGAGGTACATAATTAGACTTGTGATCTTCATTTATTTTCCTGGCTTTCGTGGATCTAAACTTCAAGGTCACAATTGTAAGATTCTGATCAGGGGAGCCTTTATTTCATTTTGGGTCTAGATGTGACTTTTCTTTGTCTCAGGCTGTAGTCTTCAGACATGCTTGCAAGTTAACAAACAGCCAAATAAAAAAATTGCAGCGTAAAATATGAGTGTGTGTGTGTTTTATTTCCACACAGAAACTGTGCCTCTTCTTGGTGGTTGGACTGAGAGGGACCCAGAGTCGGCAGAGATTCAGGAGGCAGCTCAATATGCCGTTAAGATGTTCAACACGCATTCAAAGGCCAAGAAAATGTTCAAATTGGTCTCAGTCACCAGTGCCAAAACTCAGGTTGGATTCATCTTTTGGGAAACAAAGAAACTCATACTGTAGACATAAGATTGTTATCTAATTGCTGTGTCTTGTGGTCCTCTGTTCAGGTTACCAACAAGATCCTGTCTAAAATTGACACTATCGTTGGAAAAACAAAGTGTCTCAAGTCTGAAAATCCTGACTTGCACAGCTGCAGTCTTGTGAAAAAGGTACATCCGTGTGTATATCTTTAAACATAATAATCATTTTCTAACATATTGCTTTTTATATATTTACATAAACATGGACTTCAAATTGAAAAATGGGTGAATGAAAAGGAAAAAACTGTTTTTTTTTTAAGACAAAATTATCCATTTAATTTCCCACTGTAATACTATCTGTTGTTTTTATGTTCACAGCAACTGAAGTGCCACTTCGTGGTGACGTACGACCCACGAAACAATGAACACGAATTGCAGAGCCACAAGTGCAGTAAATTTGCGGCAAAGGTTTAACATTGGCTAAACCTTTTTATGACTTTTATAGCATTGACTACCTTCTACACATTTTTGACATGCAATAAAAAACAAGCTTTGTACCCAGTTTGGATGTAAATTTTGGTTGTTTGAAGGAGCTTCAAAAAGAAAATCAAATAAAATGAGAAATAAAGCTGGTTGAAAAAAGATGATATTTTGACTGCATTGCAGATATTATTTATTATTCTTGCTTGCAGTTGTGTTGTTTAACTGAAACTAATTTCATTGCATTAATTTCGTACACACACAAACAAAACCTTTTTCTTTCCAAATGCAGAATTTGAAAGCCAGGATTTGAATATTCATATAACCTTTAAGGGTTTTCTCTTTAGATGGGCATCATGTTACCAACAGATATCTACCAGAACGTGACAGTTAAATGACACCACTGACATAAACACTCTTTCTACTTATAACAAAACTACAATTTAACAGAAGTAACATGGCAACATTATCTCAGTAATGCCGCTTTTGCACTAGGACTTACTTGGCCCGACTCGGCTCGGCGCGGCTTTACACGGTTCCACTGTGTGTTTTCGCATTGCCAGGGGAGAAGTGGGCAGGTTTGGGTGAAGCTGCTGTGACGTACTCGATTGCGCAACCGCTTATTTCATGTCGGCGCTGATGAGAAATCAGCTGGAGCCGGGAGCGGCTGAGAGTAAAACAGCCCGTCTACATCGCTTTTTTAATTTTTTCTCGACAGCCACCAGGTTTATGAACATCTGCACCTCAGAGTTGGATCACCAAACAGACATTTTGTGCTTTATAATAAAATCGCCGCGAGCCGCGAGTCGCCTCGCTCTGACTCCCGCTTCCTGATTCAAACGTCTGACGGCCCCGCCCCCGACCAATCAGTGGCGAGGAGGTGGTGATGTCAGAAATAGTCCCTTCTCAGCCCGCTAAGAACCTGGCTGAAATGGTTACAGAAAAAAGTACCGACTTGGAGCGGCTTTACCCGTCTCAGCCCTAGTGCGAAAGCGCAAAACGGGTAGAACCGAGCTGAAGTGAGACTAATGCAAAAGCGCCATAAGACAACTCTCAGTAAGACAGCCATCTACCAACAATCTGGATGAGTACACAGAGGCTGTGACATCTTACATCAGCTTATCTGAGGACAGTTGTGAAACATCACGTACCAGGGTTAGTTACAACAATGACAAACCCTGCGTTCAGGAGTGGTGACAAGAACAGGCTCAAAAAGGCAAAGTACAAGTTTAGCGAGGAGGTGAGAGTAGCTAAACGACTGTACTCCGAGAAACTACAACAACAGTTCTCAGAAAACAATGCCGACTCATGTTTGCAAAGGAGTGAGACAGATTACAAACTACAAACCCAGAGCCCCCCCCTCCATCAACGACCGACACCCAACCAACAACCTGAACGAGTTCTACTGCCGCTTTGAAAGACAAAGGGACAGTCCTGATACCATCCCCCGGGTCTGCACTCACATTCACCAGTTCCATCCCTCCAACTGCACCCCCCCCTCCCCAGCAGGGGCTGGAGCTTCTCCACCACTTCACACCCCAGAGGCCCCACCCTCATCCCCCCACACCACAGCGACGCCCCTCTCTATCCTGGAGAGGGACGTTAACAAGACATTTAAAAGACTGAACCCCCGCAAAGCAGCAGGACCGGTTTCTGTCTCCCCATCCACCCTGAAGCACTGTGCCGATCAGCTGTCTCCGGTGTTCACGGACATCTTTAACACCTCCCTGGAGACATGCCATGTGCCAGCCTGCTTCAAAACCTCCACCATCATACCTGTCCCCAAAAAACCAAGGACCACAGAACTCAACGACTACAGACCCGTCACCCTGACCTCTGTGGTCATGAAGTCTTTTGAGCGCCTTGTGCTGCCACACCTCAAAAACATCACCGACCCACTACTGGATCCACTGCAGTTCGCCTACAGAGCCAACAGGTCTGTAGACGATGCTATAAATATGGCCCTGCACTTCATCCTCCAGCACCTGGACTCCACAGGAACCTACGCCAGGATCCTGTTCGTGGACTTCAGCTCTGCTTTTAACACCATCATCCCATCTCTGCTCCAGGACAAGCTCTCCCAGCTGAACGTGCCTGACTCCACCTGCAGGTGGATCACTGACTTCCTGTCTGACAGGAAGCAGTGGGTGAAGCTGGGGAAACATGTCTCTGACCCCATGACCATCAGCACCAGATCCCCTCAAGGCTGCGTTCTCTCTCCTCTACTCTTCTCCCTGTACACAAACAGCTGCACCTCCAGTCATCAGTCTGTCAAGCTCCTGAAGTTTGCGGACGACACCACCCTCATTGGACTAATCTCTGATGGTGATGGGTCCGCCTACAGGTGGGAGGTGGACCAGCTGGTGACCTGGTGCGGCCAGAACAATCTAGAGCTCAACACTCTAAAGACAGTGGAGATGATAGTGGACTACAGGAGGAACGCAGCCCCACCTGCCCCCCTCACCCTGTGTGACTCCCCAGCAGACACGGTGGAGTCCTACCGCTTCCTGGGGACCATCATCACCCAGGACCTCAAGTGGGAGCTGAACATCACCTCCCTCACCAAAAAAGCCCAGCAGAGGATGTACTTCCTGCAGCAGCTGAAGAAGTTCAACCTGCCAAAGACAATGATGGTGCAGTTCTACACGGCCATCATTGAGTCCATCCTCACCTCCTCCATCACAGTCTGGTACGCTGCTGCCACTATAAAGGACAGGAGCAGCTGCAGCGTATCATCCGCTCTGCAGAGAAGGTGATTGGCTGTAACCTCCCATCTCTCCAGGACCTGCAGCCTCCAGGACCCTGAAGCGTGCAGGAAAGATTCAGGCAGACCCCTCCCATAAAAACAGTTTCTTCCCCTCTGCAGCTGTCCTCGTCAACAAGGCCCCGGTCCCCCCTCTACTCCGTCTATCACAGACTGCCCCCCACCCCACTCTACGTTACATTAACGTAAAGACTCCACTCCTCACCTTATGTGTCACATTAAAGCTCATCCCAGGTCACCTCATGTACATTTGCTTTCCTACAGACTCATTATTCCGGCACTTTGGAAACAACTTGTACATTTTTCCTTTGCTGTTTTGTATTGCACTAATCACCACAACAAATTCCTTGTGTGTGTTAAACTACTTGACAATAAACTTCTTTCTGATTCTGATTCTGATCTGGGATTCAATCTCACCCGGTTACTCATAATGTCAGAGGTAATTCCGACTCTTCATCTGGTAAAAATAAGGTTTTCTGGGTTTTCTTTCATTGTTCAACCATTGTTTTCCACATAGTTTATTTTGACTTTCCAAAAAAGAGAAAGAAAAATTGAAAAGGCTTTAAAAAGTAAATTTGAATCAATAATTAAATAAACTTGATTTAATCTGGGGACAGGAAACATGATACACTTTGGGGTTTGTCAGGGAATTGGTGGCTGAACCAAAGATATGATGAACTAAAATGCATCATGAGTTGATGTCTTTAATGCATGGATGCCTTTAGTTTGGGAAAGAAATATGAAAACTACCAAATGATAAACTCTTTTTCTGTGTCTTTTAAACATCAGTGCAACTTTGGCCCGGTTTCGCAGACAAGCCTTAAGGCTAGTCTCAGACTAAAATGCTGTTTGAGCTGGTTTACCTTTAAGTCACTTGCACAGACATATCTTAAACTAGTCATAGATTTTGTCTGTTCTGAATTAAACAAAGCCAATTGCAAGAGGGTGGATTAGAGCTACTCTTGGACTAAATTGAAGTTTATATTAATGCTGCAAATCATGCAGCCAGATAAATACTTGGGGATAGCAGTAATCCATTGAATCAGTTTGATGGAATAACTTCTCAAGACTGCTTTCGTATGTACAAAGAAGATGTACTGGAGATAATTGTTTTGCTTGAGCCTAGACTTTCGTCCATGTCTCAAAGACACTGTTCATTAAGTTCCCTGATGCTGCTGAGCAAGCCAACTATAAAGTGCGATTCTACGAATATGGGAACTTCCCAGGAGTGATTGGCTGTATAGATGGATGTCATGTTGAAACAAGTGTCCATCAACTCCTGATGCTGAGGAGTACAGGAACCGTAATAACTGGGTTTCCATCAATGTTCAGGCTGAATGCACTTCCAATTTAGAATTTTCAAACATTGTTGCCTGTTGGAAGGGAGCAACACATGATTAAAGGATTGTTTTACATTGTTTGCTCAGTTTGAGAGAAGGTAACATAGTGGAATACTACTCGGTGAGGCCCTAACCTTAATTGCTCCCCAGGCGAAATGGTGAGTTTGTTCCCTCAGTTGTAAGTCGCTTTGGATAAAAGCGTCTGCTAAATGATATTAGTAGTAATAGTAGTAACTGAGCAGCAAAGATACAACAGAGCTCATATTCGCACTTGAAGTTTGGAAAAATCTATTCCAGTGTTTACGCAATACACTTCGTTTTGAGCCAAAAAGATGCTGCTAGGTAATCATTGATAGTCAGTTCTGCATAACTACCTGAAGCAGCATACTTGTCCTCACTCTCCAATAGAAGACCAGAATGATCCAGATGTGCCCATGCCTGTGGCAGAAAATAACCAACGAGGACATGCACTTTCACATTGCAGCACTGTTAGAAAAAAGATACATTTAACCACGGAATGTATTGATTATGGCTTGTTTTTGCCTTAATAACAACAATGTTTGTTATGTACAACATATATAAATAGTGTGCTGAAAAATTTAATGAGAAACTCAACCAAGGCTGTTCTAAAATTTTCATTTTCAAATTTCATGCTGCTTTGGTTTGGGGCTGTAGTGGTTGTGTTCGGGGTGGTTTTATGTCAGTTTGAGGTGTTTACGGTTGTATTGCATTCATTCCTGTGCTCCCTATAGTTATTAATGGGGCTCGCTTTTTGGCGTCTAGCGTTGCCACGGTAACACTTTTGACTGAGAAAAGTAATACCCATCGAGGCACGATGGAGACGCATCCAACGATGTATGCCATGCATGGGTGCCCGTTCCGGTTCAGGCTACGTTAACGAACAGGTTTTTTTTTCACCGTGGTAAAAAACCCCATCCGAATGAATGGGGCCATTTGGCATCGATTTTGACATAAAATTTCCTTAAATCACAGCTTCATGAAATTTGAATATGTTGAAGTCCACAGCGTGCCGAGTCGGGGAACATTTGTACAATGTCTCTACGATAACCTGTTGCCTAGCAACAAGCGTCCAAAGTCAAACGGGAAAAAAAATAAATAAATAAAGGTCAATGTCGCAAAAACTGTAATAATTGGCATAATGAGGTTGTACGGTCCGTTAGTGCCAATCGGGCCGAGTGTTTGAAAGTTTGAACGATGTATCTACGATAAAGTTCGGCCGAGCAATAAGCGTCCGAATTTTCACACTTTTTTTTTGCTTTTTTGCATCTAGCGTTGCCACGATAACACTTTTGACTGAGAAAAGTAATGCCCATTGAGGCACGATGGAGACGCATCCAACGATGTATGCCATGCATGGGTGCACAAAAAGAGTGCGGAATAAGAATAAGAAAAGGGAAACCTTTTTTGTATACTACTATATCGCCTTCATGTTCATGTTTTTCCTCGTTTTTTCAGGCGTGTTTCATTTTTTGGGGATTTTTTTTCTTCCATATCAGAGCGGGGTCATGCTGTACACCCGCTGGTGCGCAGTGGGACTTTTGCGACTTAAGCTTGTTAGCAAAATGCTAGCAACATTTGCCCTTTGGGCCATTGTGAACGATTGCAATATGGTCATGCCATTACTTGGCATGCCCATAAAAACAGAAATAATAAACAAAAAAATACAATTAGTAAAAGTAGTAAAGGCTATGAAAACCCATTCAAAAGCTTAGTAAATGGGTTAAAAATGCAAACATGTGTTGTGATCGAATTCAATCACCCCGGGTTCTTTAATTGAGCTGGAAAAGGTAAATAAAAAGACACAAGACTGGGATAGAATTAAAGTAGGCCTCATGAGTGAGATCGGCAGAGCAGGCTCCTCCAGCCTGCTTGGTCAATCGTCCCGCCAGATCTGCCGGTCTCTCTCCTGAGAAAGTTTTATTACACTTGAGAAAGGGGGTGGCTTGGGGCCCCCCTTAGTTTATTGCTGGGGGCCTCTCTTATCTCGTGCCTGTTACAGCATGGTACTCTCAGTGAAAGTCAGAGATGCACCTTAGTTTCACATACAGAAACATTTAGTTAATCAGCACATGCAGTTTACATATTCAGTTTGATTTTAAACTATTCTTTATATAATCAATCATAACACATGTTAATGAGCAGATCAAAAGAATTTGACGGAAAAAAAGCAGTCAATAAATTGAAGTCAATTAAGCTCTTTCAAAAAAGAACCTTTTTTTTTAAATTGATTTTGAAGAAACAAAACCACATTTTTTGCCACAAGGCGACACGCTCAGACACCCACGCTCCAGCAGGCAGCCTCTGCTTCCGCCTGTTTCCGGCTAACCCGTATTTTCTGTTATATTTTAAGAGAGATTGCAGCTGACTATTGTAGCTATTCCACCGACCTTTGACTCTGTCACCGGCATCTGGTTTGTTTTTTGGACCAGTTTAATAAACGATCAAAGCCAGTTAAAGGCAGATTTCATGTTACACCACAATGATCCTTTGGGCAGAAATAACATGGGAACTGTTTTCGCTCAATAAAATAATCAGGTAACATTCATTCGCACTCATCATTAATAATGTGGAAAATGAGACTCACAGTCTGGTAATAAAAGGCTGTCTGGGAAAGCAATCGCATAATAGAACAAACTATATCATCATTTGATCATTAGGAACTGGGTGCTTTTCCACATCTCTGCTGTGTCTTGTGAATTTCCCTTATTAATCATTTTAAGCTCACAACCCCAACTCAGAAAAAGACTGGACAATATAGAAAAGCAACAGAAAAAAAGAAATGGATTATTCACGTGGAATTAATAAAAGGGAACATAAAACACAAGCGTCTTTGAGATCTTTTAAAAGCGCTCTATAAATAGAATTGATTATTATTATTATTATTAAAAGGCCGTAGGTTCAGTCTGAGAACTGCTGACCCAGTGTCTTGCAAGGAAGATTTCTCTGAAAATGTAAGCTTTTTGAATCTCTCTTAATCAGAAACAAAGAAGTTATGCATTTTCATGCACTTTTTTACATAACATTTTTTATTGAACCATGCAGACTTTTACAATCAGCGACCAGTTTATTTGTCTAGTAACCAAGCTGTTAGTTTTACTTGCATCATTTTATATCAAGGATTTCTTCTGGCGAAAGCTGGGGCACAACATGATTGTTCAGTGAAGCTCATCTATGAACAAATCCAGCTGTACACACAAAAACGTAAATGGCAAAAACAGAAGTAATTATGCTGGTCCCTTTTTATTCACAGACGTACTGGTCCAAACACACTGACAGATACAGATGTGTTGTGTACATAATTTACAGTTAAAAAAAGACAAAAAAATCACTTAGTGGATAAAACACAAAACTGACTAACCATTGATTATCTGTAGTAATAACATGTTGTGCCATCACCTACACTCCAAAATACTGCCCTGTATGCATCATAACTGAAATTTAGCATTCAGAAATAAATTGATTAAAATGTATAAAAATGCAGTAAACATGTACAGAACCTCCCAGAGATACTTTTTCACCCTGAAGGTGAAGGCACTGCCAGTTATTCAGATCAGCAGTGGTCACACACTGGTCTCGATGTGAGGGGACAGTTTAGAGTTCAGCATGTGGGACAGGAGTCTGTGTTGGTGGTGGTACCTGACACACACACACACACACACACACACACACACACACACACACACACACACACACACACACACACACACACACACACACACACACACACACACACACACACACACACACACACACACACACACACACACACACACACACAAAGGAAAAACACAAAAATGAGTAGAAACAGTCAACTAGGAGCAAAGCTACTGACAGTCATTTGAGATTTGGCGCCATCATAGGGCCAACACTTGTCCCTGCAGTTTAATTTCCTCACTCTTTTCAAACACTGTAGGCTACACGTTTATTTGTGGGCTGGACAGTAGAAAGAGTTAATGCAGTGGAAATAATCTGAACGCTGTCAAATATAAGGGATTTTAATGACTGCAAATATCAAAGTCTGGGATCAAAGTCCGTTATAAAAACATTTAAAAGCCTCTTTTAGAATGAGCTCATATACTAACCTGCTGATCACGTGTTGTATCTCTCTGCTCTCCTGCTCTCGCAACTTGAGTAAAACATGCTCAAGTATAGGAAGTTCCAAGTTCAGATACTGAGCAACCTGGGGAGAAAAAAGAAGAAGGAACCATTCAAAGGAAAATCTGGAAAAAAAAGAAAGGAAAAAAACCCTTGCAAGCACAGGAAGTGCCAGACCGGGAACTTTCTTGCTATGAAGCAACAGTGCTAACCGCCAAGCCAAGGTGCTGCCCGTGGGTGTGTGTTGTCAAGTTGAAAATACATGGATGTCCTTGGAAAAAACGTTACATTGAAAGCAGCTTGCATTTCTCTAAAATCTTAGTTTATATTTCTATAATAGTAGAAGAAGTGATGAAGTCTAAATTACTTTTGCCACGAGCTCTAATACGACCTCAAACCATCACAGAGGCTGGCTTTTGGACTTGCAGCAAACATCAGTCTTGATTGTCTCTGCCCTGGGGCGTAAAATGTCCATTGCATCCGAAAGAAAAAGATATCACAGATTTACCTAATCACACAGCAGATTTCCACTGTGTGATGATCAATTCAACATGCCTCTGATCCCTGAGACATAAGCACTATCTCTGAACAAGGTTAAAATAAGTCTTCATTTTTTTTGCACAATAAAGTTTTACGAGAAATCCCTTCCCCTTACAGCTGGTTATACCAGCTACTGATTAATAAGGGTTCCTACTCAGTGCTCTCTGAAACTAAAACATATTCCTCTGCCCATTATATTCAGAAATTATTTAGATTCCTGTGAAAATCGAATATAATGGACTATCCATCCATCCATCCATTTTCCACCGCTTATCTGTTCCCGGGTCGCGGGGGCAGCAGTCTCAGCAGAGATGCCCAGACTTCCTTCACCCCAGACACTTCCTCCAGCTCCTCCGAGGGGAGTCCGAGGGGAGTCTGAGGGGAGTCCGAGGCATTCCCAGGCCAGCCGAGAGACATAGTCTCTCCAGCGTGTCCTGGGTCTTCCCCGGGGTCTCCTCCCGGTGGGACATGCCTGGAACACCTCCCTAGGGAGGCGTCCAGGAGGATCCGGTACAGATGCCCAAGCCACCTCAGCTGACTCCTCTCAATGTGAAGGAGCAGCGGCTCGACTCCGAGCTCCTCCCGGGTGACCGAACTCCTCACCCTATCTCTAAGGGAGCGTCCAGCCACCCTGCGGAAGAAACTCATCTCGGCCGCTTGTATCCGCGATCTTGTCCTTTCGGTCACTACCCAAAGTTCATGACCATAGGTGAGGGTAGGGGCGTAGATTGAACGGTAAATCGAGAGCTGCGCCTTTCGACTCAGCTCCCTCTTTACCACGACGGTCCAGTAGATCGACCGCATAACTGCGGGTGCTGCACCGATCCGTCTGTCAATCTCACGCTCCATCGTTCCCTCACTTGTGAACAAGACCCCGAGATACTTTAACTCCTCCACCTGAGGCAGGACTTCTCCCCCCACCCCGGAGAAGGCCACCCTTTCCCGATGGAGACCCATGGCCTCGGCTTTGGAGGTGCTGATTCTCATCCCTGCCGCGTCGCACTGGGCCGCAAACCGCCCCAGCACATGCTGAAGGTCCCGGTCCGATGAAGCCAACAGGACAACATCATCTGCAAAAAGCAGAGATGAAATCCTGAGGTTCCCAAACCGGATCCCCTCCGGCCCCTGGCTGCGCCTAGAAATCCTGTCCATAAAAATTATGAACAGGACCGGTGACAAAGGGCAGCCCTGCCGGAGTCCAACATGCACCAGGAACAAGTCTGATCTACTGCCGGCAATGTGAACCACTCCTGCTCCGATCATACAGAGACCGGACAGCCCTTAATAGAGGGCCCCGGACTCCATACTCACTCAGCACCCCCCACAGAATGGCACGAGGGACACGGTGAAATGCCTTCTCCAGATCCACAAAGCACATGTAGACTGGTTGGGCAAATTCCCATGAACCCTCGAGCACCCTGCGGAGGGTGTAGAGCTGGTCCAGTGTTCCACGACCAGGACGAAAACCGCATTGTTCCTCCTGAATCCGAGGTTCAACTATCGGCCGTAATCTCCTCTCCAGTACCCTGGCGTAGACTTTCCCGGGGAGGCTGAGAAGTGTGATCCCCCTGTAGTTGGAACACACTCTCCGGTCCCCCTTTTTAAACAGAGGGACCACCACCCCGGTTTGTTACTCCAGCGGTACTGTCCCCTTCCTACATGCAATGTCGCAGAGGCGTGTCAACCAAGACAGCCCTACGACATCCAGAGACTTGAGGTACTCAGGGCGAATCTCATCCACCCCCGGTGCCACCGAGGAGCTTACGAACCACCTCAGTGACCTCGGCTTGGGTGATAGACGAGTACACCCCTGAGTCCCCACTCTCTGCTTCCTCAGTGGAAGGCATATCAGTCGGGTTGAGGAGATCCTCGAAGTATTCCTTCCACCGTCAGACGATGTCCCCAGTCGAGGTCAACAGCTGCCCACCCACACCGTAAACGGTGTCGGGAGAGTACTGCTTCCCCCTTCTGAGGCGCCGAACGGTAATAACGGTATAATGGACTAACAAGGACAATTGGAAATCCCTTACAAAGTCTTTGAGAACCATTGTTTTTACATACTTCAGTGCTTTTTGCATGCATTTGTAGATAAAGTGGAGATCCTCTGCACTCCTTGCTTCCTCAAAGACTTATCTTTTCATGTTTTTATAAATTATTACAATCAGGTTTTAAAGTGGCTTGTTTGAAATTATTTTTTTCCTTTTGTTCCTTACGATCACCCAATTGTGATGGACCAGTTTTTTTTTATGTATTACCTGAAATACAAAAATGGATGTATAGATGAAGCTGATGAGCTTCAGTGTCTACAAAGAAGGAAAAGTCAAGTAAATGTATGAATCTCTTTTTTTTTACCCTCACATTATCATCTATTTTTTTCCTGATTTAGGGATCATTATTGTTTGATTGTTGATGATTTGAATTCTTATTTTGACTGATTGTTGCTGATACTCATCTTGAAATCATGAGCCTTATTCCGAAATTGCCCAACTTCTTAATTTATCACTCACTATCTCTTACTGAATGGTAAATATAAGGACTTTGTAGGTGGGTTTGATACATTCTTACAATATGAACTCTAATAAATTATTGCATTTGAAGTATCTGCAATGTTTGCTGCCCAAAAATGCCTGTGTGGTTGAGAGTCTCATCATTACATCATAAAATCTGTCAGTTTGATGTCAAATAATTCAGTCAAACTTAGTTAATTCATTAGATACAGGCACATTTAAACATTAGAGAAAGTTGATCAGTTGTGAGTCCACTTATGCGAGATGAGCACACTCACATCATTACTGACTTCCTCTTCATGCACGTCCATCAAGAATATCTTCATGATGTCGTCAGAGGGCCCTTGCAGTATACGCTCCCACAATGGGTGGTCTCTGTTACTCAGCTTTCTCTTTTCTGGGAAAAAACATATGCACGCTGTATCATGTGTGGTATCGTCCCGCAGGACTTTATGTCCTGGAGAGCGGATCATCCGTACCTCCACTCTGGTGAATGCAGTACAGCGCAAACTCCTGGGGATCATTCTCTATCTGTGAAGGAGTCAATAAACATAATGCCCTTTACATGTGTGTTCATAATAAACATTACTTTCTGGTGTATATTTTAGGTCTGTGGTAATGTTTTATATGAAGTGTGGTTATAACTAGATTTGATGCATATTCATTTTTTTTTCTGGCTCATAACTTTCAAAATGATTTGATTTCGCATCTGTTTTCACATCTATGTCATCTATTTCAAAACTGATCCCCAAACTCACCTTGAACTTCTTCAGCAGCTGCTCAATGACTTGATTTGTGGTCATCTTACTTGAGATGCGAACTTTAGTAGGAGTACCAAAGGACGGAGTGAAGATGGAGGTCTGCAGAACATAATGAGACTTTGATGAGGAAACTAGAGAGAAACATGTGGTTCATTCACCAAAGGGAGGGACGGACGGAAATATCAATGGGAGAAAAACATCCAACAGTAAGTCAGAAAACACAACACTCACTTTGTAGTTATAGAAGTGACCGTTGATGGAGAAGCGATGCTGTTTTTCCCTCTCTCTCTGTGCAGCCGACTTTCCTCTGCCCCGCCTCCTCTTCACCAGAGAGGCGTCGCTCATGCACCGGACCAGGTTGGACTCCACCTCCGGTTCTGGGTTCTTCTGCCTCACTGGCCGAAGGGTGCTGGTCTCATACACAGTAGGACCTTTGGACCATAACACACAGATGTGAAGACACTATCCTGTGTTAGAAATATGATGAGACACATAAAAATAACAATAAGGTCTGATTAAACTCTATAAAGCTTTTACAGTCACTTGGTGACTGTCATTTATGAACGTCAAAAGGATCTAAAAATAACAGAAGTTATTCCACTGAGTGATTTTAAGTCCAGAATGAGTGCACTTGAGACAGCATCTCTGATTTGTAACTGTTTTAAATGATTTCCATTTTTTTGTTTCATTTGATTTTATTTGATTTTAATATTTCACATCACACCTCTGTAAAATTTTAATATCTGAAATCTTGTGTTGCCTCTTGGCCAGGACACCCTTGCAAAAGAGATTTTTAATCTCAATGGGTTTCTTTTCCTGGTTAAATAAAAGTTAAATAAAAAAAAAATATATAAAAATGTATGTCATTTATTGCCTTTTGATATGAGAAAAGGTTCAGTTAAGACCAATGATAGAAAAACATAATGGAGTTAAAGGAGAGAATCAAAATCAACCTGGTAATGTATTTTTCACTACAGTTTCCTGTGCTGTCTCAGCCATCTCATCTATGTGGTGAAGATCGTTATACTCTCCCCATCGTGACATCCCACTGCAGAGATGGACAGACAGACAGATACATGTAAATTAAACACAAGACTTTTAATCTTTATTGCAGTGAGGATTATTAATTAGAAGCAGATGTGCTGATGCAAGGAAATGTTAAAAAAGCATGCAGGACAGCAGCTACAGTATCAAGGACCAGCGATGAAGACCCCCCCCTCTATGGTTTCAGTGTTGTGGCTCATAGGTCCATAAAGCCATCAGTCAATATTCTTGACATTTTAAAATCTTATGTATTAAAAATAAACCGATATGAACCTGTTGTGTGCCGGTGGGCTGGCTGGACTGGTGGGTTTGGGTGAGAGAAGAGGAGCGAAGGGAGGTATCTGTTTGTCATCCTGGATTTTCAGCCTGATGGGTCTCTGCACACCCCAGCAGATATTCAGAAAGCCCTCGACACTCACGTCTCCATCCGCCCCCTGTCAAAGAGACAAACCCACAGCAACTTACAAGATGTGTGACTGAAGGGAAATATCTACTTTAGATAACATATTGTGGCAACTACCGTATTTTCTGGACTATAAGCCGCTACTTTTTTCATAGGTTTTCAACCATGCGGCTTATACAAAGGTGCGGCTATTCTGTGGATTTTTCTTCCACCACTAGGGGGCGCTCTAACCGGAATTAGAATCAAAACTAAGACAAAATAAATGCAAAGAAGAATATGCTACTTCTTCTTTAGCAGATAGAAGTAGAAGCAGATTTCAAACAGATAAATAAGTACCGGTTATTTTCTCTTGGTTCTGTCCCGTTTTAATCAGCAAAGTTGCTGCCGTGTTAAAAGACACTGTTAGGAAAGATCTATTTAGGTACAAACATGTACATCATTTACAGTTCAGAATCCTTCTGTACATGTAGTAAATATCTAATCTAACAACATAAATATCTGTGGCTTGCATCCTTTTTTTTTTTTAAATAAAGCGGGTGCGGCTTATATGCAGGTGCGGCTTATAGTCCAGAAAATACGGTACATTCATTAGATGTGAACCAGTGAAGCAATAACAAATGGGGCTAAATAAAGGTAAAACAATAAATAATTACAAACATTCTTGTTTGCTCCTACCTGAAAATAAGTGAGATGCAGCTGAGTCTGGTCCTTTAGGAAGCAGTTGTAAGTGTTCAGCAGCGAGAGAAACTCTGCTCTAAAACAAATAACTACATAAAACACTGCACAGCAGACAAATGCAGCATAACACTAAACTTAGCTTCTTTTCCCTGCCTACTTAAGACATATTTAGTTACTTTTATTTAAATGGAATCACCAGAATATCTATTTGATTATTAACAAGTGCATGCAATGTGACATCTTGGTTTCATCTGCATAAACAGTAAATCACCTGGACAGTGTCCTCTTGTCTCCTGCTCGGATCACTGGGAGCAGAAGCGCCTCACTCATCTCTGCTCAGCTCCTGCACAGAAAAGGAGGAAAGAACAAACGTGTCCTGTAGCTGCATGTGGAGACTGAGCGCTCGTCGCTGCTCCAGCACATGCGGCTAAATAAAGACTCTTAACCAAAATCGAGTAAATGCTACTAAAAATTCATTTTATGACAGACAACAGAGGCTCGGTCACTTTTTTAGTCTTACCTCCTCTAACATGACAAATTAGAGCTCACTCTCTGCTTCGGTTTTTTGTCTCTGTTGTCTTTGTGTTCTTGAAATATCTCTTTCCAGCTTCTGTCTCTCTGAAGTTTTTGTGCTATATTTATCCCTCCCTCTCTAGCTGTGCCTTTACTCTATCACTTTTTTTCTCTCTGTGTCTCTCAGATTTAATAACAGTACTCCACCCAGTAACCAGCCGTGACAGCATGGACCAAACCATTTGTTTAAGCTTCAGTCACAGACGCTCAATGTTGTGACTCTGAACTCACATTGTTGGAAAATCTGAGCTGCTTCCTTCTTGCTTTAAAAATTGTATTTAAGAATGTAATCATTTTCCTCTGTTTTTCTGAATTTCTTTGACAGTACAGTTTGAAACAGAGGTCCATTTGATTTATCATATGTGTTTCTTTCATTCGTCCAATGTCCAATGCTCTTTAATACATGTCAACGACACAGCCTCACCACTCCTCTCTCTGAAAGATATATTAGCCCTGCTGAAAAGTTAAATAAACAAGACAAACTCAGTAAACGCCATGACCCAATATAAGATTAAGTGGGTATAGAAAATTAATGAATGGATATTTTAGGAGGGATTTAGCAAGGAATTCACACAGCTAAATGACCCCGAGCCTTAGGTGCATGTACTGCCTGCGTGCTGTCCTGACGTTGCACCAACAGGAAATATTCGGTGCTTCATGAATGAAAAATCTAGCAAAAAATCCCGATACTGTTGAGCAGCTACAATACTGCATTAGACAAGAATGGTACAACATTCCTCTCCTAAAACTCCAGTAACGAGTCCCCTCACTTCCCAGATGAAATTGCTGAGAAAACAACTCAAACATGAGGTGTCTTCCTTTAAATTCATTACATTATTGTGGCAAATCAAAAGATTGATATATAACAAAAAAAAAGTGGCTTTATAAAGTTTTTATTTTATTTTTTTAACAGACAGATGAACAGATGCAGTCCTAGCCATTTTTATCCACTTGGCAAGAACATTCACCAGTCTCTCTAAATGCTTTTATGTGGCTAAACTTGAGCTGCTTCGGTGGTGAGCAAAGTCCTTTCCACAGTGGACACATATCACTCAAAATGGGAGTGTACCAGCATTTGCTAAACAAACCCAAACACAGTGACAGCCAATCAATGTCCACTTCCAGGTGTGACTGACCACCACACAAACACAGATTTCATAATAAAGGCGACTAGCAAACAGAAAAAGTAAAGTTAGTGATTTAAAAATAGATTAGGTGATTTAAAAAACATAATGCTCTACATATGCCTGTAGTTAATTGATCGTGATTAATGCGCTAATTTGACCCCCCTAGTTATTACACTTTCCTAACTGCAGACTTGTCCAACAGGGATCCAAAAGCAGCAGGCAGAGTTAAAGATGTCATGAAACCTCAACATTCCACTGCTGACTCCTGCTCCAGGACCCATCACGTGTTTACTTGTAAATCCCGGCAGAAGAGAAATTCCCAGGTCTGCTTGTGTGTGTCTGAGCATGCAGAGTATGATGGGGAAGTGTAGTTGTGTTGGTTCAACAATGTTTTACAAAGGATTAAAATAAGTAAAAAGAGAAAGACTGGATCAGGCAGAAAAAGTAAAAGGTACACACAGAACACATGCAGAAAGTCCAAAGTCTTTTCGCTTTCTCTTTCTCTGACATGAACTACTGTGCACTTCACCTCATGTGGTGTCGTTCAAGAGTCAACAAGTTTTGCATACTTCTACAGAGCCACTTAGTCAGACCTGTGTGTGTCTTCACAAGTATGTGCATGTGGGTGGGAGAAACAAGCTCCTGCCAAAGATGCCTCATTGTTTACTGAAAAGCCCATCTGCAGTTTCATCAAGTCGTGCATCAAGTTTCAACATTGTACTGATTTAAAGAGATAATTGGAAATAACTAACCTCCAAATTAACGATGTTACAAATCCTGCTTGCAGGCAAACAGCTACAGCTCACACCGTAGCTGAACAATGTAGGCATAGAGGTGCCTGAATCAATTCCAGCCATTGAGGTCTGCTGTCATGCATATTTCAGGTGCTTTCCAGTCAAACACACCTGATTATAATTAATGGCCTCCATCAACATGTCATGAACATTGAAAGATTAATTAATAAAGATCTGTAATTAATTACTCTAATTAATAAAAATTTTTAATCTCACCTAAAAATTGCTGAGAAAAGCCCTCAACCTGAGGTGTTTTCCTTTAAATTCATTACATTATTGTGGCACATCAAAACATTGATATATAACAAAAAAAAGTTGCTTTATAAAGTTATTTTTATTTTTTTTTAACAGACTTGAACAGATGCAGTCCTAGCTATTTTCATCCACTTGGCAAGAACATTGGGCAGCCTCTCAGTTGGAGACGTGCGCATGCGCGGTGCTCTCCTTGAGTTTAGTTTGGGGAAGAGCGTTGCTGTGGAAACATCGTTGCTGCTAACATTAGCTGTGGCTGTGCTCACGACCGGGTGTTTTGCGTTTATGTGGCAAAACCTGAGCTGCTTCAGTGGTGAACAAAGTCCTTTACACGAACAACACATATAACTCTTTATCAAAAGTGCTGTCGGGGCGTTTTAGAAATGTAAATGTCCCATTCACTGGACCGACAACTTTCACATGCTCCTCCATTATATCCAGCTACAATGGGAGCCTATCATTGACTACGTTTACGTGCAGTCAAAATTCAGGTTATTGCTAATATTCCGGTTACTGAAACATTCGGAATATTCTGTTTACATGCGTGAGCAAACAGGGTTATCCCTGTATATATGGTGATTAATCATTTGGGATATCCCGATCAAAACAGCGACGCGCGGAGAACGTGATGACGCAATTAGCGTCATTTCCGCTTCTTATTCCTGTATCCAAATTCAAAACAAATGCTGCTTCGTGCAACTTTTCACTCACCTTCTTGTAAATCTGGCTATCCCGGTACTTTCTACCATCTACAAATTCCAAAATGTTCATATCCTTCATTACATTTATAAAGTGATTAGTCTCCTCCTCACTCCAAAAGTGTGGTGTGGTCTTGCGTTTCGCCGTGTTTAGAAGAACTTCCTGGACTCAAAAGACCAGGATTCCTTGCGAACAGAACATGGTCAGAAAACAAATTCCTGTTCCGTTATAAGGGGATATTCCGTTAGGTGTTTACATGACCCAATATTCAGGTTTTAAAAGGAGTAACCCAGGGGTCATATTCGGGTTTTTAAAAACCGGAATATGAGCAAATTCGGGTGATTCAAAGGGATTCTTGGTGTTTACATGGCCGTGCAAATTCGGGTTATTGCCAATATTCGGGTTTTAAAAGGGTTATTGAGTGCATGTAAACGCAGTCAGTGAAGCTAAACACGCCCTAATACAGTGACAGCCAATCAACGTCCACTTCAAGGTGTGACTGACCGTTGTTATTCACCCCCAACAACTCAAGCACAAGAACCCCCCCTCACAAACACAGATTTCAAAATAAAGGCGACTCGCAAACAGAAAAAGTAATGTTAGAGATTAAAAAATAGATTAAGCGATAAAAAAACACAATGCGCTAAATATGCCTGTAATTAATTAATCGCAAATAACACGCTAATTTGACCACCCTAAAAACAACATGAAATAAAAAAACCCAAAGACTGAGGTGTTTCAAATTTGTGCAATATTAAATATTAAAATGAAGTTGGCAAAAAAGATAAACATCTTGGGTTCATACTGTCTGCAACAAAATAAAACAAGAATATCTGCTCACTTTTCCTGATCAGAGGTTGTACATTTCAAACAGGAAGTAGACATGTTTTACAAGCCTGTGTCATGACTACCTGTCCTTCGTCAGTGAAATGCATAGGATTTTACACATTTTGGACTATTAGAATCTATAAATTAGATTATCCAGAGTTGACACATGTATACAGTCAAATTCAAGCTCATGGAATCCTGAACTCCATAGCCAGAGGGTAATACACATAGTATACACACATTAAAGTACTTTAATTCCTTCCTGAACACTCCCATCTCTTCTCTGTTTCTTTTTCACTCACTCACGTCAATTTACTAACCTAACTACAGTACGTTTTTCATTTTGGTGTCTCTAAAGCCATCACTTATCACTGGGCAACTTTTATCTTATTAATTCTGGTTTGTAAATATAATGTCCATCTCTATAGTTATGCACTTAATGTAATTAATTGAACATAAAGCAAACTAAAGTACTTCAGTGCTGAAACGTACAAACCACATCTCCTACCTGTCCAGCGTGACTTTGTCCCAAGAAATGAAGTAGGTCCTCTCCATGTTGACGGTCTCCTGTGTGAATCTGGGTGTGAATATATTTGTTTTCTAGGGTTCAGAGTACAGATCGTGTGGCAGCAGGTGAGCCTGTGCAGCTACACGGCAGCTGCTGGTTAATTATTGCAGGACATGATGAGACACAGTTCAGAGGGAGTGGCTGACTGACACCAGATATGACTCGACTGTAGAGTGAGTGAGTGTGTGAGTGAGAGTGGAGACCAGGTGGAGGAGACAGAGAGGGAGAGAGGGAGAGCTCTGCACACCACAAGATTGCTCCAGCGGCTGGACAGCTCTGGAGTCAGGACAAAGCCGCCACTAATTACTACACATACAAAAGACATAGACAGGGACTTTGCTGACATGTGGCAGGTCCCAGTCATTAAAACCTTCTCTGTCGTTTAAACTTCTGCTTTATTGTTCTTGTTGCTATGTAATTACACCACCTACAGGTGGCCTTGTAGGTTCTTTTTCTGCTGCATCGTCGCTCGGAGTGCTGAGTTTCATTTGTTTACTACCTGCATGCGCGGATGAATGCACAGGCTTCCCTAGGCTGCAGCCTAGGGGCCCCACGTGTGGAGGGGCCCTTGGATTGGTCAGACTATTTTTGAGAAATGTAAATACACTACAATGGTATAAAAAAAAGTGAACTCTATTGGTCCGTGGGTCACTTCTATCCAATCAGCTCATTGATTTCATTTGTCGTTCTTCCATCTCAATGCTGTCAATCTGAAGGCTGATTTATGGTTCCGCGTTACACCAACGCAGAGCCTACGGCGTAGGGTAAGCGGGGCGCCCCCGTACGGCGCGCGTCGCCGCAAACTCTTTTTGACTTTACCTGTTACCAATGCCAGTGGGGAGCGTTCATTTTCAAAACTTGGACTTGTGAAAAATAAACTGAGATCCACAATGGGCCAAAACAGACTCAATCACCTGTCTTTGATGAGCATTGAGAGTGATATTCTTAGAAAACTGGATTTTACCAGCCTTATCAAAGACTTCTCATCCAGGAAAACAAGAAAGAGAGCCCTGTGAAAGTAAGTTGTGTTTATTTACTGGGCTGCAGTTCTGTTACATTGCTGACACACACACACACAGACGCTGTATGTGCTGCTGCTGTATTGCAGTTTTTGTTGAAATTGTATTTCTCTGCCCCACTGCTTGATTTGTGCCTCTGTGAGAGTGTGTTCTGCTATAGAACAGGGTGGTCTGTGCTGCTGCAGCAGATGTGTCTTGGCTCAGAAAGTTTAACGCTTGTTAAGCTTGCAGATGTACTTTAAATGGCTTTCTGTAGTATTTTTGTTACAACTAAAGGCTGTTATAGTAAGTGAGTGCTACTGCCATGTGCACTGTTACACATGGCACAAAATTACTTTTTTCTGGGAGCACATGATGCATAAGGGGGGCCCCAGAGAAAAAATAGCCTAGGGGCCCATGACTACCTTAATCTTCCTCTACCTGTATACAGACATAGCAATGGAGAGTTTATGTCACACAATTTAGAGCTGATGAATTTTGAGTCACTTTCACAAAAACTGCAGCAATTTCTTATTTCACCCAACTTTAAAATGACAGAGAAGAAGTAGTGAGGGGGAATTCAAAGACATAGAATAACAAATCTACTAATCACATTTCTTGTGACCAAGCACCAACAATCAATTTATCCCCAATGGTGCCCCAACTCCAGGTCGACAGGTCCTTGCTCATTTTAGATTAGGGGAGCAGATTTGAAGACCACTGTTTTGGATGTTTCCCTGCTTCAACACAACCCTGATAGACATGGCTGTGTCACAAAAAGAGTTGCATAGACCCTGATGACATATGGATGATGACCATAAGAATCAAGTGTATTCAAGCAGATATTTTTTGATGGACGTGTATGAAGAGGAAGTCAGTAATGATGTGAGTGTGCTCATCTCGCATAAGTGGACTCACAATTGATCAAAGCTCACACTGACTTTCTCCAATGTTTAAATGTGCCTGTATCTAATGAATTAACTCAGTTTGACTGATCAATGATTTTTTTGACATTACAATTGACAGTTTTTGTTATATCCATGAAGTTTCAACATGACAAGGCAAAACCACATTCTGCCCTCATTACGACAGTATGGTTGAGAAAGAAGAAGGTACTGCATTGGTCTTCCTGCAGGCCTGTCCTCTCTCAGAGATTGTGTGGACAGACTTGGATAGAAAAATGCAACAATAACAACCCCGTACTGTTGTACAATTTAAACATGATGACAATGAGAATGAGACAAAATAGTCATTGAAACGCTTCACTGCTTTGCATCCTGATGGTAAAGGAACAGCAACAGTACGAAGTGGTGAAGGTGTTGCAGGCCTGATATTAATATATATATATATATATATATATATATATATATATATATATATATATATATATATATATATATATATATAAATATATATATAAATATATATATATTTTTTTATTTAAATATACATATTTGGACATGTATTAACCAGTTAAACTATGTTGAGGGAAAAAAAATGGTAACAACTTAGATTCATACCGTTTGAAAGAAAATAATAATAATATAAATTATATTTTTTAGCAACGTTTGTTTACTTTTTGTTGCAAGAGGAAGAGAGCAGAGAGATACAACACGTGATCAGCAGGTTAGTATAAAGCTCATTCTAAAAGAGGCTTTTAAATGCTTTTATAACGGAATTTGTCCCCAGAATTAGATATTTGCAATCATTAAAATCCCTGATATTTGACAGTGCGCATTTGAAAAGAGTGAGGAAATTAAACTGCAGGGACAAGTGTTTGCCTCATGATGGCGCCAAATCTCAAATGACTGTCAGTAGCTTCGCTCCTAGCTGACTGTTTCTACTCATTTTTGTGTGTGTGTGTGTGTGTGTGTGTGTGTGTGTGTGTGTGTGTGTGTGTGTGTGTGTGTGTGTGTGTCCCCTCACATGGAGACCAGTGTGTGACCACTGCTGATCTGAATAACTGGCAGTCCCTTCACCTTCAGGGTGAAAAAGTATCTCTGGGAGACTGTACATATTTAACTCTACCTGTAACATTTTAAAGATCCAAAATTTCACTTGTGACGTATAAAGATGAATCATTTGGATTTTAACTAATGACACTGTTATTACTACAGATAATCAGTGGATACTCAGTTTTAAAGACCTACAAAATAAAGCAGGACAGGAACTGAACAAGATGTATCATGTTCTGTTTTCAAAGCATTGTTTATATCATTCCAACTTGTTCTGATCCTCTCAGAAAGATGCAAGAAACTGTTCATATGTGGAAAACACAAGAATTAAATAATGATCTATGCAATCACAGCCTGTTCATCTGTCTCCTGAATTTCGGGCGACTGTGGGTTACTCATAGGAATGCCACCGAGGGGCTGCACAGGTTCTTTTTTCAGGGCATTCAAAACAGAAAACCAGTGTCCTGGATGAGAGCAGAAAACTAAAGCGACAGATTTCAAGAAGATGTCAAACACCACACACCCAATAGAGAAGAAGCTACGTATATTGTGATCAAAAATTAGCACAGTCCTACCTTGTGAACGTGGAAGCAGTAGCGGGCTATAGAGTGGAAGAGAGTGAAGCAGGTGTGAAGAATCAGGGGGCAGCAAGTGAAGTCTAGTCAGGAAGCAGCAGTGTTTTGTTTTTTTTCCTGCTATTTCCCACCCGAGCCGCTAGGTGGCGCATCGCGTTGGTGGTATAGTAAGGGTTCTTAGGACGTAGAAGAAGAATCTCCTGCCGTGAAGGAAACTGGGAGACATGTCTCTAGGGTAAATGTACTTTTAAATATACTATATTAGTGTACATGCTAGAGTTTATTGTCTTTGGCCAGATTGTTTGGTACAAGTTGATCTGACAAACGTTTTTGCGAATATATGTTGTAATTGAGATACAGAGTCGTGTGCTAATGCTAATGCTAGTGGCCTGTGTGTGGGTAAAATAAGACATTTCTGAGTGGCGGGGAGGGATGCAGGAACATTACACAGAGGAAAAAAGTTCAGAAAACATGAGCAGGAGAGGTCATTAAAAACCAGAAGGGCTTATAAGCTCCCCCCTCCTAAAAACAATAATTCACAGAACCATATAAGCACCATACATAGCCCTATACAGTGTAACTGATAACCAGTGATGGGCAGAAACGCTTTAGAAGTAACGTGTTACTGTAATCCGATTACTTTTTTCAAGTAACAAGTAAAGTAAGGGATTACAATTGCAAAAACAGTAATTAGATTACTTTTACTTTTCTGAAAGAATACTGCGTTACTAAATGCAGTATTTGTTTTGTGAAAATATCTCATGACTTTGCTGCAAAGTCAGTGGTAAACCAGAGACGACATGAAGTGCGAGAGAGAGCAGGAGCATGCAGCGTTTACCGCCTGGAAGTACAGACATTAATTTGAGTTTGACTCGGTCAAACATTCTCGTCCGCTGTATAGGGCTGCAACTAAGGACTATTGAGGCCATAGCCAGAATCACCACAATTCCCTTGAATGAACTGCATCCCCTGTGTGTAAAACTGGGAATCAAGTGCCTTAATGAAAGGGAGTACCAATTCTTGCAAGAATATTGCACTGTTATGAAGCCCCTCACGCAAGCACTGGACATCTTACAAGGGGATTGTGGCAGGGTGCAGGATTGGGGTGTGGTCTGCAGGGGAGAGAGGGAGTGCGGGGGAGTGGCGCACAGGTGACGCGGCTGGAACAGCTGACGTACACAGGTGTGTCTAATCACTCTCTGTGTATTTCAGTAGGGTGCGGGCTCTGGAGACGAGAGAGGACGGAAGCAGAGCAGAGCGGGAGAGCAGCTCTGCGGACGGTGCTGATGCACGAGGAGCCTCTGGTGGAAAACATAGTGCACGTAGAAAATAAAATATATTCTACAAAGATCCCGGTGTCCGCTGTCTGTGTGACCCCCCGTAGCAACGAGGAGTGCTACAGGGATTAATGCACCTATGGGGCTTTATTACCAACAATCACAAGCCTGATGTCAAAGACTCTTGCCTTGAAAGATGAGCTCTCAAGAATGACAGCCAGCCTTCCAGATGTCATTGTGAAGGCAAGATTATTATTTGACAATTGCTTTGGGTAGATTTGTTAAATTGATTACTGTTCAGGGTGGACAGATGTTACACTTTGTTTTAAGCAGTGGGTACAATTATAAAAATGATAGAATAGAATAAAAGATCAATTATTCATCCTATTTTCAATATCAGGGATATTGGTCATCATTGATTATGAATATATCATCACAGCAACAGAAAATTAAAACAAAGAGGTCAAAATAGTTTAAAACAAAATTAAATCTGATACAGTATTGATCCCACATGAGATGGTTTAGGTCAGCAAAATACCACAAAAATAATTAACAAATTAAATACTATTTAATATTATATTTATAGTATTAATATAGTAAACTAAATATATTAATAGTTATGTCAAATTGTGTTTTTCAGGCCATCAAGATCCGTTTTGATGCTGTACTGGAAAGTCAAGAGGGACTTGTTGCAGCTGCCACCTGTCCCAGGTTTAAGCTGAAATGGCTGAGAGACGAGGCGAGGAGAGCGCATGTGAAGGAGCTCCTGACAGGAGCGTGTCGTAAAGCTGCTCCTGCAGTGGACAATGTTAATGTGCCCCAACAATCAGTCAGCCCAGCTGAAACAGACTTTTTTTTTACTTTGAGAACCAGCCCACGGAAAGCTTCTCAGCAGAAAAAGAAGTAACTGACTATTTAAGATCAGGGTATGAGCTTGAGATTCTGAATCAGTTCCCCAGACTTAAAAAGATGTACATGAAATACAACACACCAACTCCATCCAGTGCAACAGTGGAACGGCTGTTCAGTTTAGGTGGATTGGTGCTCACCCCAAAAAGGAACAGACTGTCTGATGGGAGATTTGAGAAACTTCTGCTGATGCGATATAACCACTGTTTCACTCCAAAAGAAAACATAAAAACTTAGGGCCTTGTCAGGGCAGCCATAAAACAAGACCAACAGCCTGCAACAGCATTTTCTGTTTTTTCAGCTTTCTTTTGAATGCAGATAATGTTGAGCATGTTTCACATGAAAATTTAGCAACTGTGGTTTTACAGAAGGGGATATGCAAATCATTCCTTCTTCTTGTGGAGGATGAATGATAATAAGAATTAAACTCAAAATAATTATGAAAATGTCTGGGTAAAGTTAACGGAGAGCATGACTTTATACATCAGGATTCCTGTTTGATACTTATAATATACATTTTAGCATTTGCTGAATTATAATTCTTATTTTTATTCTTAAAGATGATGAAATTAGACTTTGTAACATTAGTGATAGTTTGTTTAAAGGGGACCTATTATGAAAAACATGTTTTTTCTTGTTTTAACATATATAAAGTGGTCACCCCTCACCCTGCCAACACAGAAAAGATGGAAAGACACGAAATGCTGATATACTAACATAGGGATGAAAATATGAAGCCTTAACAGCAGGAAATCAGCAACTACACCAACTTGGGTTACCAAAGACTGAAAAAAGTGAGAAAATAGATGCCATGAGCAGAAACAGAGGATGAACATGTCAAAACTGTGGTACAATACCAGTTTGCCTATTTGAATGTCCATTTAGGTCCTTGGAGGTCTGTTGGAGCTCGTCACCCTCATAAACAGTGAACTAGATCAGCGACGAACAAGTGTTGTGGTGGATAGAGTGACCGGAAAAAAGGGCAGTCCAACAGTAGTTGTCTCCCGAGAACACCTGGAAGAACTCCTTGAAATGGACCTCTCCGTCCCATGCATTTCCAAATTGTTAGGCATTTCAACTCGTACACTGTTTAGGAGGATGCAAGATTGGGGTCTGTCCAGAAGTGAAACTTACAGCAATATGTCTGATGACGACCTAGATCATTTGATCTTGCAGATCAAACAAACCTCACCAAATTCCGGTTGGCTGGTTACAAAGTACATCACATCATCAAACATAAACACAACTGCAATGCAATGTGTTAAATAGATTCTTGCCTTGTCGGGACAATGTTTGGTACTGTTCGGTTTTCAGTAACTCACTTCACCTAATACCATATTACTCCTCTAATTACAAGTGTCTTATACCAGTCTTTTTCATCTCCTCTCCTGGTAGGTCACAGGATGGTAAAAGGGCATTTGAAGGCATTAGGACACAAAGTACAGTGGACTTGGGTGTGGGATGCCATGCATAGAGTTGATGCCCTTGGCATCCTTCAGAGGATGACCAGGCTTGGATCTGTTGTGAGGAGGACCTACAGTGTGCGCTCCCTCTCTTACACATTGACACCAACCACAAGCTCATAAGGTTAGTTGATTGATAACAATTAGACACATTAAAATCTGCATATTGTCCATGCTAATAAATAAGCTGTTCTTTTCCCTATCACTTTTTGTTAATTTTTCAGATATGGCATTGTCATTTTTGTAAATGATGGTTACTCAAGAAAGGTTAGTAGCCTGAAGTACTCAAATAGGTAAAGGAGAAATCCATTGTGGATCAATCCATAGCCCCATTTAGTTCAAGGTTGCCAAGTGCTGTTGATAGGGAAAAGAACAAAAATATTTGATACATCATATTATGTCAGATTTTCTGGTTCTTTTTCCTACAGACTGCACCCAGTGACCTCAAACAACAGAGCTATGGATTGATGTGATGTGCATTTACAGTATATGCAGCAATAAACCTAAACTCAAAAACTTTACCTCAAAACTAACAGTGATTTGACACTGCTACTTATAATAGGGAATATCTTAAATGGTAATAATGCTAACAATGGACTGTTATTACCATTGAGATCTAGAAGACGACTATGTAGTCACGAGAACAGAATTGAGAGATTCAGGAGAAGTTTTTTTCATAGGCCACCCAAACTTTAAACCCACACTATACTCACTTTGCAGACATTCACTCTTTTAGCACTCATGAACATGTCCTAACACACTGCACCACACACACACACACACACCTAACTTTTAGCATTTTACTTCCTCTATGTTGTGGACCATTTATTTTAAACTCATATGCACACAGCATCACTATACCCCCTTACACATACAGCACATTGCCTTATCAGAAAGCTTTCTCCAACATACATTGCACACTGATGCTGTGTTCATCTGTAGAGGGTACTTGAAATATGCTTATATGTGTTTTTTATGCCATTTGTTACAATATTTGAGTAATGTTTCTGTTTATCTCTTGTTTATTCTCTCCATTGTTTTCATAGGTCCTGTACCTAAGAGTTTCCAACAATAACAAGGCCAAAACAGCCCTGGAATTTTTTCTTGAGGCTATTGACGTATATAGTTGTCCATCTAGGTAACGAGATATTTTCTGTTGAATTCATTTACATAAAAGTGAGGTGCTCTTCACATCATCCATGCAATAACAATAATGTGTGCATAGTCAAGTGATAAGTCCATGAAGAAAGGCTAACGTGTAATTTTTTTCTGCTCTTGTGTTTGGGAAAATTGCAGGCCAGCAACCCATAGTTTATACCAGTGGTCCTCAAACTAGGCCAAGTCTTGCATTGAGATTCGTTTCTCTCTCATAATGTGGCATTTAACCCTACAAGCCCAAATAAAATACTATAGGTCTGCTGAAGCTATGTGCCCTAGCTTCCATATTGCTTTTGATATGACAAGGGAATGATATGATATTGAAGGATTTTGTGATAGGGGTTGGAGACAATGCACTTGATTTCAAGACTGGATTACTCAGGCACCGCTAATCACAGAGAGAAATGTGCAGTGGTATCTGTGTGACGAAAACTCTGCAAGTAATCTGACAGAGAGGAATAAGTGTGAATTTGAGGGGCGAAGTGCAACTTTTTGATAACGTCTTGTGCTCCACCTGTCGTGTCCATAGCCCACAGTTTGAGAAACGCTGATTTATTAATAAAAAATAAAGTGCTATGCTCTTACTGCTTTCAACAACAGCAGTAGATCAAAATCAGACTTCACATTAACTTGCATTATACCCCTTTCCATTCCAAGGGTCAGAGGAGACCAGGGTGTGGAGAACGTAGACATTGCCAGGCACATGTTTGCAGTTCGTGGCTGTGGCCGAGGGAGCTTCATCTCTGGCAAAAGCGTTCACAACCAAAGGTAAGATAAGTGGATGATTCACACTAAACATATCGGATGTATATGAAGTTCGCCAACATATGTACATGAGAATATTCAGGTTTAATGGAACGTGTTATGCCTGGCTCAGCTGTCAGTAATAGGTTGTCATGGAGCCAACGCATTAACACATCAGTTAGTTTGCGCTATGCTGGTGATAATGAAATGGGTTCAAATATGAGTATGAATAATTGTATACATTTGAAGATTTTGAACCTCTAGTAAAATAGCGAAAGTGAATAAAGTAATTGGTGAGATACAACCTAAAGATAATGTACCTTAACTTATTTTTGTTTTCAGAATCGAACGCCTGTGACGGGATGTGTGGAACGCGGTCACTGGTGTTTATTCCAACGTCCTCCATAGCTTCATCTTTCTACCCCGACTTCAGAACGATCTGGATACTTTCAGAGATGGGTGGGACTACCATTCCCTACGCACTGAGGGCAACTACACGCCAGATCAGCTGTGGGAACTGGGAATGAGTCGGACCCCTATCAGCCAGCCAGACAATCCCGAGGTGAGGAAGGTTTTGTACAGCACCTTTGTCAATACAAACTGCTACACACTCCACACTTCAGTGTTTTTAGCATATGCAAACTAGCAGGCTATCCCAGCAGTTAGTTTTTCACAATCGCTAAAACACATTTCCTGAAACCTCCCATCATTTTCTCAAAACAGTAAACACAAATCCAAATTTTCAAACTAGATTCACAAAACCCTAGATTCTTCTTGCAAATTTGAATCATCACCTTAAAACAGTTGAAACTGTGCTAAAAGTAAACACTATCCTCTATTTTAGACACCGGTCACTCAGAAACTATAACCCTACATAGCAGTCATTAGACACTACATCAAAAAAATATATAACACAGCACAAAGGATATATAGCTCCAGAAAGCGAATGTTTATTATTTGTAATGCAGTAAATGTAAAATTTGAAAAAGAAATATTCAAAATGAAAACCTTGATGCAAACCCTTGATCCAAACATTGCTTCACATAAAGAAAATCATGAATGCCACTTCATGACAACTTGGTCACAATTGCAAACGCATATGATGTAACTTGCACTAGCCACTAAGAGAAATCACAAGTGAACACAATCTAATCTCTGTATTTTGCTTTTTCAGGAATTTGATATTCCTGACATAGAAATTTCACCTGAAAATGGAGTGCAGGTGCCACAATACCCCTGAACAGGGAAAGTTAGTAAAGTTGTCACCTTTTTCCACAAGAGCACCACAGCCCACTGATGGTGAAATAAGAGATGCTTAACTTACCCAAGCACAAGTTAATCCATGATGTGACAACTCGATGGAATTCAATATATGACATGTTAGCACGATATGTTGAACAACAGCCTGCCATATATTCTGCATTTACAATGGACAAAAGCCTGAGGAGCCACATCAAGGACATGGCAATGTTGACTGAAGGTGAACAAAAAATGGCAGAACGGCTCATTGAATTACTGAAACCACTGAAAACTGTCACAACTCTCATGAGCAGTGAAACCACCCCCACCACATCGATGATCCTCCCTCTGAAGGAAATGATTCTAAAATCCATGGCACCAGGAGATGAAGAAAGTACAGTAATCAAAGAAGCCAAGAAGCCATTGCACAGGACCGGGAAAAAAGGTACACAGACCCTGCTCTTCAAAAGTACCTCCAAAAAGCCACAGCCCTGGATCCCAGGTTTAAATCCCTGCCTTCCCATGATGAAACCTCCCTTCTCAGCCTCTAGAGGGATCTTGCCACAGAAATCCTGGAACACGAACCACAGGTATTATTTAATTATAATTTTTTGTGTGATTTTATGATTGCATATTTGATTAGTATTTTTATTGTGAAACATGCATATAAATTATTCACATGACATGTACATCTTTCAAAAGGATAAAACACAAAAAACAGGAGTTCACAGAAGCAGAGTAGACATTTATTTTTATTTATTATATATCTTAAACATTTATCATTGTTCTTGCAGAGTCAAGCCGAGACAAGGCCATCCACAGAGGGACAATATCCATCCGCTCCCCCTCCAAAGAAGAAGACAGCCATGGCAGAGCTATTTGGAAAGGTTTTCAAAATACAGGAACAGGTCAGGCCCCTTTCCAAGATAGTTCAGGATGAAATCACTGATGTTGATGCCGATCCTTTCATGTGGTGGAAGATAAATGAGACCAGGTTCCCCCATGTCGCAAAAGTTGCACAACGTCACCTCTGTGTCCAAGGAACTTCTGTTGCAAGTGAGAGAATTTTCTCCACTGCAGGGGACATTGTCAGGCGCGCAGGAAGACGTTTTTGCCAGGGGGTGCGGGGTGCGGGGGTTCTCCCTTAAGAAATCACTTGCCCCTCCCCTGCATGAAGAACAGCTGACAGTGCGCACAAGCTTTACAAAACATAGCGAACCAACCATCTACAGTAAAAAAGGAACATGACTATAATTATTATCATAGTCACATAGGCGGCGGGTGACTGAAATATTTGGTGAAGCTATATACAGGGAGGAATCCTGGTGCCTGCGCCATGCGCGGGCGCGCGAAAATTTTGAAGTTTTTTTTCACCCAAAACAGTTGCATAACAATGATTTGAGCATAATTTGACCAATATTACCGGCAGTACAGTCTCCTCCTCCTCCCGGGTCCTCATATGGCCGGCTGCACCATCAGGTGAGCCGGTGTGAGACACTGGGGGGGCCGCTGACGCGGTTGCTGCAGGTGCAGTCGCTCTCCTTCGACTCACTGTCACATTGGCAGCAGCTTCGGCAATGTTTTGTGTCTGTTTCTCTTTTGGTTTAAAAAATGAACGTATATCCATCTTGGTCTTGACTTGGAGCTTTGTGTTGTGTTTTGAAAGGAGCGCTGCTGGCTGTGCATTTGTAATTGGCGGACAAAAATGCGGATGTTTACAAACAACATTTGCGGTTCTGATCACCTGAGCGGTCCGCAGACCAGGGGGGTGTGACTGGCTACTTTTAATTTTTTTAATTAAAATTACCCCTATATTCAGCCTTCATCTCAAATGTGGCTTACAATGTTGTGGAACAGAAACAGCAACCACAAATATTTATATATTTATAATCTTTTATTGTCATTTCAATTTTTCCAGGGGGTGCTGCAGCCCCTGCCGCACCCCCACTTCCGGCGCCTATGGACATTGTCAGTGCAAACCGCTCTCGCCTTGCTGCAGACAATGTGGACAGGCTCATCTTCTCAGAAAAATATCACAATAGCAGATGAATAAATAGCTGATGCCCATATTGGCGCTAATTAGGGCCCGAGCACCTTCAGTGCGAAGGCCCTATTGTATCTGTAGGAATTTTTTTTTTTTCTTTCTTTCTTTCTTTCTTTCTTTCTTTCTTTCTTTCTTTCTTTCTTTCTTTTTCTTCTGACGAAAGGAGGGCCTTTTTGCCCCCCTAAACGTGCCCAAAAAGTCACCAAATGTGGCACGCAAGTCAGGCCTGGCGAAAAATTTGATATTTAATGGTTTGCATTAATGGGCGTGGCAAAATGGCTCAACAGCGCCCCCTTGAAAACTTTGTGCCTCAAGCCCCACAATAGGGTTTGACGTACATGCACGAAAATCGGTACACACCTGTATCCTGGCGCAACTTAAAGAAAAGTCTCTTGGCGCCATGGCCGAAACCGAACAGGAAGTCGGCCATTTTGAATTAATCGTGTCATTTTGGCGAAATTTATGCCATTCCTTCGGCAGTTAATACGGCCCGAACCGTAACGTGCACCCAGGTGTGTTATACATCAAAATGTGCGTCTCCATCCTCCGACACCACGCATTACTTTTCTCTTTCAAAAGCGTTACCGTGTCGACGCTAGACGCCAAAAAGCGCGCCCACCCTTCATCTGATTGGTTCAGAAAGAAAAAACTTTGTGCCTCAAGCCCCATAATACGGTTTGACGAACATGAACGAAAATCGGTACACACCTGTATCATGTTGCAACTTAAAGAAAAGTCTCTTGGCGCCATGGCCGAAACCGAACAGGAAGTCGACCATTTTGAACATTCTGAATTAATCACGTAATTTTGGAGCAATATATGCCATTCCTTCGAGAATTAATAAGGCCCGAACCAAATTGTGAACCCAGATGTGTTATACATCCAAATGTGCGTCTCCATCCATGGGGCAAACTCCCCCAACAACTTAAATTAGAGCACCTGAAGCAGAGGCGGATCTAGGGGGTGGCTACATGGGCTCAAGCCCCGAATGTTTTTCCAAAAGCCCCGGATCTGAAAAAACAAAATCGTCTGGTCTGTGAAAGACACCTGCAGTACCGGAGTCCACCAGAGGCAGCAGCCGCGAGAAAGCAGCTCATGTAGCCTGTCTCCACCGAAGAAGAAGTGTTTTCCCATTCTCTCTGTATCGCTCTGTACCAGAGACGCGTTATCTCTCGAGTCGACTCCAGTATCTTTCCTGATGGATATCAGAAGTTTTTTTCCAAAAGAAGGCGCCACAACAAATCACTTCTGATGATATTTCAGGTTTGTGAATCTTCACATTTGTAACACTCATCCTAACTGCATTGAATTAGTGAAGTGACAGGTGACTGATACGATTTATTAGCTGGCTATCAATAATGTTCATGTCAATAACAGCAACCGCAATGAAAATGAAAGACAGCAAGGTTAATGTTGCATGATAAGAATCCAAACAAGCCAGGACAATAATGATAAAAATAAAGACTGAATATCAGGCTGCTGGTGTTTGATATCTGCTTTCTGGCTGAGTAAACAAGTGAAAAATAGTCGTGTAATGTTCACCAGTGGTGGTATTCAGATCCTTTAACGTTACTTCAGTCAAAGTAACATTACTCCCACACTGTGAAAATATTCCACTACAATAAAAGTCCTGCATTCGAAACCTTACTGAAGTAAAAGTATGTAAATATTATCAGCAAAATTTACTTAAAGTATCAAAAGTAAAAGTACTCATTGTGCAGTAAAATGCTCCCTGTCAGTGTTTTTACTGTTATATATGATGATATTATGAGTACTGAAATAAAACTGTACCTACAGGACTGTCTCAGAAAATTTGAATATTGTGATAAAGTTCTTTATTTTCTGTAATGCAAAAATGTCATCCATTCTGGATTCATGACAAATCAACTGAAATATTGCAAGCCTTTAATTATTTTAATATTGCTGATCATGGCTTACAGCTTAAGAAAACTCAAATATCCTATCTCAAAAAATTAGAATATTCTGGGAATCTTAATCTTAAACTGTAAGCCATAATCAGCAATATTAAAATAATAAAAGGCTTGCAATATTCCAGTTGATTTGTAATTAATCCAGAATGTAAGACATTTTAGTTTTTTTTAATTGCATTACAGAAAATAAAGAACTTTATCACAATATTCAAATTTTCTGAGACAGTCCTGTATGTACAGTACTTGAATAAATGTGCTTGGTTACTGTCCTCCAATGATGTTAACGTTATAGTAAAAATGTAGAAGCCTATAAAAAATAAATATACATGTAATTTACAGCTCACCTTAAATAAACTTGTGTGTGTGTTTACAACAGACATTTGTTCAGCTACAGCAGCATCAGCCAGTGAACCACCAGGAAGAGATGCTCTTTCAGATTTGTGAATCTGCAGGTGTAATTTTCTCTTCTATTCTTTTTTAAGAGTATGGTTCTAGACCCGCTCTATGTGAAAAGTGTCATGAGATGAGATTTTGTTGTTAATTTTAGTCATATAAATTAAATTAAATTGACTTGACTTAGTATTGGTGAGTTGATGAGATGAGGTTTAGCTAATTTCAGTTGATTTGACTATGATGACAGGATTTTGTTTTTGTCACACAGATAAGTCAGCTGCATGTAGGGAGGAACAGCAAGGGACAGCAGGTGGATTGCTTTGCATTGATCTAGGGACCCCAGAAAGTGGCCCTAAGCAGGTGTCCCTCCCCCAGTACCCTCTCAGCCAATTTGGTACCCAGCAAAGAGCATGTATTAAGAGCTGGTTTGAGCAATTTAAATGGCCGGAGTACTCTGTAGCCAAAAACTCCACATTTTGCTTTTCATGTCGGCTGTATGGAAGGCAGAATATTCGCACCAATAAAGATGCTCTCCTCAGTAGCTCCGGCTTTTCAAATTGGAAAAGAGCTTTGGATACCTTCCGTGAGCATGAGAAAAGTGCCCTCCACGTGTCGAGCATGACATGTTGGCAGAGCTTTAAAACCACACTACGTCATGGTGATGTGATTGAGCAGCTGAATACTGCAAGCGCAGCAGAAATAACAGAGAGGCGCCAATACCTTCAGCGCATTGTGGGTGTAACCACATTTTTAGGGAAGCAAGGGGACCCCATTCCGTGGGCATGATGAGCAAGACGCAAGCCAGAATCCAGGCAACTTCCTCGAATGCATGAAACTCCTCAAAGAATTTGACCCATTTCTCCAAAAATATAAGCCTCCTTCTAATGCCACCTACCTCTCCCATTCGACCCAAAATGAAATGATTACCTGCATTTCACATGAAATTACAGAAAACATCACAAAACAAATTAGGTCCTCCAAAATGTACTCTGTCATGGCAGATGAATCCAGAGACCATCACACAGAGCAGCTGGCTGTCTGTGTTCGTTATGTCACACAAGAGGGTACCCCAAAAAAGACTTTTCTTGGGCTACAGAAGTTAGACAGATTTGACGCAAAGTCCATTGCAGATGGAGTAGAGGCAGTGCTGCAGTCTCACAACCTGGGTGACCTCATGTGTGTTGCACAAACATACGATGGAGCAGCAGTGATGAGTGGAGCAGTGGGGGGGTGTCCAGGCCCGCTTCAGAGAGCGACACCCTGAAGCAGTGTATGTACACTGTTATGCACATGAGCTCAACCTTGTCCTGTGTTACACATGTAAAGCCATACCTGAAGCTTCTGCATTCTTCGACCTGCTTGAAAATGTGTACACATTTTTCAGCAACTCTCTTGTGAACCACACCAAGTTTGTCGAAATCCAGAACCAACTTGGATTAAAGCCATCTGAACTTGTGCAGCTTTCCACAAGATGGGCTAGCAAGGTGAGGTCTGTCAGAGCTGTCATGAACAACATTCCTGCGATTTTAGCATGTCTCAGGACCATGAAAACAGCCATGGCCCAAGGGATCCAGTCAAAGCTCTGCAAGCCAAAGACTATCTACATGCTGGTGATGTTTGCCCAACTCCTCGGGATAACCGAAGGGCTTCACCGGTACCTGCAGGGGGAACGTTTGGACTTGGGCAGAGCAGCTCAGTATAAGATGGCGACTGTTGAAAGTCTGACAGATATCCGCACAGACGCTGGAGCTGAAGATGTATTCAACAGGGCTATGACCTTATGCGAGGAAAATGACATCCAGCTCCCTGTTTCTCCCAGGCAGAAACAAAAACGACTGGATGGTTTTGTGGTGGAGTCAGCCTGTGGGTCAACCTCCAATCCGACCAGCTTTTTTATCCGTGCCTGGACAGGATGATACAGGAGCTCACCCATCGATTTTCCGATGTGGGGGAAGAGCTCATGTTAGGCATTCAAGCCTGCGACCCAACCACAGAGACCCTTCTCTCTGAAGATGCTCTCAGAAGCCTTGCTACACATTATAAGGTTCAACTGAAGCCAGAAGAACTCCTGGTGGCTAAAAACTTCATCAAGAGAAGGATGGAGAAAGAGCATGTTCCTGATACAGCCAGTGTATTCCAATTACTCGATGGAGACATGTTTCCCAGCCTGAAGGCAATCCTCCAAATGGCCCTGACAATCCCAGTAAGCAGCTGCAGCTGTGAGCGCTCCTTCAGTGCCTTGCGCCGTCTTCATACATGGTTAAGGAGGACCATGGGCCAAGACAGGCTCAATGACCTAGCCATCATCTCCATTGAGAAGGAAAACTTGGATGCCATAACCCCTGACAACATTATTGACCGATTTGCTAAATTGAAACCACGTCGGCACAGCCTTATGTTGCCACCACAACAAGACAAGTAGAAAAAAGGATTGAGAGGGGATGGGAGATTTGAACAAAGAGTGCACACCAAAAAACTAAAAAAAACTGAAGGAGAGTGAAGAAAAAAGGAGAGAGATGAGGGTGGTGAGAAAGGAGTGAAGAACAGAAGTTATGAGAAGGAGAGAGAAGAGAAGTGTGTGAGAAGCCAGGGGTGGAGAATTGGTGGAGAGAAGGAGAGAAGAAAGTGGGGAAGAGTGGAGAAGAAGAGTGAGGAGAAAGAGAGTGTAAAATAGTTCTGTATATTGTATGCATGTGTTAGATATTTAAGGTTAAATGTTTATTGTAATTGTATTGTAATGTGTTGTATGTATATGTATGTTTTCGGCAACATTCATGCCAATAAACCCAATTTGAATTTAAATTTGAGTGGAGAGAATTGGAAATGAGAATGAGACATAAAACTTGTGGAGAAAGCAGAGGAACAGAGACAAGATATGAAAAAGGGTTGAGAAGGAATGAAGACCAGAGCAGCATAGGACAGCAGAGGTGGCAGTCAGGATCACATGTAAGACAATAGATGCATTTCATGTTTGTTTTTTACATATGAACTTTATGAGGTGCCAGCCAGGATCACATGTAGGCTGCTGTAAGAAAATAAGATGCATATTATTTTTTATTTTATTTGCAACTAACTGTTATTATCTTGATTCTTGGTTCATCTGGCAGCTGCTGACAACTGTAACATCATAACGTTCAATAGTAAAAGGGTCTGAATTTATAAGTTGTCCGTTGTTTTTGTTCACATTTTACCGCCCGCCCATGATTTTGTATAATCAACTAAATTAACCCAGTATTAAGTGCCAGTATTAAGTGCAATTCAATGGGCACGATTACTATAAAGATAACTAGTTTATACCCTTTATACTTCATTCTACAATGGTGGTATTTCAACCTATTATAAAGTTTTGTCTTAAAGGCATTAGATAAAATTGTGACATTTTCTGAACTTACCACTAGCTGGACTATTACTTGCCTTTACCCACAAAAAGATGATGTGTTTTCCATATCACCCACCTCTAGGTGAAATGTCCCTGGTCAGCCAAAGACAAGACAGTCCAGCAGAGAGCAGGGACTTTTTTCTGCAGTTTGATGCGACTGGTTCCCTGACACTAAAAACTAAGCATCACTACTGGCATCAGATACAGGGAAACCTACACCTGACCGGAGCCAGTACTTGCCACCTGGCAGTGTGGACCCTTCATGACCTTGTCATCCTGTCAGTGCTGAAAGACCCAACATGGGTTGGAAACATTGACACTCTAGAAACATTTTACAAAAATTGTTTCCTACCCAAGATTCTGTCAGAGTTGTAAAAAACTGTACTTACATGAATGCACATTATGTGCATTCATTTAATGAATGAATGAATGCATTCATTAAATGAATGCACATTTGCACTGATCAGTTCACAAGATGTTAAATACAAGTGAATCTGCTATTTGATTTTTTTTGTTTGTTTGTTATAAGAAATGTAAGCTCTGGTAAGTCTTAGCACTTTATACAACATATTTTATACCAGTGTTTCATGATGTAAAGAGCAGCAGCACATTCATTACATGTTACTTTATTAAAAGTATTCAAGGTTCATGTCAAGGTTGACATTCCCCCAGCCTCCAGTTTGCCTTCAGTTTCTGTTTTGCCCCGCCTGTGTCCCATCTGCCCTGATTGTGTCTGCACCTGTGTCTCGTCATGTCTCGTTATCCCCTCAGTATATCTTGTCTTGTCATTCCTTTGTCCCCTGTCGGTCCATACTGTTCTCTCCTCCATGTCTCCCCGTTGCTTTGTCCTGTTCCTGTTTTTTGGTTATCCTGCTCTGCAGCGCTTTGCTTTTGCCTTTTTTGGATTAAAACCTTTGTTTTTGAGAATTCCTGCCTCCAGCCTCCCTCTGTCTCCTGCACTTGGGTTCTAAGCAAACCAACCATGACAGTTCAGACATGTTCATTTCTTTTTCAAATAATTTCATTACATCATGCAATTTCACGAAGCATGGGCGTTTGTAAGTTTGTAAGACATACACATACTTTAAGTATCTTGTTGATATTTTGACTGTACTGATGTGGAACATGATCCAAAATGCGAAACAATTTCAGCCTCCCAATGGAACACTCCACATGGATCCTGGCACTGGAGATGAGTTTGTTTTTGTTCACTTCTTACTGTGTGAACGGTCCATTGACAAGGAAAGATGGGATGTTAAGCAAAACCCCTTCTGGTAAAATGTCCTTAATTGTGAAGCCCTTGTCTGCCATTACCATATCCCCTGGTTGTAGATGTTTGAGGACTCCACAATCTTCTGTTATTGCCTTGTCTGAGGCACTCCCACCATAACAGTTACTGGCAAAGGTGATCACTCCATTAGGAGCCACACCTATTAGAGTTTTGTGTGTGGTCCGTCCTTTGTAATGGCTGTATGATTTACTCTGCGCGTCAAGCCTCTCTGGCTTTTGGACGGCAACCTCTGTACAATCCAGCACAATCCTACAGTTAGGAAAGGGCCGGAAACAGTCTGGCAGCGATGTCTGGTTCTTGGCGGTGGAGGGGATGTTGTTCTCAAAAATACCTACATACAAAATGTCATACAGAGCAGCAGTAACATTGGTGAGGAAGATGTTGGTTACTGTGGATTTGCTACAATTGAATCTTGTTGCAAGGTGTGTGGCAGGGTGGAGGAGCTGCAGCCACTCAGGTTGATTAGGGCACAGGTGGCCCCAATCAACCTCTCCACCCTGCCTGGCTTGATAAGTCATGGCTGCACAGCAGAGTGGGGCCCGACAGGATGGAGGCGCTGGCACAGGAGACAAAATACAACCACACCAATTGCCTAATTTATATTGTATTAATATATTCTCCTACCATACAGATTGGACAAATTCAATTTTATTCATAAAAAAGCTTACATAGTGAAAAACCTTTTGTGTAGTGAAGATGTCATTTGTTTATTTGATATGTATGGGATTATACAGGAGTGCAGAAGTTAAACTATTGTAATAAAATACAGTAAGAAACTAAGCACATTCATTAGGAATATGTGTAACGTACACACCTGCGTAAGGATTGAGATGCGTCATCTCGTTTTAGATAACCATGGGCTAGCAATGCATAAGATAATACAGATTGTCTGGTTGTGTAGCTGTTGTATGAACTTTAAATGTACGTCGCTTTGGATAAAAGCGTCTGCTAAAAATGCACATACTGTACATCAATCCTTGAGGCAGACTGTACTTGTGAACTAAAAACTGAATTATGTCTACTGTGGCCTTAGTTACAGGTTAACACCGGGGTTAGCTAGCCTGCGCTAACATCAGCGCTAAACTTTTCTTTTTCTCATCGGCAGGAAAGCGGTACAATTAAACTTTACTCGCTGCTTTAGTCTCAGATCTGTTGAAACAGAGAGGTACAAAGCACTGCGGCATAGTCACAACAACTGTCTGGCCCCGGAAATGACTGACGAGGACGCGCAGCTAGGGTTGCCAACCGTCCCGATTTAGGCGGGACATCACGCATTTGAGCCAAAATGAGCGCATCCCGCACGGGACGCTCTTTGTCCCGCCGCAGCGGCCGCACGGGTAAAGGGAGGATGCATATATTTTTTCTCTTTGTGCGCCGCGTATTGTGTGTCTGCCTGCCTGTCTGGCCAGCTGATTCCTAAGGGCACTAGGACCGCTCAGTATGCAGTGCTCACGTGCTTATGTGCGTATGATTCAGTCTCTGTGTGTGTGTATGGGCGTGCACGCGCGATGTGGGTGTGCTGCGTTGGTTTGTGAGGAAGTGAAACGCGTGCCAATATTTACATCTAGTCTCGCACGGAAAAATAAGCGCTGCTGCAGGAGGACACCCCTGCTTCCCAATGATGGACACTTAAGTCTTAAGGAGAGACAGAGATAGGAAGAAGGCAGACACTGTCCGCGGTGCTGTTTTGTGTGTGTGTGTGTGTGTGTGTGTGTGTGTGTGTGTGTGTGTGTGTGTGTGTGTGTGTGTGTGTGTGTGTGTGTGTGTGTGTGTGTGTGTGTTTGCTTTCAGTGTTATATATTGCACCTTGTTGATTTGTTGTTCAGAAGATTTTGCAATTCTGATTTTAACCTTTTTTTGTTGGAAAAAAAAGAAATGTTAAGTTACTGTAAAGTTAGTAAGTTTCAAATAAGTAGGCTAGGCCAGTGATTCTTAACCATAGGGCCGCGGCCCACACTTGGGGAGGAGAAGAAGACACTCAGCTAGCTGTACGTGTAATAGTAAGAGAAATGGTGTGTCTTTACAGAGAAAATCCTTCATTTTGCACAGAGTAGGTTTAGATCCGCCAGGATTAGGGATCGATTAATTGGGTCTGCGCCCAGAGCGAGCGAGCGCGGCGTGCTCATTTATCCCGGCGCGTGCCCGCGGCCGGGGAGGTCGGCTGAGGCTGCCGCTCGGGCGGCGGCTCCGTCGTTCCTGCTGAAGGATGGTAGATGTAAATGCGTGGGCTGTCGAGTCTGCTGGACTGGACTGTTCGGGCTTTCGAAAAAGCATCGGAAAGTAACTGCTGCAGCGCGACCAGAGAGCTGCGGTGCGGGCTGTGCCCGTCGCAGCTGATCAGGCTCGGATGAACCCGACACACTGAGTCCTGACAACTTATTAATGTAAATAACTTAAAGTAAAATCAAACTAAGTTTTGTCCTCGCTGTATTTTTAAATATGCAACCCAGAATGGACAAATTCATCCTGTTCAGTCTTCCCACTGGGACAAAACCAGTGTCTCATACATCAGAGACCGTGGCGTTCAAAGTGCGAAAGTGAAACGCCACTGAAACAAAACACAAAGTTTTTCATCAAACATATCCACTCAAGTCTGAACTGAAGTCACAGAAAAATAAGCTGAGCATCTTAAAACACCCATGTTTGGGTCCAGATACAGCTGTGAAGCAGCTTTCTCCACAGTGAACATAATTAAAACTAAATATCGTTTCAGGCTCATATGAGAACCTGAACCTGAACCTTAAATTGTTAAGATGTGTTTATATTAATTTAGTATAAAAATGTGTTGAGACAATTAACAAAGAAAAGGGGAAATTCAAACTGCTGGTAGAGAAATAAAATAAGATAGCATTTGAAAAATAAAATAAAATCTACTTTATTTTTAAGAGAAAAAAATATGTTTAATTCAGGTTAAACATGTTAATTGGCAAATATGTACTTTTTTTAATATAACAGTCAGATGCAGATGTTGATACAACTATGAGGCTACTTGAATATATATACACACACACACACACATATATATATATATATATATATATTATGATGTTCTGGACCTTCGCTTGAGTAAATTTTCTCTAAATGGGCCTCTTAAAGTTGAATACCCCTGCTATACAGTGTTTATATTTAATGGGCCCCGGGCCACTCTGTACTGAAAAAATTGGGCCCCAAGGTCAGAAAGGTTAAGAACCCCTGGGCTAGGCAATAACCTAAAACTGTTTGCACTACATGGTTGCACTAGTGGGCCTACGATTTAATTGATTATTGCTGTTACACTGTTTACATTGTTTTAAACTGTTAAAACACAAAAAAATTAGACAGCAATTGTCATCTTCCTATTTTGCACATTGTGCCAAAAATAAATACATACTTGAACTATAAGTGTCTCACATATATAGGGGAGACCGGGTACAGTTGTAACACTGGGACAGTTGTAACAGTCCAAGTTCAACCAATTGGAAAAGAGCTGTAGTGATGTCATCGGTATAGGCCACTCCCCCTTTCCATTTTGAGCTCCCACAGGCAGCCTGCACTCTCTAAGAAGATTTTTCTTCATTTTATGTTCAAAAAACATATTTTCAGGTAAGAATCCAAACTTTTTCTTTCTCACAGTTTTTTGTTTAATGTCTTATGTGCTCAAGATACACATTTGTTTTGCAAATGGCTGTAATCTCGTGGCTCTTGGCTCCAATCTTATGGGGACTAGCAACCACATGGAGAAAATGTTAACTTAAACATGGCTGATGAGTACGGGTACCGTTGTAACACAAAAAAAAAATGTTACAACGGTACCCGTAAGGCACATTTCATACTCCTACATAAGAGATGCATAAGGTCTGTAGGCGGGTTAGGTAACCCTAACCCCTAACCCTAACCCTAATGCCCCCTGCTGGTCAAACAATGTAATTGCCTCCTGTTGCATACAGACCTTATGTAGGAGTATGAAAGAAGCCTAAGATGAGTGCGTGTTATGTCCTTATGATTAATTGTTTTACCCCTTTTTCTAGAATGCCTAGGGAGAGGACGAGAAAGACAGATAGGGGAGTCTCTGCAGAAATCCTGATTAAAGTAGCCAAGGAAGTCAAGCAGGGAACGTCAGTGAGAAGAGTGGCCCGGTCCTATTCTATCTGCCATGTGACTCTAGATAGATATATCAAGAAAGCAGCTAAGCTGAAAGAGGAAGGGAACGGCGAAAAACCAAGAGTAGGGTACTGGACATCAAAGAAAGTGTTCAGTAATGAACAGGAGGAGATAGTGGTGGAATATCTCAAGGAGGCAGCTGACATGTTCTACGGGTTGTCGTCCAAAGAGGTAAAAATGTGTCATTTGATGTTAGGAGAAGAGAGTGCCATTAGTCTGGCCTAATAGGGTTAGGGGTTAAGATTCATGTAGTCAGAGAAAAAGAGGTCAACCAATGTCAAGAAATGTATTTCATTCAGATTGTGAGTAAGAAGCAACTCTAAGTCAATATATCTTGAACAGGTGGATTTGGTTGTTTCGTTAATTAATGCATGGTAGTGAATGAGTGTATTCTTTTGATTCTCTTTATAGGTGAGGAAGTTTGCCTACCAGCTTGCGGTCCAATATAACTGCCGTCACCCGGAGACGTGGGAGGCCAACAAGATGGCAGGTGCTGAGTGGTTCACTTCCTTCATCAAGCGACACCCCAGTATTTCCCTGCGGAGTGCACAGGCCACTAGCTTGGCTCGGGCTACCAGCTTTAACCGTACCAATGTGGGGCGTTTTTTTAACAAGCTTGGAGCAGCTATCGAGAAGCATCAATTCACAGCGAACGATATTTGGAACATAGACGAGACAGGGGTCACCACGGTACAGAAGCCCGACCTCATTGTGGCACGGTGTGGGGTGAAGCAAGTGGGGGCAATGACCTCAGGGGAGAGAGGTGTTCTCGTCACGGTAACCTGTGGGGTGAGTGCTCTGGGGAACAGCATTGCCCCATTCTTTGTTTTCCCAAGGAAACGATACCAACAACATTTCGTGGTTAATGCACCACCAGGGAGCATTGGATGCGGAAATGGCTCGGGATGGATGCAGGAGGAGGAATTCCTGTCCTTCCTCCAGCGTTTCGTTACCAGCACCAGGGTCACCCCTGAGAGGAAGGCCCTCCTGATCCTGGACAATCATGCGTCGCATGTTACCGTTGAAGCAGTGAGCTACTGCAAGGAGAATGGAGTGGTGCTCCTCACCCTCCCACCCCACTGCACCCATAAACTGCAACCACTTGACCGGACAGTATATGGCCCCTTCAAGAAAATGATCAACAGCGCGAGTGATGCACACATGAAGATGAACCCCGGGAAGCCAATGACAATCTACAACATCCCGGGCCTGGTTAAGGTAGCGCTCCCACTGGCAGCTACACCAGCCAACATCCAAGCCGGTTTTAGGTGTACTGGCATCTGGCCCTTCCACCCAGAGATCTTCCCATACAGTGATTATGCCCCATCACAGGTTACCGATCGACCCGATCCGACTTTGACAACCAGCCCTGCCACGCCGTCCCACCCAACAACCACCTCTGCCGCCCAGTCCAACCCAACAACCAGCTCTGCCACGCCGTCCCACCCAACAACCACCTCTGCCGCCCAGTCCAACCCAACAACCAGCTCTGCCACCCAGTCCAACCCAACAACCACCTCTGCCGCCCAGTCCAACCCAACAACCAGCTCTGCCACCCAGTCCAACCCAACAACCAGCTCAGCTCCACTTGTATTCAGTCCAGCATCTGTGCGTCCCCTTCCTAAAGCGGCACCCAGGAAAACCGTGAAAGGCAACCGGAAGAAGGTACAAAGCGAGATCCTCACAGACACCCCTGTGAAGGCTGCACGTGAGGAAGAGGCCAGAGAAAAGAAAAAGAAAATGGCACCCCGTGCCAAGAGAAAGCTAAATCAGTCTCCTTCCAAAAAACCCAAAAAACAAACCAATAACCAAAGGAAGAAAAGAGCAAGAAGCCCCACACTGACAGATTCATCTGATGATGAAGACAATTTATGCATCGTTTGCATGGACATGGGCAAGGGGAAGGAGAAGTGGGTTCGATGCTTTGAATGCAAGCTCTTGGCCCATGAGGCCTGCACCCCAGGCACTGGCCTTTATATGTGCCACAACTGCGTGTCAGACTCTGAGTAGGAACTTAGTCCACACACATACACTGGACTCTCACTGTTGTTCCAAGTTCTAATGTTCCACAGGAAGTTCAATTAATTAAGTAGAGTGGCAGTTTTTTAATTCAAATATGAACTAAGCCCTAAATTAAACCTTTTTCAAATTTAAGAAGAGTGCAGTGGACTCATTGGTTCTCTCTAATTAAGTAAAGTCTTTCGAATTCAGTTTTAAAATTTGACAACTTGTGTTTTATTGTTGACATGTTCCCCATTGTCATATCCTGTTTATTTTTGTGATAGAATAAAGATTGCTGCAAATATTGGATTATCCAAAGCTTATTTGCTTTAATAACTCTCACTGTTACTACTGTCCTTGGACAGTGTTACAACTGTACCTGGTACCGGGTACGGTAGTAACAATGTGTCTCTCTCTATTTGAGATATAATCACGGACCTTTGGAGCTATGTAGCACCCTCCCTGTGATGTCTATTTGTAGAACACAACTTGGGCTCCAATCTTTCAAAGTTTGAGAGGATTAGCACTAACAGTCATCAAATGGGAGGGGGAAAAGCAAAATGTGTTACAACTGTACCCGGTCTCCCCTACCTCAAATACAAAACTGATCAAACTGATCATGAGTTGTTATTACAATCTTGTTACTGTAAGTGTATTTAGTGTAATACAGTAGCCTAATGTGTTTGTATTGTCTGTTATAGGTATTGTGCCAAAATGCTGTTATTTATGCGTTTTTGACCCCCAAAAACCCCAAATGAGTTGCGGCCGGGAGGTGTCCCTCATTTGCAAATCTGGATGTTGGCAACCCTACGCGCAGCGGCGCGCGTGACGTAGGCGCTGAACAACCTAATTGGCTGGTTAAACATGATGGCATGATGACAGGCGCTGCTGGCAGATGTTTTGTTTACAAATTACATTTGGCCACCGAAGCACAGCAACCGCTGCCGTTGATGCAACTGTCACTGCTGTTTTAAATGATTTCAGAGGTTTTGTTTGAAAACTGAGCAGAAACTTGCCGTGGAGCAATTCCTCCATTTGAACTATGACCGCCTCTTGTACAGGAGAAAATGACAGCCCCCTTTCCAGACCAACATGCAATCTACGATTGAACTTGGTCTGGCAATAGCCAGGCTAGTGTAAGAGTGGGGTGTAAGAGTAAATTCTATTTTTTTCCTCATACAGAAGACAAGCCAATGACTTAATACGTATATCTATCTCTATTAGCTACAATTATTTGTTATTTTGACGCAACCCTCTTGGTCAACGTTTATGACATAAAAAGTGGAATTTCATCACACCTGACAATTACGCAGAAACATTTTAAACAGGGCTGATTCTAGACCTAGAGCTTTCCTGGGGCACGGGCCTCCAACCCTCAATACATTTTTTGTCTTGTTTTTAATGTGCGTGCAACGGCTAGCCTATGGGTACAAGCTTCCAAAATCCTTATTGTCACTGTTATACTTAACTTATTTTTAGTCAAAACTGAGATATACATCCCTCCCAGGCAAGGGTCCTATAGTCATCCTGGCAATACTGCAGTTCTTTGTAGCTTAAATAGCCTACTAAAGCCTTCATACTGACTTCTGGTGATATAGGCTACTCTGATTCTGTGTAGATCATGGCAACATTTTGCAAATGCAGCAAACAAAATAAGCTACTTTTACAGCACGTTTGACCATGCCATTTCCTTCTCCTGAGAGACTTAAGTGAAGTTAAAAAATAGCAAAACAATACACGCAGCCAGGTTTGGACGCCTCAATTTGGATGGGCCAGACTGACAAGTAGGCGCGCCTGGGCCCATCCAGGCCCACGGCTACGCGTATGGTCTTTCCTAAATCAGCACGCTCTTATTCTTCCACTCACTCCACACCACTTTAGTCACATATTCATTATTATTTATTTGTGCAAGCATTGTAAATGTCAAGTAGGCTGCAGATATTTGAACATTCAATCTAATAGGCTATTTAGGCTACTCTTTGTTCATTTGCTTTGTGTGCTTTTTGTATGTCTTACAGGAGCAGTGAGGAAGAACCGGATGGGCGAGAAGGCCACAGATACTGAAATAAATCAGTTCACTATTCGGTGGTTCAACCTGGCGTGCGACCGTGGGGGTGGCCGCCGTGCAACAGACGGCATGCAGGCACCCACCAACGCACCCACCAACTGAAAAAATAAAAAATCAAACATTCAACCCCTAAAGTCTATCAAGTTTTGTTTTGAATTAATTTTAAGACATGTTTTTATCTGTATCAAAATGAGCGCCAGTTACAGGACACATATAGTGCTTTGTTTATCTTTTTAAATAACCAACAAATATTTGTGACAAATTGTGTGGGTAGCCTATTTGTGTGGGCCTTAATTGTCTGATAGCCTAAATATGAATCCCAGACCAGGGCCAGATGAGCCCCAGATTTGTTACGGATCAGGAACAGATCTGGGCCAGATCCGCACCACACATAGTGGCATTAATAACTGTATTGGGACAGCTCTGGCCCAGATCGGTTCCTGATCCGTAATCCTGACCTGTTCTGGTATTGGGCCGTTGGAAAAAAAGAGACCGGCCCAAACTCGTTTAGCGGACCTGCGCCAAATGCTAACCAAGACCTGGCCCAAATCTGGGCCAAATACATTTTGCTGTCTGGAAATCGACTTGGTGCAAGGTCCCCATTTATCACATGTAAATAGTGGGGACATTGTGTGAGTTATGTTAATTAATTTACATATATGCAAATGAGGTCCCCGGGAAACATGTTAAATTGATTTTTCCCAAGTCCCCAGTTGGCATGGTCCAACTATTACTTCACCAATTCTGATATTTAGATATAGACTTGGGCATTTTGCTGAATTCCTCCGCATCATAAGGAAGTGGTGTAACATCTAATTTCTCCTGCAGAGGCATGATGTACAATGTGTTCTTCCTGTTGGAACTGATGGCTTTTAGCATTTTTGCAGTGTATCCTTGAGAACCTTGGGGTACCGCTGCAAGGCTCCTCCGCCCACTGCCACCTGTGTTTTTACAATAATCAAAAATCAACATCTGTATTACATTACAGAGAAGGAGCACAAAGTGATAGATATTTGGTAAAAATTGTAAGTCTATGAGTCCGGGTATTGTTAGAAGATTTCTTATAGGGGATGTAAAGCTTGCAGATCATGAGTAGATATTTTGAGTGAAGATAATAAGAAGCGCTATGCAGCGGCGTAGCTATAGACAGTGCAGGCAGTGCAGCTGCACTGGGGCCCGGCACGCCAGGGGGCCCGTCACGGGCCCATGATGAGTGCGAGCGGGCCCCGTAAATAACTTAGACTAGAGAAGTCCTACATGAGCCCCATTCACACGTCATTAACAGCTTGTCATAACTGCATGCGAGCGTCCGACTGTCGCGCCGCACTGCGTGGCATCGGACGCGCTCTGTCCACACTGAACGCGTTATCGGCCCCACGTTCTACCACGTTCTTTTGATTGACAGCTGAGACTCGCCTTTTAAAAGGCTGATTTATGGTCCCGCGTTACACCAACGCAGACCTTATGGCGTAGGGTACGCGGCGCACTCACCGAACGGTGCGCGTCGCCGCGTACCCTACGCCATAGGCTACGCCAACGATTTTACGTGGAACCATAAATCTGCCTTTATTCACCCGCCCGAGACTCGCCTTTTATTCGCCCCACCAACCGCCCGTGCGCTCCTGAAAGAAACTCCTAAAAGAACTCCTAGACAAGGCGGCAGGAAGAAAATAGAAGCAGGTCTAACGTCCGACCGTGTGGTGACGCAATCAAACAGCGAACAGCGTGGAGTGAGCGGCGTGTTCGTGGTGTTAAATGCAGGAAACATGTCAGCATGTCAGATCATTACTGGGATGTGGGGGAAAAGCAGAGGACACGAGAAATGATCAAATAGGTACCAGATCTTGTTGGATCCGGCACAAATTAAGCCCTAATAAGATTAAGATAAGATTCTTATTATATCTTATTATTTTATCAGAACCTTCCAGCTCCTTGGTGATCTCCTCCAGCCAGCTGCCACTTTATTGAGGTTCTTGTATTGAAATGACTGTTTCCTACAGCGCTTTCAACTTTTTTTTCAACTTTCAACCGGCTTTCAAAGCGAGCGACAGGAAGAAAATAGAAGCAGGGCGTGCGACAAAAGTCCAGCTCAAAACGACGCAGCGTCGCTCGCAACCAGTGTAGACAGTGCAAATAAAAAATAAAGCAATGGAACTGTTTCTGACGCTCGCTCGCGTCGCATGCAGTGTGGACACGGTGTAACGTAACCACCTCAATGGGAGGACAGCCCGCACTCGCGGTAATTTCTACATCATCTCCTCTAATATGTATTGTACACGTTCATCTGGGTCATGGTGTCACCACTTCGGTTGGAGAAAAAGTCAATGAATCACAGTATTAGTGTACTTTATGTTATTTTATATAGAGAAAATATAATAACACTGACACAAACTCAAAACGTGATGAAAAAAGATATATCACGTTATGCAGAGATGAATTATGGGTAATATGTGTATGCTGCATGTCGAGTCGACCAATCAGGATTGATCATGTGACAAGACGAGATTAACCGGCGGGAAATTCAGAAATGTAAACATAGAGCGGAGCGACGGACGAGAGCGAAACAGACAGAAAGAGTGATAGAGAGAGAGAGAGACAAATATCCATTGGAGAACGAGAACTCAGAACTAATTTAAAGTTAAAAATATATATATCTGTAAGAATCACTTCTTACAGCAGCAAAGACGCTGGTCAATACAGCACAGCTGTAGCCTATAATGTATTGAAGGTGGAGAGGCGGAGCTCCCAGCATGCAACGGGTAATTGAATGAGGTTTTATTTTATATTACTTTTTGTTTTCTACTGATTGTAAAGTGAATGTGCAGCGATGTATTAATGTTGAAATAAACTTTTACTCAGCAAGGGAAGGTTTCAGTGGATAAGAGTCACCGCACGCTTATGATATTAAAGTCTAGTCTAGCCACCGTGAGTGGGTAGGTCTATTCAGTTAAAGACGTTGTCCTGCAGTTTGCGTCTCAATGTACAGTGCAACATACTAAAGGGCCCGTACATCGGTCTTGCACTGGGGCCCGTAGACATAACGTTCCGCCACTGGCGCTATGTGTTTACAAACCACTTATGAATCTTTCAATTACACTAATATGCAGTGAATAGAATAGAATAGAATAGACTTTATTGTCATTGTGCTCAGGTTACAACGAGATTGGTTGGGATGTTCCCACCAAAGTGCAAAGGAAACAAAAATAAGAGAAATAAATATGAAAAGCACAGTATAAAAACATGAAAGCAATACAAACAATGTCTGGTAAAGTGCAACAAACTGTGACATTGGGTGCGTCTGAAATCGCATACTAAAGAGTATGTACTAAAAAGTATGCTTAAATTTGGCACACTTTTGAGTAAATATCAGTAGTGTGCATTAATTCGGACGTACTATTAAGTGCGCATACGTCACTTCTTGCCGTAGGGAGGGGGGAGTCGTTACCATGGTAACCTGTCACGGCAACGGTAGCAGCGCTCCGCTCCGCCAGAGACGTTCTATAAACTGTATGCTAGATAATGTTCTATAAACTTTGGCTCCGCTCTCGCTTGTCGTTTATCCTGGCCCAAAGAATATGCGCAATGTGTTGTTTTTCTCACCTCAACTTCTGAGGAGAAACAGAAGAAGGCGGCTGAACAGACGTCGGGACTCCGACAGGGAACTGCATCACCAGATACTCCTCTATTTAGAGGGAAAGGCAAGCATAAAACTTTTTTTTTACTTCTCAGGGAATATGAGTTACGAAGTTCTATTAAATATGCTATACATAAAAAAAATAAAATATAAAATAAATTTATTTTAAAGATATAAATATAAAATAGAATAGCTGACGTCATGTGATGTAATTAGGGCCAGAGCACTGACAGTGCGAAGGCCCTATTGTACCTGTAGTTTATATTTGACATGTCTACTCATTAAATTAGACACATTTGCAATACACTGAAATATACTTGGGTAATTTCATGGTTAGTTTAGGCTATTAGGCTATTTAAACATTATCTGACAGAATATATATTTTGGTATAAACCATTTGCAGTAACCCAAAGCAGCATACTAAGCATGGCCATTTATAAGCAACTGTATACCTATAGCCTACTTTTGTGCCTTGTAAAGTGATAACAAAATATTACATTTTTATAAAGAAAATACACCAATAACTCTTATTTCTTTATTTGATTTATTTTTATTTCAGAACATGAATCCAATGGTGTACTGCCAGCTGAACACCACAGTGCCCATCATCAGGCAGTATTTGGATGATCTGGTTGACCTGCGCCCCAACCTCAGACTCTCAAGGCCTCCATCACTGCCTTGGTTGCTGCCCTGGAGCTGGAGTCAGCCCATGGTTGGGCCAAGGACATTGAGGTCCTTGTATTTTTATATTGGCTGGCTCATGCTGCCTCTTACAGGGTTGTGTCAACGGCCTTTGACATCCCCAGATCCACCGTCCATGACATCGTTCACAGGTTGAGCAAAGCTGTCCTGAGCATTCTGGGCAGAGTAATCCACTTCCCCAGAGGTGACCACCAGCTGGAGGAAGTCAGCTCTGGATTCAGTCACTTGGCTGGATCCGACATGTTCAGTGTGGCTGTGGGGGCAATTGATGGCTGCCACATCAGGGTAAAGCCTCCTGCTGGTAACAACCAGTGTTACCTGAACAGGAAGCTCTTCCACTCCGTACAGCTGCAGGCCATCTGCAACCATCAGGGGCGCTTCCTGGACATATTTGTGGGTTTCCCAGGGTCTGTCCACGATGCTCGGGTGCTTAAAAACAGCCCTGTATATGTCAGGCAGCTGTATCCACCAGAGGGGAAGTGCATATTGGGAGATGGAGGTTACCCCTGCCTGGCTTCCCCCATCTGTCTGATCACACCCTACCGAGAGCCTGTGCAGAACCCCGTACAGGCTCGGTTCAATCACAGGCACTCCCGGGCACGGAGCATCATAGAAAGGGCATTTGGCATGATGAAAAGCCGTTGGCGGACTATCTTTTTTAAGGCCCTTGAGGTCAGTCCAACCTTCTCGGCAGAGGTTGTTGCCTGCTGTGCCATCCTGCACAATATCTGCCTGGACAATGGAGACGTGATGGAGGAGCAGGACATGCAGCCCCCTGATGAAGACGCTGGAGCATCTGGGTGTGCCGAGTTGTCCTCTGGAGAAACAATCAGAGACAAGTTGTCAGCCGCTGTCTCAGCTCCAGTGGTTGAATTGCAAGCTCTGCAACAGCATGATTATATCTAAATGTTAACAAGATATTTATCAGATTAAAAATCTATAATTATAATAGACTAATCAATCAATGTAAATATTTATATAATAGTTTATAATAGTTATAATATAGTAGTTAGTATTTGGAATGCATAGTCAACATGTATTTCATCAAACATGATTTTGTTCTAATTCTTTTATTCAATTCAATCTGTTCATTGTTCATCTTTATTTTTACCTCACAGTAATATTATTTTTGATAGTTGTTGATAAATTGCAGAGATCAGTTTGGGATTGTTATAAAGGGCTACAGGGTATTATTGTCATTGTTATCATAATCAACATCTTCATTATTATTAACAATATTATTAGCATATTATACTATATTTTGATTCTACTGAATGACTGATTTAATAAAACTTATGTTACTTGTAATTGCTGTGGCGTATGAAGTTCAACCTTTGCCTATTGTATTATTTTATCCCCTGAGGTATTTTTAGATGCCAGCTGTTGTCCTTCTTCATGCAAGTTAATAATGATCCAAAATGTGTTATAATAACACCATTTAATATTCACCTTTCTACCATCCTCCTATCATACAAACAACTTCAATTATCCCATGTTTCTATAGAATATTCACTATAATTACTATATTATTTTCTATAATTTTATTAAAGGCAGGGCCTTTTGAAAAGTTAAACTGGTTTGGGTTGCTACTGTAGATATGGAAAAATCAGGTCAGAAGAGAGGATCTACAGTTCTGGTTATTAATGGCAGGTACTTTGATGAGGTTCACACCACAGACTGTGCCGGTAAGTGATCTAAAGGGAAATAAGCTCTTTAAGTCAAAATGTAGGCTATGTAGATGCAAATGCAACAGGCACACTTTACTTGTTACCAGAAAACTAGTAATACAAGTTGAAAAGAAAGAAGAGTGAACTACACTGAAACTGTAATAATTCATGGGTTAAGAGAATCATTCATTTAGTCACCGCACTATTTAGTACGTTCTAACGTTTCGGACGCACTAAAAAATCTTGCATACTCATTTTGCATACTAAATAGGGTGGAAGTATGCGATTTCGGACGCACCCCTAGACATCACTCCCACATCATTCAAAAAATACACCTGTTCTGTTCTGTTCTGTTATGTTATGTTTTGTTGTGTATTATTTAACAGTCTAATGGCCCAGGGATAGTAGGTATTTTTGAGTCTGTGAACAGCAATTTGTAACGCAGAAATTTTAAAAATAAATCAAAATTACTTTGTTTTGTTTTGTGTTTTGCCCAATGCCATACTTGACGCTTTGTAAAGGAGCCAACCTCCAGTTAGGTCTCTCATTTTTGGATAGGCCTCAGAAAGAACTCTGGTAATCTAGATTAAGATTGAGAATACAAGGGGGTCATGTATGCCATCATTAAAGCTACACAGTGGCTGCAGCGATTTTGAAAAAAATCAATAAAATGTAATATTGCCTTGACTAGTTAGCCTGAAATGAATGCTAAATTTTCAATGCAGTGTCACAGGCAGTGTGCAGACCCAGGCTATTGACTAGTGAAGTACATGCACAATGATGATTGCTACCATACAGGTTTAACCTGAAATAGAGATAAAAGTATTACCTCATCATGATCAGCATCCTTGCAGATGCATAATAATCGCCTTCCAAGACCCGCTTGCAATAATATTATTTCATTTGCTGGGGATGTAGTAGTGCTCTCTGGCAATAGGAAAAAGTTGAAATCCAACTTTTTGCCTGCTCTGGCACTGGCAGGTCCTGGAAAGGGCCTCTTTCCTCTACTGCCCCTTCTCTGAAAAAATGCTGGAAACAACCTGTACCAACATATTACAGAGTTACATAGGACAATAATTAGGAAAACACTGCCCTGAAACACTGTATTGCATTTCACTACTGTACTAGTCAGGGTGCTCTTCCAAAGTTAGCATTCACCCAACTACGTTTTTTATCATCGGACAGGCCATTTAACAGATCAGCCATGGGTTGCCAAACTAAAGCCAATGGGCCAACTGCGGCACATTGTTCTCTTTCAAGCGGAATGCCATTAAGTCTAAATACAAAATGTAGTGTGGCCCAATGTTACATTAATCTCAGCATTGTCAGTGATTTTGAACAACATTGCCATACAAGCCCATGTTCCATCAAAAAGATAAACTGCTAAAAGAAATGCCAATCCAGGTTAGTGTGACATATTTGTCAATAGTAGAAAGTTTTAGACAGCACAGGGGTTTTCTGATCTGCAAATTAGATTTTCAGCATGTGGGCCAAAAACAGAAAAGTGAGGCCAACCCTGAGATAGGCAATCTTGATGTGCCATTGACAGAATAACAAACAGTGTCAAATATTCACACATCGCTATCCACAAAAACAAATGTACGTGTGCCTCGTACCTTTGCATTTCCCCATGCACACTTCTGCCTGCCTGCTGTTGCGGCACCATCTGGCGGTGGGTAGTGTGCTGGTTGCTGGAGCATAACATTTTTGTTTAGGGTTGATTATTTGAAATAACGTGTACAGCATGAAGACTTTTATCTATGGGATGGGGTGTGTACATTAAATCCGAGAATTAAGACATAAGTCTGTCAATTTGTAAACGCAGCTTACTTGTGGGGGCAGCCGTGGCCTATGTGGCTTCAGGGTTGAAACCAAAGGGTTGCCATTTCAATCCCGACAAGTAGACCACAACTAAAGTGCCCAAAATATTTCTACAAGTACAAATATATTTTGCACATGCACAAAATATTTCTACAAGTACCAATTTTTCTTTGCACATGCACAAAATATTTCTACATGTACAAAGTTTATTTTCACAAGCACAAATTGTTTTATACAGCTGCAAAACACATGTGGACATCTTTTCACAGATACAAAATAATTATGGCTTTAATTTGAGCCCATATTTTGCAGCCATAACTGACAACCTTCCTACCATCCATTATCAATCCTGCATTTTTTAAATAATAAACATCCAAATGAAATCACCAATGAATAAAATATAAATATAGCAAAAAGTGCTTTGCAAAAAGAAAGAAAGAAATACTCTATTTGAGGGTTTTGAAAAAAATCTAATCATTTTTATTTAAAAAAATTAAAGGAATTTTAAACTTGTTTTAATGAAAAATAAATGAAGAGATTTTTTTATGAAATAAAATAAACAAAAAGGTGTTTTAAAACTGAAAACAACTAAGGAAAGTGTGCCAAATGAAAACGTTTGGACCGTCTCTGGGTCTTCCTCAGAATTGAAACAGTAAAACTGTGAACAGGTTGCTGGGGAGAGATGTTGTCGCTCCGAATGCCAGAAGCAGAATGAGTCTCCTGGTGGCTCCGCCTTTTATACCCTCTTTTTTCTTTTTTCTTGTTTTACCAGGAACTTTACAGATAAATGATTTAGTGTCTTAACCCCTTAAATACTGAATGAAATATAATAGTTATTTTATTATTTTAAGCCTTCTAACCTTGTTTTTAATTAAATTTATGTAATGTTTATTTTAATTATTTCAAAATAAAGACATTTTAACCTTGTTTTTTAAATAAAAACTAAAAAAAGATAAAAAAGATAAAAATCTTTTTAACCCTGTTTTTAAATTAAATAAATCTAAGACTTGAATTTTAGACGAATGGGATTAAGGTTAGGGTAAGGAAAAGGAACCTGTCCCCTATAGACAGTAGGTGTACGGTCTGTCCGGGCAGCTCCCAATGACGGTTGTTCAGTTGTCATTCATCACCATTAGGGATTTTTTTATATAATGAAAAAATAATTAGGAAAATGAAAAAAGTGATTAATAATCAATAAAACAAATCTGTGCCAACTCAAATAAATGTGTGCCTCGATGCAACGTTTCAACTATTTTAAGAGTCTTCTTCAGGCAAAGGCACAAAGAAACACGGGCTCAGAGCTGTGAAGCACATCTGCACTACCCGAGGAGCGAGAGCAGAATGAATATAGTATATATTAATATTAATATGATAATATATTAATGTAAGCTCCTTCTGCTCTACCTCCTTCTGCTCCGTCCCCGGATCTTGGGTTAATGAAAATTGGTTTTAAATAATAAAGTCAAGTAAAATAACAGATTATATTTTAAGGTTTTCTAAAAGCTGACTTTGTCTATGAAATTTTTATTAACTGAATTTTTTTTTTTGTATTTATCCAGAATTTAAAAGAAAAAAAAAAACATTTACTGAGTTTCAATGTATTCTGTTTTAATGTATGCATTTGTTTTAACCATGAATGTGTACTCACTATGAAATGTTATTATTTGTGTTGTTTACATTTATTATTTGTGAAATATAATTGATGGAGTTTTATGCTATGCATTTGTTTTAACCAGTTATGTAGGATAAACAATACAATGCAGTGCAAAAAATTCTCATCAACTTTTTATGAAAAAACCATGGCGAATTATAATGAATGAAAATTGGATATAGGAGTGAATCAGATGAGCATGATTTGGCTTTCTAGATCAATCTAACAAAACATAAAGGAATTTCCCCTCCAAATTTGCAATAAATCTTTGTAACATATATATTCAATCCCTGTTTTTAATATTAACAACAAGAGATCTTTTTTTCAATAGATTTGATCAGTCTTCTCCCCCTCCCCCAACCCAGTTCACACTGCCGCAACCCCTTTCATCTGCCACTACAGGACACCCCCCCTCCCCCTCCTCTTCCTCCTTCAGTTCAACAACAGCTCCCCCACTGTCATCGACACCTTCACCTCCAGCTCTATGGAGTAAGATAACTTCCAAAAAGATGTGTCCATGTTATAACTATTCGTATTCGTAATGATAAACATTTGTATATAAATAAAAAAGTTGCACCCAAAATTCTGCTGTCACACACATGAGTCTGATAAATTATTAGGGTTAGGATTGTTTTTATGTGAGTATGAATCTAAAAGCTGTGAGTGCAAAGTCTTGTGAATACGACTCTAATTTCTACGACTACGAGTCTTCACTGTGAACACGAATTCAAGTTTATGGGTACGAGTCGAAAAACTGTTGAAATGACGTCACAGGCAGGTCACAGCATCATATATACGTAGACGCCCCATCGAGTGCTGAGCCAACTGCCACATCCAATATGGCGTCAACGTCGCCATATTAAATGTGGCAAGACTGCGCTGTAAACTAACTTCCATCCATCCATCCATCCATCCATCCATCCATCCATCCATCCATCCATCGTCCGCCGCTTATCCTTTCCCGGGTCGCAGGGGCAGCAGCCTCAGCAGAGATGCCCAAACTTCCTTCACCCCAGATACTGGGGTCTCCTCCCGGTGAGACATGCCTGGAACACCTCCCTAGGGAGGCGTCCAGGAGGATCCGGTACAGATGCCCAAGCCACCTCAGCTGACTCCTCTCAATGTGAAGGAGCAGCGGCTCGACTCCGAGCTCCTCCCGGGTGACCGAACTCCTCACCCTATCTCTAAGGGAGCGTCCAGCCACCCTGCGGAGGAAACTCATCTCGGCCGCTTGTATCCGCGATCTTGTCCTTTCGGTCACTACCCAAAGTTAATGACCATAGGTGAGGGTAGGTGCGTAGATTGACCGGCAAATTGAGAGCTTCGCCTTTCGACTCAGCTCCTTCTTCACTACGATGGTCCGGTACATCGACCGCATAACTGCGGACGCTGCACCGATCCGTCTGTCAATCTTCCGCTTCATCGTTCCCTCACTCGTGAACAAGACCCCGAGATACTTGAACTCCTCCACCTGATAGACTAGACGGGATGTACCCAAAAAGTGAATGTAAGGAGCATTTATGGGTACAAGTCGGGAACCGGCCTACTTTACATATTTCAAGGGTGCTGAATCCAAAAAAAAACCGTACCCGGGCAAAATTTTGAGTTTTTGACCTTCTAATTTGCATATCAAAATTGCCGCCAAACTGCCTGTCTTGCTCAGTCGTTGGACCATTTTCCCCAAGTTTTTTTGTAAGTAGGCATTCAAAGATGATGAATTAAGTGTCTAGATCTATAGTCTAGGGTCAGAGCAAGGATATAGTGGAGGCTCAGTGCCTTTTTATGTATATATATATATATATATATATATATATATATATATATATGCAAAATACCAACTTTTAAGGTGAAATTAAGCATTATTTGTGTCATTTTTAATGCCGACATAAATATTCAGTCAATATCACTCTTAAATGTTCCCAGTGTGTATATGATATGTGATGTATTCCATATTACATAATAATTAAGAAAAACACCATTGCAAGTTGTCTGAGAATTCATTTTTTTATGCAAACAAAGCAAAATGCTCTTAATTCAAACATCGAAAAATTTAAGTGAATAGGGAAAAAAAAACATGAAACTTCCCTTGAACAGTTCTACAGATCAGATCTTGTTTCTGTATATTTTCTTTCATGTTTCTAGCTGAATTGCTTTGCTTTCATCCGTCTTCTTCTGTAAGTTCCATAGGTCACTTGTTTTGGTAAATTGTTTTTATACCTTTCTAGTTTGCTTGTGTGCCATTTGTCTTTGGAATTTCATTTTGATTAGTATTTCTTTCTGCTGTCCTTTTCCAAGTTCTTTGGTTACCCATTGCCTTGGTATGCTTGAGGACTACAACTCCACATTTAAACAAGGACATTGGTCATCACTCTGACATGTACACATTGCAGTGCATAACAGCCCCGATTTTCGGCATTTGGCTATAGGTGGCTGTAGGTGGCTGTAGGTGGCTGCAGGTGGCTATAGGTGGTTGCAGGTGGCTATAGGTGGCTGCAGGTTGCTATAGGTGGCTGCAGGTGGCTATAGGTGGCTGCAGGTTGCTATAGGTGGCTGCAGGTACCTCCACTATATCCTTGTTTGACCCTTGACTATCAATCTAGAAACTTAATTTCCTCATCTTGATTGCCTACTTACAAAAAAAATAGGAGGAAATGGTCCAATAACTTTGCAAGATGGGCAATTTGGCGGCCAATATGCAAATTAGAAGGTGAAAAACTCAAAATTTCACTCGGATACCGTTTTTTTTGGACTCAGCACCCTTGAAATATGTAAGGTAATCCGGTTCCCGACTTGTACCCATAAATGCTCCTTACTTCTTATAAAAGGCCTTTTTTCTGAAATCCGTCTAGACTATGAGGCAGGACTTCTCCACCCACCCGGAGAAGGCACGCCACCCTTTCCCGGTGGAGAACCATGGCCTCGGTCTTGGAGGTGCTGATTCTCATCCCTGCCGCATCGCACTCGGCCGCAAACCGCCCCGGCACATGCTGAAGGTCCCGGTCCGATGAAGCCAACAGGACAACGTCATCCGCAAAAAGCAGAGACGAAATCCTGTGGTTCCCAAACCGGATCCCCTCCGGCCCCTGGCTGCGCCTAGAAATCCTGTCCATAAAAATTATGAACAGGACCGGTGACAAAGGGCAGCCCTGCCGGAGTCCAACATGCACTTGGAACAAGTCTTACTTACTGCCGGCAATGCGAACCAGACTCCTGCTCCGATCATAAAGAGACCGGACAGCCCTTAATAGAGGGCCCCGGACTCCATACTCACCGAGCACCCCCCACAGAATGGCACGAGGGACACGATCAAATGCCTTCTCCAGATCCACAAAGCACATGTAGACTGGTTGCCCAAATTCCCATGAACCCTCGAGCACCCTGCGGAGGGTATAGAGCTGGTCCAGTGTTCCGATACCGGGACGAAAACCGCATTGTTCCTCCTGAATCCGAGGTTCAACTATCGACCGTATTCTCCTCTCCAGTACCTTGGCGTAGACTTTCCCGGGGAGGCTGAGAAGTGTGATCCCCCTATAGTTGGAACACACTCTCCGGTCCCCCTTTTTAAACAGAGGGACCACCACCCCGGTTTGCCACTCCAACGGCACTGTCCCCTTCCTCCATGCGATGTTGCAGAGGCGTGTCAACCAAGACAGCCCTACGACATCCAGAGACTTGAGGTACTCAGGGCGAATCTCATCCACCCCCGGTGCCCTGCCACTGAGGAGCTTATGAACCACCTCAGTGACCTTGGCCCGGGTGATGGATGAGCACGTCTCCGAGTCCCCACTCTCTGCTTCCTCAATGGAAGGCATGTCAGTCGGGTTGAGGAGATCCTCGAAGTATTCCTTCCACCGTCCGACGATGTCCCCAGTCGAGGTCAACAGCTCCCCACCCACACCATAAACGGTGCCGGCAGAGTACTGCTTCCCTCTTCTGAGGCGCCGAACGGTCCTCCAGAATTTCCTCGAGGCCGACCGAAAGTCTTCCTCCATGGCCTCCCCGAACTCCTCCCAGACCCGGGTTTTTGCCTCCAGGACCGCCCGAGCCACGGCTCGCTTGGCCTGCCGGTACCCATCTACTGCGTCAGGAGTCCCACAGGCCAACATAGCCCGGTAGGACTCCTTCTTCAGTCTGACGGCATCCTGTACTTCCGGTGTCCACCACCGGGTACTAGGATTGCCGCCACAACAGGCACCGGAGACCTTGGGACCACAACTTCGAGCCGCCGCGTCGACAATGGAGGCAGAGAACATGGTCCACTCGGATTCAATGTCCCCCGCTTCCCACGGGATCTGAGAGAAGCTCTCCCGGAGGTGGGAGTTGAAGATGTCCCTGACAGAGGGCTCGGCCAGATGTTCCCAACAGACCCTCACAATCCGTTTGGGTCTGCCTGGTCCGTCCAGCCTCCTCCTCTGCCAGCGCATCCAACTCACCACCAGGTGGTGATCAGTTGACAGCTCAGCCCCTCTCTTCACCCGAGTGTCCAAGACATGCGGCCGAAGGTCAGATGAAACGACAACAAAGTCGATCATTTACCTCCGGCCTAGGGTGTCCTGGTGCCACGTGCACTGATGGACACCCTTATGCTTGAACATGGTGTTCGTTATGGACAAACTGTGACTAGCACAGAAGTCCAACAACAAAACACCACTCGGGTTCAGATCGGGGAGGCCGTTCCTCCCAATCACGCCTCTCCAGGTATCACTGTCATTGCCCACGTTGAAGTCCCCCAGTAGAACAATGGAGTCCCCAGTTGGAGCACTATCCAGTACCCCTCCCAGGGACTCCAAGAAGGCAGGGTACTCCGCACTGCTGTTCGGCCCGTAGGCACAAACAACAGTGAGAGACCTTTTCCCGACCCGAAGGCGCAGGGAAGCGACCCTCTCGTTCCCCGGGGTGAACTCCAACACAGGGCGACTGAGCTGAGGGGCTATAACCAAGCCCACACCAGCCCGCCGCCTCTCACCCTGGGCAACTCCAGAGTAGTAGAGAGTCCAGCCCCTTTCAAGGAGCTGGGTTCCAGAGCCCAAGTTATGTGTGGAGGTGAGCCCGACTATCTCTAGCCGGTATCTCTCAACCTCCCGCACAAGCTCCGGCTCCTTCCCCCCCAGCGAGGTGACATTCCATGTCCCCACTGTGAGGGTTTTAGTCCAGGGATTGGGTCGTCGAGGCACCCCGCCACGACTGCTACCCAGTCCACAGCGCACCGGCCTGCCATGGTCCTTCCTGCGGGTGGTGGGCCTACGGGAAGGCGGGCCCACGTCGCCGTTTCGGGCTGAGCCCGGCCAGGTCCCACGGGCAAAGACCCGGCCACCAGGCGCTCGCCTACGAGCCCCAACCCCAGGCCTGGCTCCAGGGCGGGGCCCCGGTGACGCCGATCCGGGCGACGTAACTGTCCTTGATGTTTTCTTCTTCATAGCAAGCTTTGTGAACCGCTCTTAGTTTGGCCCGTTACCTAGGACCTGTCTGCCATGGGAGACCCTACCAGGGGCGTAATGCCCCCAACAACATAGCTCCTAGGATCACTCAGGCACAGTAACCTCTCCACCACATTAAGGTGGCGGTTCAAGGAGGGGCTTGTTTTTGCCATCTGAGAAAATTAAATATATTGTATTTGGTGCCTAACTGTTTCCCAAGTATATTAGTGCGTGTGTGAATGAATAAATGAGATGTAAAACGTAAATTTCTTTGTAGAAAGGCGCTTTATGAAAATAAGTCCATTTACTTGCATTAGTCCACAGTATGTGGACTAATGCAATGTGGTCATTTGCAGTATGGGGGCCCCGCAGGGAACGGTCCTGGCGACGTTCCTCTTCACTCTTTACACTGCTGACTTCTCCTACAACTCACCAACCTGTCATCTACAAAAGTTCTCTGGCGACTCTGCTATCGTCAGCCTCATCACAGATGAAGATGATAGCGAGTACAGAGAACTGTCCCAGGACTTTGTGGACTGGTGCCTGCAGAATCACCTCCAGATCAACGCGGGGAAAACTAAAGAACTTGGAATGGACATTGAAATGGTGACATCTTATAAGTACCTGGGTGTTCACCTCAACAATAAACTGGACTGGACTACTAATTCCTCTGCACTCCACAAAAAAAAGAAAGAAAAGTTCATTTAGTTCAAGAAAAAAAAAACTTTTTTTTTTTTTTAAATAAAAAATTTTATCCCAGATTTTTTGATTAAATGAGGGAAGTTTAAGACAGCCTTGCTGACCTGGAAAGTTCTGAGTTTTCTGAGCGGGTGGAGACATTGTTGTACTTTTTTTATATTTATAAGCACAAATTTTAGTGCCACTGGTATGTAGTCCTTTAGGTCCTTAGCAGGTTCCTTTTTGGGGATTGGAAAAATGATGGATTCCCTCCACTGGTCAATGACGCAGCCAGAGTACCAGAGCGTTGGAACAAGCTGGTGAGAACACGTAGGGGTGTAGCATCAAATTCTGGGCCCTGTACACTCTCAATGTCAGTGGGCCCCTATCCATGCCCGCGACGCGCGTGATAGAAAAAAAGGGGGGGGTGGGGGTGTATTTATACAATCTACTACAATCAACTACAATCAGATCAGATTTTATTGATGAGTGGTTCTGAATTGATGCATTTGGCCTACTTGTGCTCAAATACCTAAAACATTAGGCTACATCTGGTTTGTGTACTAACATTTTGATCCATGACACTTGTGCAAATTTTGATGTAAAACATTCATTCTTGAACAGGAGAACAAGAGACAACTTTACACTTAGATTCAAATAAGCTACATTCCTTTTGTAATGAGAAGGTACAGTAGAAATGAACAGAAAAATATTAAGTTTCAATGTGAAAAAAAGAAGTTGGGACTGGTTTCTGCTTTTTACATCAAAGGCCTATGTCATCTTATCAATAGAGCCTGCAATAGTACAAAATGTCAACAGTCAAATTGTTTTTCATCTTGCAGAAAAAGAAATAAAGGCTTGCTGACATGACATGTAAAGATGTAATTTACATCCAACTAAATGCCCACTGACGGGTCTTTTTGTTTGCAAAGTCATTAATAAGATCTGTAAAGTCCAATTGTTTGGCTAATTGGCTTTCAATCGACAGAATGGCAAGGCTGTTCAGACTATCTTGGCCCATTGTTGATATCAGGTAGTTCTTAACCAGCTTCAACTTGCTGAAAGCCCGTTCACCCCCTGCAACTGTGACAGGAAGTGTGCAGAAAATTCCCAAAGCAATACAAAGTTCTCCAAAAACACTCTGTAGCTGCATCTTCCAGATGGCATTAAGGAGCTCAAGAGAGGACAGATTTTTTGGAAATGTAGCATCATATATATGGTGCGGAAGTGTAGCACTTCATTTTCAAATTCTTGTGAGAGATCCATGTGATATATTTTTGCCAGTGCCCGGCATGTTGTTTTTATCTGCGCTTCAGTCATATCAGTCAGCTTCAGAATAGGTGCAAATGTTTCACATATGTTTGCTGTGGTCTGGAACCTTGCACTCAAGGCACTGATGATGCTATCCATTGCAACAAAAAATATGTTGTTCTTGAATGCATTTTTGGCACTGTCTTCAGTAGCTGCATCTTCTTGTGTCATCTCATCTGGCATGCGTTTCCTTTTCCGCTTTCGTCTCTCTTCACTTCGAAAATGATCAGGGACGTCCATTGCTTGTGCTACTAGGGAGGCCTCTGCAAGCATCGAGTCCCATCTATTATGAAGAGCCTGCATTTCCTCTTGTAGTCCCTTGATGTTTGCAGCCTCAACATCCAGAGAAATATCACCTGCCTGAAGAATCACATTTCGGTTTTCAATGCACTGCAAAATCTTTACCCACACAGTAAGAAGGACGATGGCATCAAAAGTCTTGTAATAACTGATCAAACCATTTGCCTCAGACTTGGCTTCACTTGTCAGACTGCAGGTGGCTAAGACACATTGTAGTGCCTCAAGGATGGAGGGCAAGTGAGCTGCCACAACTCATACTGCAGCAATGCGGGCACTCCATCGAGTGTCAGAGAGACGATGAAGAGAGCATCCCGTCTTTTCTTTCAAGAATGCCCATCGCTCAGGGCTAGCACTGAAGAAATTATAAAGACGGTTTACAGAGCCAAAAAATGTTGCGACCTCTGGACATGACTCAGCCGCATGGACACCAACCAGATTGAGGGTTTGGGAAGCACAGGGGGAGAATGTAGCAAGAGGATTGACTTTTAAAATCTGAGTTTGTACTCCTTTCACCTTCCCAGACATGTTGGCTCCATTATCATATCTTTGTCCTCTACAGTTTTGTAAAGGTATGCCATTGGACTGCAACGCTCCCAGAATCATTTCAGAAATGTCCTGGCCTGTCTTTTTGTGAAAATCTTTGAATTCAATGAACCTCTCAACTATCTTCCAAGCACCACTGTCTTCTTTGTCATGATGTACATATCTTACCAATAGCACATTCTGTTCTGTATGAGATATGTCTGGTGTTGAGTCACATATGACAGAGTAATATATTGCATCTTCTCTTTCTTTCAGGATAGTGTTGAGCACTCTCTTGCCACAGAGCTCAATGAACTCGTTCTGCGTGTCTAGACTTAGGTAGTGAGTTAAACGTGACCCTTTCTTCTTTTGTCTTACTTTTTCTAAGTGCTCGTGTAGGAGGGGATCATAATGGGCCAACAACTCAAGAGTTCCAAGAAAATTGCCAGTATGGACATCATCCAAATTTGAGGTTTTGCCTCTAAATGCAAGATTTCTTGAAGCCAAATGAAGAGTTACATCCAAAAGCCTCTCTTAGATCTTGGTATGCTTCTCTGCTTCTGTCTGAAACTGTTTTTGAAGGTGCCCATCAACTCCTGTGGTGGCTACCAATAATGAGTGCTGAAGGCTTTTCCATTTTACATAGCACTGCTTGTGGGGAGTGTGTGTCTCATGTTCTGGGAACTTTCTATACATTTTTTGCCACTTGATGTCTGATAACTTAAGTCCATCCTTGCTGTTCAGTGCACTTTTAGATGGCCTTGTCTGCTCATGTGAGAACAGAAGGCATGAGATGCAGAACAGAGCCTTTGCACTGTCACTGTGAATCAACCAGTCCCTCCTAATCTTCTCACGCCCATTGGCTGACTTAACATATTGCAGATAGTTGGGAAATGCTTTGCCTTCCTTGTCTTTGGGTGCCACTTTGGTCAGGTCTACACTTTCACTCGCCAGTCTGCAAACTAGAGTCTCTCTCTGCTGAGTAGTTAGCTTGTGTGGCCACAGTCCTGGGTCCTCTGACAACAGCTCCTCTGCATTTCCCTCACCTGGCCCTTCCTTTTCTCTCTCCTCAGCCTCCTCACTACTCTCAAACACATCTACAAGCATGAAACACACACGATTTACGTTAGCCTCAAATTTATTATAGTCTCACATGTAATGATACATTGATGATAGTACTGGCTGCTGCTCATTTCAGTTGAAACTGCTACTACAAATGATTACTGGAAATAACTCAAAGTTGCCTCTAAGAGCTCACCTTGTCTCACATCCTCAGACTCACACCCTTCCTTATCTTCAGCATCTGATGCAGAACTCTCTACATCTACAAGAATGAAGAATTGGTATTAGCCTCTTAACATACAAATGACCCAACCTACTTTTTAAATCAAGCTCATTTTGTATTTCTAGAACCATTTCAGTGCAAGAAACTGCTAAAAAATAATGAAACATATGGCCAAGCATTGCTTATTATGTTGACAGATTGTCTTTTAAATGGGGCTCATTTTTGTGTTGCTATGGGCTGAGCTCTAAGGCTGTCAACCAAACAGACATAACTGGTAAGTATCCACAAGAGGGCGCTTGACAGCGCTTGACATCTACAATTTAGAACAAGTACAAAGATAAGGTGAAAGGTTGCAGATATTTTCATTAAAAGTCAAATGTGAGGTAAACATCAGATATGCTTTCCTACAATAGATGCATAGACTAGCCTAATTATTTGCTATCACACACAGTATTCATCATATTCAATAAGTTGCAGAGGCAAAAATGTTTTAAGCCATTTTTCCGCCAGATTGAGAAGAATAGCTAATTGTTTTTCTATGTTCTCACCACCCAGACCTATCTCTTTCTCTCTATATCTATCTATCTGTGGCAAAAATCAGAATCACAATCATTTTTGATTGATAGTGAGATCACAGTTATTTAACATGATTATTCATTGGCTTTGGTAATATCATGAATTTATTGAACATTGACAATAGCTTTTAAGCACAGCACTGCACCGCAATGCTAAGGCTTTTTACCAGACAAAAGTAATAAATTGCGTTATTGCTCAATTAATATATTACTAGTGTACACTTGAGCCTACAGTGATATTGGTATGTTATTTACATGTTGATATATGCAGCAGCAATATTGCTAGATGGATCATTCATTACCCCGGTCGGGGGGGGGGGGGGGTCGCCTTTGAATACTTGAACAACGATCTCACCTTGTCTTTGCTCATCTCTAACCTCATCTTCAGAAGAGCTGCCAGGACTGACCACTGCTGCTTCTGCTGCTCCAGCCGTGCGGCTGCGCCACTCTTTGTTTCTGAAACTGGTTAATATTGACAACTAACATTAGCTGGCATGTAATTGTCTTTATACTTACAGCCGTAAGCAGCCTGGTTGGCAGCTAGCTAAGCTAAAGACTTCACGTGAGCATACAAAAATAAGCAGCATCTGTCTGGAGTGGACTATGTTAACTTTAATTGGACTTTGCATGACAAGCTAACTTGGTTCACCTCTGGGAAAAAAAGCAGTCAGCAGCTGCCTCCCCTCGTTCTGCCATCTTTCTTTTTGTTTCCTCTCTTTCTTTTTCTGATAGCCCGATTTATGTTTTTTGGGCAGCATGATGTCCTACACACAGGTCTCTGATCTGGGCGCACTGACCTGTTGCCGGTCGCTGTTGGGCGGACTAAACCATTTTGCATCTCCAAGAGGGGGGCCCCAGAATGTCTAATATGTTGGGAGAACTGTGACATTAAGTTCATTCTCTCATTTGATGTTATCAATATATTTGAAATATATTATGACACCAATTAATTGGAGGGCCCAATTCATTCCAAATAAAAACATCACAAAAAAAAAAAATAAAATAAAATCTGGATTTTCATGGGCCCCTCTCTATACTCAGGCCCTGGGTAGTCAGGTCCACTTTTCCCCCCACTACCACGCCCATGAGAACACACCTTAGCTGATTGGAGCATCCTTTCGGCACCCTACCTCCAAGCTTGTCAGGGCCAGAAGCCTTGTGTACGTTGACTCCACGCAATGTGGAGGTCACCAGCTGCTTATCGACAAAGAAGGGTTGGAATTGGAGCTGAGGGTTGGGGGGCCCACGTGGGGGGTGTTCCGCCCCCATTGAATCGGGTAAAGAAGACGTTAAATTTCTCTGTAAGGGTTGGGTTTGGGCATGCGGCCCCTGCAGGCTTGGGTCTTCTGTCAATCATGATATTCAAACCTTGCCATGCTTTCCTCGCATTCCCAGAAATCAACTTCTGCCCCACCTTACTCTTGTATTCAATCTTAGCCGGGGTGGCCTTCGTCCCGCTCCAGGTCCCTCACCCTGAGCTTATCTCCTCCCAGAAAGGCTTTCTTTTGCTGGACCAGGCAGATTTTCATGTCCTTGTTAACCCATGTTTTATTGTTTGGGAAGATGCTTATTTGTTTGATGAGTATTACAGTATCCTCACAGCATGAAATGTAGGAGGTAAGGAAAGTCTGTTAAGTTAAAGGAGCCGTCTGTAAGAAATGTCCAAAACTGGTACTTGGTACGTAGGCTGTCATGGCTGCGATAATTAGAGCCGAGCTGGCAACCCGGATGCCGAAACAATACTGACTTGGTGATTGGGAGATAGGTGGAGGGTGGAGCTTCAGAAACAATACTGACTTGGTGATTGGGAGATAGGTGGAGGGTGGAGCTTCAGAAACAATACTGACTTGGTGATTGGGAGATAGGTGGAGGGTGGAGCTTCAGAAACAATACTGACTTGGTGATTGGGAGATAGGTGGAGGGTGGAGCTTCAGAAACAATACTGACTTGGTGATTGGGAGATAGGTGGAGGGTGGAGCTTCAGGCCAAAACAAAAAATGACAACATAAACATCAGTTGAGGGCTGCAACTCCTCTTTTTAAACTGGAATATCCTGGCTTGAGTGCTGTTGTCAGTGACATAAGTATTTGAAATGAACATGATTTTTAAATGTCTGTTGACATATCGGGGTCATTTTATGATTCGTTTTATTATTGCTCTTACATACAGCTCCTTTAAAATCATTGTCACTTGTTAAAAAACAAATCCCAGTCGGTTCATTCAAAACAGCCCCTTAAAGATTCGGCTGCTTCCTTATTCCATACTCTCAGGCATTGTGTAGTGGTTTCCCGCACTTTTAGTTGCGACCTGTATGTTGGCAGTAACAAAATTACATTGTGGTCAGAGTGTCCAAAGGGTGGCCGTGATTTTGAAATATATGCGTCTGGGATGTTACTGTAGCCTAAGTTGAGTATATTCTGCATTTTGGTGGGGGTTGTGACGTGTTGCTCTAAATTTTGTAGATAGGTGGTACTTATAGATAGTGGAGATACTTTTTCACCCTGAAGGTGAAGGCACTGCCAGTGATTCAGATCAGCAGTGGTCAGACACTGGTCTCCATGTGAGGGGACAGTTTAGAGTTCAGCACACACACACACACACACACACACACACACACACACACACACACACACACACACACACACACACACACACACACACACACACACACACACACACACACACACACACAAAGGAAAAACATAAAAATGAGTAAGGCAAGGCAAATTTATTTATATAGCACAATTCAACACAAGGTAATTCAAAGTGCTTTACATCGACATTAAAAGCGACAGGACATAATAACAAATAGGTAAGAATAAGAAAAGAAGAAAAATAATAATCACAAGCTGTTAAAAATAAGGGCAGTAGAATACAGCAGGTAAGTATTTAATTTAGGAGTACGCTTGAGTAAACAGTAATGTTTTTAGGCCTGATTTAAAGGATCTACAGTTGGAGCAGACCTCAGGTCTACAGGAAGTTTGTTCCACCGGTGAGGAGCAGAATAACTGAACTGCCTCACCTTGCTTGGTTCTGGTTCTTGGGAACCACAACAAACCAGATCCAGATGAACCTCAGGGGTCTGGGAGCTTCATAGGAACTAACAGATCAACCATGTATTTTGGTCCAAGACCATCAGTGCTTTGTAGACCAGATTTTAGTAAGATTTTAAACTCTCTCCTTTGACTCACTTGTAGCCAGTGTAGTGATTTCATGACCGGTGTAATGTGGTCCAGTTTCCTGGTGTTTGTAAGGACTCTGGCAGCAGTGTTCTGGATCAGCTGCAGCTGCCTGATTGATTTCTTGTTAACGGGCCGCTCGGTGGCGCAGTGGGTTAAGCGGCGGCTCATATACTGAGGCTACAGTCCTCCTGCAGCGGTTGCGGGTTCGAATCCAGCCCGCGCACCTTTGCTGCGTGTCTTCCCCGTTCTCTCTCTCTACCCCTTTCCAGTCTGCATCTCAATAAAAGGGCCACTAGAGCCAAAAAAAAAAAAAAGATTTCTTGTTAAGGCCTGTAAAGATGCCATTGCAATAATCCAATCTACTGAAAATGAATGCATGAATATGTTTTTCCATGTCTTGTTTAGACAGAATCCCCTTAATCCTAGCAATGTTTTTTAGGTGGTAATAGGCAGATTTAGTGATAAACTTTAGATGGCTGTTGAAGTTCAGGTCTGAGTCAATAATTACACCAAGATTTCTGGCTTGATTTGTAGCTGTCAATGACATGGAGCCAAGGTGAGCGCTGATCTTTTCCCTTTCATTTTAGGGCCAAAAATTATCACCTCTTTTCTGCATTTAACTGGAGAAAATTCTGGCACATCCACTCATTGATTTGGTGAATAGAAACAGTCAACTAGGAGCAAAGCTACTCACAGTCATTTGAGATTTGGCGCCATCGTGAGGCAAACACTTGTCCCTGCAGTTTAATTTCCTCACTCTTTTCAAATGCACACTGTCAAATATAAGCAAATATCTAATTCTGGGGACAGATTCCGTTATAAAAGCATTTAAAAGCCTCTTTTAGAATGAGCTTTATACTAACCTGCTGATCACGTGTTGTATCTCTCTGCTCTCTTCCTCTCGCAACTTGAGTAAAACATGCTCAAGGATAGGAAGTTCCAAGTTCAGATACTGAGCAACCTGGGGAGAAAGCAATGCAATATGAAACAAAAAGAAAACGTTGCTAAAAAATATAATATATACTATCATTTTTTTTCAAACAGTATGAATCTAAGTTGTTACCATTTTCCCTCAACATAGTTTAACTAGTTAATACATGTCCATATATATATATATCACCTGGACAGTGTCCTCTTGTCTCCTGCTCGGATCACTGGGAGCAGAAGCGCCTCACTCATCTCTGCTCAGCTCCTGCACAGAAAAGGACGAAAGAACAAACGTGTCCTGTAGCTGCATGTGGAGACTGAGCGCTTGTTGCTGCTCCAGCACATGCGGCTAAATAAAGACTCTTAACCAAAATCAAGTAAATGTACCCCTGCCTTTCGCCTGAAATGAGCTGGGATAGGCTCCAGCAGACCCCCGTGACCCTGCACAGGATAAAGCGGGTATAGATAATGGATGGATGGAAGTTATGCTACTAAAAATGCATTTTATTACAGACAACAGAGGCTCGGTCACTTTTTTAGTCTTACCTCCTCTAACATGACAAATTAGAGCTCACTTTCTGCTTCGGTTTTTTGTCTCTGTTGTCTTTGTGTTCTTGAAATATCTCTTTCCAGCTTCTGTCTTCTCTGAAGTTTTTGTGCTATATTTATCCCTCCCTCTCTAGCTGTGCCTTTACTCTATCACTTTTTTTCTGTCTGTGTCTCTGAGAGATTTAATAACAGTACTCCACCCAGTAACCAGTCGTGACAGCATGGACCAAACCATTTGTTTAAGCTTCAGTCAGACGCGTAATCTTGTGACTCTGAACTCAGATTGTTGGAAAATCTGAGCTGCTTCCTTCTTGCTTTAAATGTAAAAATGTAATCATTTTCCTCTGTTTTTCTGAATTTCTGTGGTAACTTTGCAGTTGCAATGGAAGTTATTGGACAATATACAACCCCAAATAAGAAAATATTGGGACCATATGGAGAATACAATTATGAACCTTTGCCAGGATGAACCAGTATGAACCTTGAGTATTTAATTTTCCCCTCTGCCATCAATATCATTTTGTTTGTTAATATACATAAATTGTTGCAATTCAGACCTGCAACACATACAAAATATGTTGGCACCAGTTTCAACACTGTGATATCAACATATGAAACATTTAGTACACAGTCAAATCTATGTAGGGCCGAATAGTTAAAGATCAAAGACAGGAAGAGGAGTTTCACTTTTTCAAACAATATTTCAGAAACTGCTTTTATTATAAATGTGATAAATCTCATAAACCAGATAAAGAAATAAAAAAAAAAAAAAAAAAAACCCACAAAACATCAAATGCTATACATACAACCATGTTCTTGAGCATCCTGGCAGTACAGAACGATTCTCAGGTGTGCTTGTTTGTGTCTGTACATGCACGGTGCCATCTGGGGAACTGCAGAAGTTGAGCTAAATTTGTTTAATAATGTTTGATAAATGTTTAAAAAGAGTACATAGAGGACTGGATCAAACACAGAAGAGGTAAAACAGGTTATTGTGGTTTCCCTATAAAATACGCTGGAAGTCCAAAGTCTTTTCACTTTCTCTCTCTCTGACATGATCTACTATGCAGTAGACTCATGATTTTTAAATCTATCACCGTGAGCATCGATATTGAGAATACAAAACCACATTTTGCTCACATTACAAATACAATTGAAGATGAACAGCTTTTGCATACTGGACCCAAAAGAGATGTGTGGAGGATTATGAAGGGAAAATGCAACAATGAAGACCTTCAACTGCTGCAAACCCTAATATCTTTTTGCAAGAATAAAAGGACAAGGTACTATAATTTGAAAATGATTTAAGTTTTGTAAGCATAATGTATATGACTGTGTAATGTTTAATTACAGTATACTTTTAGTTTTGTATTTCCTGTATTTGAGTTGTGATACCCAATCAAAGTTATAAAAATGTTTCACTTATCACTAGGCAGCTTCTATTTTATTAATTCTGGTTTGTAACTATAATGTGTGTCTCATGAAGTTTAGAAGTTGTGAAGCTAGTTAATACACGCAACAATTACTTTACATAAAGAATAGCAAACTTAAATACTTCAGTGTTGACATGTACAAACAATGATAAGAATTTAAAAAAAATTATCTCCTACCTGCCCGGCCTGTATTTCTGTTTCCAAACAAATGAAGTTGGTCCTCTCCATGTTGACGGTCTCCTGTGTGAATCTGGGTGTGAATATATTTGTTTTCTAGGGATCAGAGTACAGATCGTGTGGCAGCAGGTGAGCCTGTGCAGCTACACGGCAGCTGCTGGTTAATTATTGCAGGACATGATGAGACACAGTTCAGAGGGAGTGGCTGACTGACACCAGATATGACTCCACTGTAGAGTGAGTCTGTGTGAGTGAGAGTGGAGACCAGGTGGAGCAGACAGAGAGGGAGAGAGGGGGAGCTCTGCAGTCATAAACTGGTACTGGAGTGTAGCAGGTCCATCCATCCATCCATCCATCCATCCATCCATCCATCCATCCATCCATCCATCCATCCATCCATCCATCCATCCATCCATCCATCCATCCATCCATCCATCCATCCATCCATCCATCCATCCATCCATCCATCCATCCATCCATCCATCCATCCATCCATCCATCCATCCATCCATCCATCCATCCATCCATCCATCCATCCATCCATCCATCCATCCATCCATCCATCCATCCATCCATCCATCCATCCATCCATCCATCCATCCATCCATCCATCCATCCATCCATCCATCCATCCATCCATCCATCCATCCATCCATCCATCCATCCATCCATCCATCCATCCATCCATCCTCCCTGCAAGCCAGGTTGGAGATGTAATCTCTCCAGTGTATCCTGGGTTCTCTGCTCTTTTGGACATGCCCAAAACACCTTCCCTGAGTGGTGTTCAGGGGGCATCATACCCAGATCCCAGTGGAGGGGCATTAACTCTCCACTCAGTCCCTTTTGAATAGTAGAGCTTCACACCTCTCTTTAGTCCAGGGGCCAGAGCCCAAAATTTCACTTGTCAGCACCACTCAAGGTGACCAAACTTGCTTATAATTTTTGAAAATATCCACGTCTGTAGATGATATTTTGGTATGATAACCTTCCTGAGTGGCAGCTGGATCATAGTTATCAGCTCAGTTACCCACCCCCTTCAGAAATGTACATGTTAGATGCTGCTGCATATCCTGGTTTAGACCCATGTACAGGATATCTGTTAATGTTTCACAATATTGTCTTTGATACCATTTTAAAGGGGACCTTTAAAGCATTCATTCAAGCTAAAATGTGTGGGTATATTATACATTTCCTGAATCCTTATGCTCCTGTGAGTATTCCAGTTTTTGTATTTTGTGTCTCTGTTGTTCCTAGATGACACAGGGATAAAAGATAGTATATCATTTAGGCGAAAATTGTGTAAAAATGTGTGTTGTTTATAGTTTAAAGAGCTGCAGTTACCTCTATGTTGGTCAGAAAGATTCACATCTTAGCTTGAATGAATGCTTAAATGATACCAAAGACAATATAGTGAAACATTGACAGATTTCCTGTACATGAGTCTAAACCAGGATATGCAGCAGCATCTAAAATGTAATTTTCTGAACTTCATGAGCTGATAACTATGATCCAGCTGCCACTCAGGAAGGGTTATAATACCAAAATATCATCTACAGACGTGGATATTTTCAAAAATCACAAGTAAGTTTGGTCACCTTGAGTGGTACTGATATCTTGCGGGCCCTCAACCTGCAGAAGGGCCATATGAGTTGGCCGTATGTGGCGGGTAGCGGCCATCTTTATATGCTCTGTTAGAATATGAAACAATTTAGTACTGAGAGTTTTCAAATAACAAAAGTTTATCCAGATATATTTACAATTACATGTTACTTTAAGGCTACCAAAGTGTTGGTGTGTACTGTCTCAACAAGTTCAATGATGAGTATGCAAAGAAAACGCTTGAACTCTTTTTGCCAACATAAAGCAAGTAACTGTATCATGTAACACTTCATAATTACATGGCACGTTGTATGCAATCCAAAAAATGTTCAGGTGAAAAGCTCTTCCACAGAAACTGGTGTCTATTCAATATTTTCTCTCACCTCCCCTCTCAACTGGATCTGCAGTTTGGCTTCTGTCAGCAGAGGGAGCTGAAGTATCAGGGAATGTAGGTACTCTCAAGAATGGCACCGAATTATTTAGATATTTCTTGCACATTAATGGTTTCATACTATATTGTCCTCTTTTTGTCCTTGAGTTGTTACCTTTCATCTGTATCATAAAAGTCTGTGGGCTCCTGTTTGGAGAAGACAACAAAAATCATTGATTTTGTAAAGGAAAGAAAGCTGATTCAAAATCTCCAGACAGCACCATTTAGTGGTTTAAATCTGCATGTGCGTATAGAGGAGCATAAACCTGACGAAAGCAAATGATAGTCAGAGCATAGGTGATGCATTTGAGCGGAAATGAAGAGGACACTGGCATGAACAGGGGATACCTGCCTATATGCAGACCTTTTACACTAAAATACTGTATTTATGAGTTTTTGGGAACGGGACAACCACAAGTTAGTCCTCCGTGTATTGATTTCCTGCTACAGACTGTGACACAAAATCTTCATGAATATGCCCTCAAAAATCAGCAGTTAAACCTGTGTAAAACCAAAACACACCGCAGTAAGTGAAAGGCGACGTGTTTCTGCTGTTGGACTACAATAGTCAAGTCCATCTGAGTCAGAAAGGATGAGGAGCAAATGAAATGAAATGCCATTCCTTTCCTAAAATAAAACAGGACACACAGGCGGGCAGGCAACAGGTGGGCACAAAAGGCTGTCTGCTGGATTGCATATCTGCGTGTGAGCATGTGACAGAATGTTAAGTAGTGAGCTCCTACTATGAGCATGTTTTTTGTAAAAATGTAAAAGGGACTGGACTACTAATGTTGTTTCTCTGTGTAAGGGATGACATATTAATAACAAACAAAGTTATAGTTGCTTGTTTTCCTGCTATTCCTTGCATTACGTAGAGTGTTTTACAGGTAATCTTCCTGTTCTAATCACAATATTCAGCATTTTCGGTTGGAGACCATCTAACCAGTTAAGTACTTGTACTCTCCACTGCTAAACTAGGCCATTTCATGTAAGCAGAATGTGGTTTTGCATTATCTTGTTGAAAAATGCATTCCCATTTCTGAAAAGCACATTGACTTTTTCTACTAGTTATGCTGCCATTTCAAAACAGTGGATTACAATTGCCAAGCTTATTAATATATCCTCATATCATCCCGAACTCTGATTTTTGAACCTCTTAGAACAGTCTGGACGCTGCTTTCCATCTGTGCTCTGCAGCGTAGCCCAACTAAGTTAATATAAGGCTTCTTTTTGGCACCTTAATATACCAGCTCTTCCTTCCAAGAGTGCCCTTCATATAATGAGATTCCTCCAGATTTATTTCATGATATGATATTTCCAATATTTCTTTCAGGATCATTATTTTTCTTTATTTTACCCTTTTAATTTTCCACTTTTTTGACAAATTGGAGATCCTCTGACCAGCTTTGGTTCTCAAAAACTCAGCCTCTTACGGATAGTGCTGTCACAAATAATCATTACAATCATCTACTTATAGCAGTTATTTGAAATATAATCATTATTATTTTTCTTTCACCTCTTAACTAGCCCAAAATTGGCTACATGTAAAATTTGTCATACCATGTACAAAGAAATAAAAGTCAGATTAATTGTAAGAACCCACTTCGTTTAGTTATTTCTTTTTGCATTTTTTAATCACCACAGATTTTTCTGATTTGGGGTTCAACATCCAGCTTGTTGCATGAATAAAGAGTATAGTGTCAGTGTTGTTGACCGCTGATTATGCGGAGTGCTCTCTAGAACCAAAGGCTCAGAGCATAGTTGCAAAACTTGAGTGACGGTACATGATGATGTCGAGCAGCTGCTTCTGTCCATCACAATGTTAAAACACACACACACACACACACACACATACACTCATGCACAGTGACTGAGCAGGTTTGTGTTGAGCACCCGGAGCTCATGGTCGTCCCTGCTACAACACATGCAGACCCATGGACTGAAAAATCTGAAAAAGTGGACTAAGAAGAACATCTCCTTACCACCTGTGGGAATCTGATCACATGTTTATGTTTTAATGTGTACAGCTTTGTTCAGACTGATCAGTTTTTGAACCACGATGAAGACTCTGCTACACACACTAGTCATTCTGTTGACTTTGGTCGCCTCTTGTTACTGTGGACAGAAAGGTAAGTATGTTTTTTCCTTCTTTCTTGAGACTGTAACAATATTTCTAATGTAAATTATGACCAAATGTAGAGAGAAGAAACTAAAACAGAAACATGAGTGTATGACAAAAGGCTGGGAAAGATGAAGAGTGAAAAATACATAGAAAAGACAAAGATCATTATTTATTCAGGCATCTGCGTTTTTTTTTTTAATATTCAGCCCTCCAGAAGAGAACAGAGCTTGTCCCTGCAGCAGTGTGATCACCTGTTTACCACTAAACATCCGGGAAAAAGGAGAAGGTGTTTATAGGCCAACGCAGTGTAAATGTGACTAAATCTATATCCTTCCGACACTTTGGCATATCCAGTATGTGATACAGGAAGTTGACAGTCTCACTTTTATTTCACTTTATAATATGCTACATGTCAGTGTGATGGAGATATATCCAGTGCAGCGCTGCTTGCTAGCAGAGAGTAGTTGAACCAATATGTTCAGCTGTGGATCGGGACATGCGATATATGAAGAGCATATCAAGTTCTGGCACGATTTTGCACAAACAGCTTACGAGCCTGCAGAGTGAACCAAATACATAAATGTTTCATGAGCTCAGATTCATGCTGCCACCATGCGTCATGATTTATTTCATAAAAAACTGAGCCAAAATGCAGAAACAATCTGAGAAAAACTACGCCTATATTTCACTAGCTTTGAGAACCACTTTTACCAGTAATAACTTAGGTCATAGATGTCTGTATCGTGTTATCTGTCTCTCACATCATTGTGGAAGAATTTTGGGCCATTTGTCTTAAAAGGGTTCCTCAAAGTTTGCAGGCATTTATTTTTTCATGCACAGATCCCTTAACTTCCTGTCAAGGCTTTTATGTCTGGTTGAGGCCAGGACTTTGGTCACTGCAACATTTTCATTCATTTTCACCCATTCTTTAATAGATTTGAAACAGTTTTGAGCCAGTATTTGATGGCCCTACATTTAACCTTAGAATCAGAGCCGCCTGGGAGATTTGCGAGGCCCTGTGCGAAATGGCGGGGGGGGGTTTCGTTTTTTTTTTGGGTTTTTCGGGTCGGATTGAGTGTCTATATGTGCAATTTTAACTCTCCAATTAAAGCTGCAAGCAGCAATGAACGGGCCCTCGCACTCACGGCCACCGCCCCCCATAAGTATCAGAAATGACACCACCCACGACTTCCTATGTCAAACCATTGAAAAGTTATAGCAGAAAAAAGGGACAACCAATCAGAAGAAGGGGCGGGGCTAATTCAAGCCAATGAAGGTCAAGGAATCCATACAGAATCTGATGACACCACCCACGACTCTCTATGTCAAACCATTCCAAAGTTATAGCAGAAAATCGGGACAACCAATCAGAAGAAGGGGCGGGGCTAATTAAGGCCAACGAAGCTTAAGGACTCATTACAGAGTCCCATGACACCACCCACGACTTCCTATGTCAAACCATTCAAAAGTTATAGCAGAAAATCGGGACAACCAATCAGAAGAAGGGGCGGGGCTAATTAAGGCTAAAGAAGCTTAAGGACTCGTTACAGAGTCCCATGACACCACCCACGACTTCCTATGTCAAACCATTCAAAAGTTATGGCAGAGAAAAGTATTCTAGGGGGCGCTGTTGAGCCGTTAGGCCACGCCCATGAATGCAAACCATGAGATATCAAATTTATCGCCAAGTCTGTCTTGCATGTAAAATTTGGTGACTTTTGGAGAACTATCAAATATGGACCAATCAGATTTCAAAATGGCCGACTTCCTGTTCGGTTTCAGCCATGGCTCCAAGAGACTTTTCTTTAAGTTGTGCCATGATACAGGTGTGTAGCGATTTTCGTGCATGTACATCAAACCGTATTGTGGGGCTTGAGGCACAAAGTTTTCCGGGGGGCGCTGTTGAGCCATTTTGCCACGCCCATTAATGCAAACCATGAAATATTAAATTTATCGCCAGGCCTGGCTTGCATGCCAAATTTGGTGCCTTTTGGGGAACTATCAAATATGGACCAATCAGATGAAGGGGGGGTGCGCTTGTTGGCGTCTAGCGTCGCCACGGTAACACTTTTGAAAGAGAAAAGTAATGCGTGTAGTCGCAGGATGGAGACGCACATTTTGATGTATAACACATCTGGGTTCACGATACGGTTCGGGCCGTATTAGTTCTCGAAGGAATGGCATATATTGCTCCAAAATTACGCGATTAATTCAGAATGTTCAAAATGGCCGACTTCCTGTTCGGTTTCGGCCATGGCGCCAAGAGACTTTTCTTTTAGTAGCGACATGATACAGGTGTGTACCGATTTTCGTTCATGTACGTCAAAGCGTATTATGGGGCTTGAGGCGCAAAGTTTTTTCTGTCTGAACCAACCAGATGAAGGGTGGGCGCGCTTTTTGGCGTATAGCGTCGCCACGGTAACGCTTTTGAGAGAGAAAAGTAATGCGTGTTGTCGGAGGATGGAGACGCACATTTTGATGTATAACACACCTGGGTGCTCGCTACGGTTCGGGCCGTATTAACTGCCGAAGGAATGGCATAAATTTCGCCAAAATGACACGACGAATTCAAAATGGCCGACATCCTGTTCGGTTTCGGGCATGACGCCAAGAGACTTTTCTTTAAGTTACGTCATGATACAGGCGTGTACCGATTTTCGTGCATGTACGTCAAACCGTATAGTGGGGCTTGAGGCACAAAGTTTTCAAGAGGGCGCTGTTGAGCCATTTTGCCACGCCCATTAATGCAAACCATTAAATATCAAATTTTTCGCCAGGCCTGACTTGGGTGCAAAATTTGGTGACTTTTTGGGCACGTTTAGGGGGGCAAAAAGGCCCTCCTTTCGTCAGAAAAATAATAAGAATAATAATAATTAAAGCTGCAAGCAGCGATGAACGGGCCCTCGCACTCACGGCCACCGCCCCCATAAGCATATCAGAAATGACACCACCCACGACTTCCTATGTCAAACCATTCAAAAGATATAGCAGAAAAAAGGGACAACCAATCAGAAGAAGGGGCGGGGCTAATTAAGGCCAACGAAGGTCAAGGACTCCATACAGAATCTGATGATACCACCCACGACTCTCTATGTCAAACCATTCAAAAGTTACAGCAGAAAATCGGGACAACCAATCAGAAGAAGGGGCGGGGCTAATTAAGGCCAACGAAGCTCAAGGACTCCATAACGAATCTGATGATACCACCCACGACTCTCTATGTCAAACCATTCAAAAGTTATAGCAGAAAATCGGGACAACCAATCAGAATAAGGGGCGGGGCTAATTAAGGCCAACGAAGCTCAAGGACTCCATACAGAGTCCCATGACACCACCCACAACTTCCTATGTCAAACCATTCAAAAGTTATGGCAGAGAAAAGTATTCTAGGGGGCGCTGTTGAGCCGTTAGGCCACGCCCATTAATGCAAACCATGAAATATCAAATTTATCACCAGGCCTGGCTTGCATGCCAAATTTGGTGACTTTTGGTGAACTATCAAATATGGACCAATCAGATTTCAAAATGGCCGACTTCCTGTTCGGTTTCCGCCATGGCTCCAAGAGACTTTTCTTTAAGTGGTGAAATGATACAGGTGTGTAGCGATTTTCGTGCATGTACATCAAACCGTATTGTGGGGCTTGAGGCACAAAGTTTTCCGGGGGGCGCTGTTGAGCCATTTTGCCACGCCCATTAATGCAAACCATGAAATATTAAATTTATCGCCAGGCCTGGCTTGCGTGCCAAATTTGGTGCCTTTTGGGGAACTATCAAATATGGACCAATCAGATGAAGGGGGGGTGCGCTTGTTGGCGTCTAGCGTTGCAACGGTAACACTTTTGAAAGAGAAAAGTAATGCGTGTAATCGCAGGATGGAGACGCACATTTTGATGTATAACACATCTGGGTTCACGATACGGTTCGGGCCGTATTAATTCTCGAAGGAATGGCATATATTGCTCCAAAATTACGCGATTAATTCAGAATGTTCAAAATGGCCGACTTCCTGGTCGGTTTCGGCCACGGCGCCAAGAGACTTTTCTTTAAGTTGCGACATGATACAGGTGTGTACCGATTTTCGTTCATGTACGTCAAACCGTATTATGGGGCTTGAGGCGCAAAGTTTTTTCTGTCTGAACCAATCAGATGAAGGGTGGGCACACTTTTTGGCGTCTAGCGTTGCCACGGTAACGCTTTTGAAAGAGAAAAGTAATGCGTGGTGTCGGAGGATGGAGACGCACATTTTGATGTATAACACACTTGGGGGCACGTTACGGTTCGGGCCGTATTAACTGCCGAAGGAAGGCATAAATTTCGCCAAAATGACACGATTAATTCAAAATGGCCGACTTCCTGTTCGGTTTCTCGACATGACGCCCAGAGACTTTTCTTTAAGTTGTGCCATGATACAGGTGTGTACCGATTTTCGTGCATGTACGACAAACCGCATTGTGGGGCTTGAGGCACAAAGTTTTCAAGGGGGCGCTGTTGAGCCATTTTGCCACGCCCATTAATGCAAACCATTAAATATCAAATTTTTCGCCAGACCTGGCTTGCATGCAAAATTTGGTGACTTTTTGGGCACGTTTAGGGGGGCAAAAAGGCCTTCCTTTTGTCAGAACAATAAGAAGAAGAAGAAGAAGAATAATTCCTGCAATTACAATAGGGCCTTCGCACTGCAAGTGCTCGGGCCCTAATTAGCAAAATACTGGATACCTTCCCCTGCCTCATCATCATCTGGGCTTGCCTCGACGCGGGGCCCCACGGCAGCATGAGACCCGGTCGGATCGGTGATTTTTGTAACAAATTTATCAAACGAGCCTTTCAGAGAGGCATTAAACTCTTCCATTTTCTTTAGTTTTTTTCTTTTTTCATCCCCTGATGGAAATTTCCTGATTCTGTCTCGTTCTCTCGACATTGTGTGGCAGTTTGTTCCAACTCCACCCGTCTGGATCAGAGCAGCTTGTGTCTGCGCTTGGTCTGATCAGTTGTATTGAACAACAGACACGCGCATCATTGCACATATATTTATTGATATGCACAGACTAGTACACATTTAGGTCTGTAATGGAACGTGTATATATTTATAAGGGAAAAAACGAAAAACAAAAACAAAAAACAAAAAACAAAATTTGAAAAAACTAAATTTGGAAAAAAAAACAAAAAAAAACGCCCATAGCGCGAGGCCCCTTGGGGCGCGAGGCCCCGTGCGGTTGCACGGTTCGCACACCCCTTGCGGCTGCCCTGCTTAGAATACAGAAGAGTTCACGCATTCAGCTCATCTCTTACAAAGGACTTTGATCTAAAAGTTTAAAAGACATGTTTTTTTTTTTAAATAAACAAAACCCTACCTCTAAAAAACCCAGAAAAGGACTTTACCTGACAGTTAATTTGTATAGCACACATCATGTACAAAACAATTCAAAGAGCTTTACATAAAAAGATGTTGCCTTACATCAACACACCTGCTTCTATTTAATTGTCCTAATTAGCTTGTCATCAAGGTCTGCACAACTCTGCTAATGACAGCAACTCATATCACGGTGTGCTGAATAAGCGTAGCATCTAAAACATGCAGAGCGGTGGGCCCAGAGGACCAGGATTGGGAAACAATGTTATAGTGCGTTATGGTGGATTACTGAAATGCAGCAATAAATAAAAAGGATTAGATTGAGTTCATAGTTATGTTAAAGGGCGTCTTTAGAACGCAAGGCAAGTTTATTTGTTTAGCACAATTCAACAACAAGGTGATTCAAAGTGCCTTAAAGAGACATCAAAACATCACTTAGTAGAAAAAGAAGAGCATGATTGTTTGTTTGAGTTTAAACAAATTATATAATAAAACAAAATAGAACAGAACCAAAAAAAATGTTAAAAGCAGTAATTAATGACAGATGTCGGTTAAAATCTTTTTTACAAACTAAATTCAATAAATAAAGGTTGCAGTGCATTATGGTGGATTACTGAATGCAGCAGTAAATAAAAAGGTTTTCAACCTTGACTTAAAGCAGCTGGGAGTTTCAGCAGCCCTGATGCATTCTGGGAGTTTGTTCCACAGGCGAGGAGCATAAAAGCTAAACGCTTCCTCACGGTGTTTGGGTCTAACTCTGGGTACAGAAAGTAGGTTTGACCCTGATGACCTGAGGGTTCTGGTTGGTTCATAATGGACCTGGAGTTCAGAGATGTATTTTGGCCCTAGACCTGGGGTGTGGGACTCCAGTCCTCAAAGTCTGCTGTCCTGGACGTTTCCCTGCTTTAACACACCCTGATACATCTGATTGTGCAGACCTTGATTACATGCTGATGACTTAATTTAAATCAGGTGTGTTGGTCATCTAATGCAGTGGTTCCCAACCTTTTTTCCTTGTTCCCCCCCTACTTGTGTCTAAGACCAGCCGGAACCCCCGACCCGTACGTACTAGCAGCAAAAGAGTAAAGTGATTCGTTACAAATCTTTAATTGAAAAAAATAAACATTAATTATGTTTTTTTTATACATTTCTCTTTGGTTTACCCTGTATACATATGACTTTATTTTTCTCACCTTCATTTTGTGTCACCAATGTATAAAATACGCACAAAAAATAATTGCAAGGACATAAAAATATTTCTGAAAAATGTCTCTTTTATACGGAAGAGTATTAGGGCCACTTAAAAAAAAAATAAAAAGAATTCTGAGAAAAAAGTCAGAATTCTGACTTTTTTCTCAGAATTCTGACTTTTTTCTCAGAATTCTGACTTTTTTCTCAGAATTCTTTTTATTTTTTTTAAGTGGCCCTAATACTCTTCCGTACTTTTAATATGAGGGCAATTTTTTTTTTACATTTTTCCTTTAACAACCTGTCGGAGTAGTAGTATGATTAAATGTTGAATAATGATATAATAATAAGTTTTTATCCTGATAATTACTTTTATTAGAATTTTTAAAATGACCAAAATATTTCTAAGTGGGTTTATACAGACTTGGATTACAGTATTCCATTAGGTGTGTTATTATGATTTTTTATTTATTTAACATGTATAAATATAATTTTTACAACTGCATATCCTCAAAGCAGACAAGCAAGTTTCACGCCTCCCCAGAGATCTCTGGCACCCCCCCAGGTTGGGAGAAACTGATCTAATGCATGCTGGTCTAGGACACAGGTGTCTCCAGTCCTAAAGGGCTGCCCTTTAGGACATCTGTCCGACACCTGTGTCCTAGACCAGTGGTCTTCAACCGTGGTCCTTGGGCTCACTGTCCTTCATTTTCCCTGCTTCAACACACTGATATAAATGGATATATCATTAAAAGACTTTTGCCGACCTTGATAACATGCTGGTCACATGTTTATGCAAGGGAACATGTAAAACATGCAGGAGAGTGGGCCCTGAGGACCACGGTTGAAGACCTCTGCCCTACACACATTCAGAGATACTGTATATAAACCAACAGGATTTCAACATCTATTCAGTTACAGACAAGAAGCCAGTGTAAAGATCTAAAAACTGGAGTTATATGGTCAGCTCTCTTGGTCTTAGTGAGGACTCGGGCAGCAGCGTTCTGAACTAACTGCAGCTGTTTGGTGGATGTTTTGGGGAGAACCGTGAGAACAGCATTACAGTAGTCCAGTCTACTGAAGATAAAACCGTAGACATGTTTTTATAAGTCCTGCTGAGACATCAGTCCTTTAGTCCTCGATATGTTATTTAGGTGATAATCGACTTCACTACTGTCTTAATGTCGATGTTGAAATTCAGGTCTGAGTCCAGAACGACTCCCAGATTTCTGGCTTGGCTATTGGTTTTACTTTTTAGTTTTACTGCTTGAAATTGAGTGCTGACTTTTAAACACTATTATTTATGTTTTGTCTTCATTTAAGTGAAGAAAATTCTGGCACATCCACTTTTTAATTGGATCAATGCATTTGACCAATGTTTGAATTGGATTAAAGTCTCCTGGTGTGATGGTTATATAGACATGTGTGTCATCTGTAACACATTTTGTTCTTTTTCATAATTTCAGCAAGTGGGAGCATATAGATGTTAAACAACAGAGGCCCCAAAACTGAACCCGGAGGAATTCCACATGTTATTTTTGTTAGCTCGAATTTGTAGTTACCTAAAAACACAAAATAGTCCCAGTATTTTAGATAGGACTCCAGTGCTCTGCCAGAAAGTCTCACCCAGTTCTTTAATCAGTCTATCAAGATGTTATGATCAACCGAATGCAGCACTGAGATCCAGTAAGCACGACTACAAGACTAACATGTTGAAACTATCCGTATTGGAGTGGATGTCATTAAGGACCTTTACTAAAGCTGTCTCAGTGCTGTGATGTGGCTGGAAATCTGACTGGAAGACTTCACAATAGTCATTTATAGTTAGGAGGTTATATGGCTGTGGAAAAACTGCCTTTTCTACGATTTTACTAAGAAAGGGGGAGGTTTGATACAGGCCTTTAGCTGTTCATAGAGGACCTGTTTAGACTATTATTGTTAAAAAGTGGCTTAATGATGGCTGTTTTTAGGGACTGAGGCCATACAATATTAAACTTTTTTAAAAACCATGTTGGCAGAGTATCAACGCAGCAAGTGATGGAATTCAGGGAATCTATAATGTCATCCAGGTTCTTATGACTGATTGGACAAAATTGTGTCATAGTTTCTCTAAGTGGACACTGAGGCTCTACTTGCAGGCGTTGTTGGATATCAGGTCAGGGTTGGCGGACTCAGGGGGATTTGTTCGCCTGTCAACAGTAGTGAACAAAGTGCTTGCATTATTGTTGTTTTTGGCAATATCTCCCAAAATACCGTTGCCTTGTGTCTCAGTGTGTCTTTGTGAATTGAATAAGTATGAAAAATGGATGATTCCCTTGTAGACATCTGATCTCCAGACATACCATGAGAACAATGCTATTTTTGTGTTTGCTCTCTTTTGACCGAAACGGAAGTCAAAACTATCTGGTCTGCAAGAAAGCATCACAACATGCATGAGTGCGAGACACCATGCAAGAGACTCACAATACTGTTTACAGTTTGACTTAGAGAATGAAAAAGCCCAAAGGGAAAACTGCGAATCCAAGCAAACACTAAAGGAACCCAAGGTTATAAATTACAGACTAAAATAAAAGACAGTGTTTACGGGAATAAATTACATTAAGAAAGGTTGAGATGGACTTGATGGATGCTGAATGAGATAAAATGGAAATGATGGACTAAAAGGAGAGACAATTATTTACACAGTGAGGTCTTAGTAGTTTAACAACAATGGAAAATGTTGTAAAAGAGATTTGTGTGAGTGAAACTAGCTGCATGTCACCATGAACAGTTACTAAGAATACTTAAATGCCTTGTTTCCACTTGGCTTCTGTCAATCTGTATGAAATACAAATCATGGTCCTCAGAAAGCATGATTCTTTACAAATGGGTAAACTAGATGCTAAACCTAATGATGTTGACTTGACCATTGCTAATTTACAACTTCTGAACTTATAAAGGTATGGACTCTCCTGGTGGCCTGGGGGGGAGACTTTTTATTTTACCAGCCTCTACTTGAGGTGTGTGCGGTCTCTCAATACAATCAAAGAACTGAAATCTGAAAAAGTTTTTTTTTGTGTGTGTCATGTTGTGACACTGGATGCTAGCTTCCTTTGTCTTGAAATATAATTATTCCCTTTCAAAATGACCAATTATAACTAACTAACTAGTTTCACCAAATATGCCTTCTAGCCTGGACATTTTTTCCCAGAACGTTGTTTTCCCCAGGTGGTTTGAAGATAATATCTCTAATGTTATGTCTGTGACTAATCTGGAAATTTGACACATTATGGTTTTCCAGTGCCCATACAAGAATTGATACTTGTAATAGGCTTAATTACTTTTATCAATATATGTTTATCCTATGGCTCTTATAAGATATTAGAACTTAATTACTTCTAAATGGTATTGACATTGCTATCAAAAAATGTAACAACAGACATATGCACTAAATAGTTCAAACTCAAAGAAAGGTTACTCCACAGGGGAACATTCTTCTGGAGATCTTGACCGGCATAAAACCTGGCCACTACCCAATAAATACTGTATCTCTAATAAAAACAAGATAACTTAATTTTAAAAATTCACTCTGTGAATTCTATAATATCGAGATATATGAATGTGGATAAAAAAATGCTACTTTTGTGAGGACAAAGAAGAAACATAAGTATATCTATTTATTGAATGTGGGAAAACCAAAATATTTCTAACACAACTGGAAGGTTTACTTTTTAATGATTTTAATAAACGTACTTTCTCACACTGAAAGATATGATATTTGATTATGTAAATTTAAAAATAAAGCTTTTGAACATGTTACAATTGAATTATATCGCTTATTAAAACAGTTTAATAACACACTAAAAATAAGACTGCACACTGGGAAATTACTTTACCAGCGCTGTGATTTATAATATTATCTTTCCATGACTATTGCTGCCTTTAAGTTCAAGCTTCTTTTTTTTCCAAATGTTTCAGCATCATTTAGTGTTTTATTTCACTCAACTGCTCCTAGCAGAACCTCTTGCAGTGACCTGAGACTGAGGGTGGGAATGTGGCCGGCTTTTCCAGCTAAGTTATTGTGAAATCTTTGTTTCACAAGACACACAACAAGCATCGTGTCCATTAAAACCATAATCCTTTCATCTTATTTTTCTCTTAGTTTTCTTTTCTCTACTCCTCTGTTATTCCCATTTCTTCACCCTGTATTTTGTGTCTTCTTTTCCTTTCTCCATACAGAGTTTAGAGGAACCCAGATCTTATCCAAATCCATGTATAAACAAGTTCTTGACTCACCCTTGTGCTCTCACCATCTTCTCCCCATGTCTTCTTTGTCTTAGTATCTTTTCTATGTCTTTACAAGACTGTTGATCAAGTTTATTAATGATGAGCAGCATATTAACTGGAGGTGAAAATAATCACATACTGTATTTATTCAGTTTTTGTTTATGTAACAAAAGCATAGATTTTATCTATGATATTTTTGCATGTTCTGTTAACTCACAATTGAGAATTTGACCTTTTTTCTTTATTTCTTTTTTGTTGGTCAAGTAATCTGCTGAAAGTCGATAGAGGAGAACAGTGGGTGCACTGGGGTCCATGAACCTTAAAACTAAATATTGCTCTTCCCTAAATTCTGCTTGAGTAACAAAAAACAAACACACTGTATTTTATTTTAATGCTCCAAACATTTCCTGCCTTCATCATCACTTCCCTCCCGTCCTTGAAGACCTGCCAAATTCTAAATGTTTATTTAGCCACTAACCCCTCACAGTAATGTTACGGTTGCTGTTTGATGAAAGACAACTGACTCAAACAAATGACTCAGTTTGAATAAGAATGTCGTGCATGTCTAATAAATTAGGGGGAAGGAATGCCACTGTTTATACTTCCCTGAGTAAGAAGGTACAATACTAGGTTACAAAGGAACAGCGTGCTGAAGTTAACTTGTATCAAAAACATGTAATGAAAATGGTGTTTCTGTGCTCTGAACGTGGATAACAGGGATCAGCTCATAGGAATATTCACTCCCAGCAAATGAAGAAGTCCTCAGCTCTTTTACTGCTTATTTTTAGTGGTTACAAAAGTCAAAACAAATATTTAATTCACTTAACCATGTTCCTATTTTCTTTGCATGCAGCACCGCGTATCATTACCTTATTAGAAACAGTGGACATCCTAGTGGATCATAACGCCACCTTCATCTGTGAGATCGACTCGTATCCCCCTGCTGCCGTCACCTGGACCAAGAATGACCATCCCATTATGTAAGTTTAAAATGAAAATATTCAACCTTTTGCCGTTAATACATATCTACATTCATGACTAAAATACATTTATTTTGGTGAGCTCATGCATTGCTTTTGCCTCTCAGGTATGTCACATGTGAAGGTTTCAATGCCGTCATGGTCCTTGTTTCTTATTTTCACATCCATGATAAAAGAACATCTGTTTGTTAACTCCCTCTGTTAACTACTGTACTAGCAGACATGCTTTAACTTGTTAGAAGTAATTATGTGGCTAAAAACAAAAATCAAGAATTAAGAAAACGACTACTTTTAAGCCCTTTTCACATAGAACGCGCAAAGCGGCGGCCGACGCCGGTGTTCTGCCAATTTCTGCTGCATTGCCAAAAAATGCTCCCTAATGGTTTTCTACCTTTTTAGAGCTACATTTTTACTGTTTTACTCCCTAAACCCAATTCCTTTTCCCCCAAGTGGTCCTTGTCTCTTGCCAGGCCGTCATTGTAAATAAGAATGTTCTTAATGACCTGTCTGGTTAAATAAAGGCCAATGACTGAATGAAAATCAAATAAAGCGCTAGAATTGTTTTTTTTTTTCCTCTTTATCGTATAATGTTCACAAAGTGTAATGCAATTCATGTCATGGGTAGGTGTATTTTAAAGGATCAAATACTCAACATCCCATATTATCAATTTTACATCGTGCAAGAAATGGACGTGCCAATCAAACTTTGAAAATCCACTGTGCGCATGCGCAGAACCACAAAGTAGCATTTTCTGGCAGGTAGCAGAGATTGGCAGAACACCGGCTTTCCCATTCGTTGTGTATGTTCTGCCGCCGCGCAAGAGCAGCGCGCAAATTGATTTTTTTTTATTTCACCGTGCCGGGCTGTGACGACATCTCGGCGCGTCCAATAGGAGAGAAGGTGCTGGAGGGTGAAAAAAACTTGCAGTTTGTAGATCAGAGACGATCAAGATGAAGGAAAATAATGATCTTGGCTGTGAGTCTGTGAGGAGCTGTGGGATGAAACTGCAGGCCTATCGGGACCTCAATAAGAAGGGACAAAAGTGGAGAGAAATCTCCCAGAATTTGGACATACCAGGTGTGTTTAAAAGTGGTGCAGGTCTGGATTCCCCCAAATCCTGTTAGCCATGAGGATTTCATGGACCCTCCTTGCTGCTGCTCGTCTCCTCCTCCTCAGAAGAAGAAGAACTACAGCCAGGGCTTTTCTTTGAAGCAGGGAGAGATGCATTTTTCAAACCAGGCTGTAGCTACTGTACATCCAAGCGAGTGGGAAAAGGGCGCCAGACCGGAAAAACCTTTTTCGGTCGCCTAGCAACTTGCAAATATGTACGCGATGCGCGCATGCGCGCCTTGCTCTGCGCCCACCCGGCGGTGTGCGCGGCCAGACCGCGTTCTATGTGAAAGCAGCTTTATGGTTATATATGGCCTTGCCGACACATTGGTCTCTCCCGCTCATGGCTGGACTCACCTTTGCTCTGCATTGTTTTTTCTAAATGCACCAGGTACTATGACACCCGGTATCTCACTAAGGAGCAGGGACAAATGCTCATCATCCCTCATGTGAGGGAGTCAGACAATGGAGAGTACTGCTGCCTTGCCAGCAATGGTGTTGGAGAGCCTGCAAAAAGCTGCGGAGCACTTCAACTAAAGATGAGTATGTCACTTTTTCCTTCAAGAATGTTAAGTCAAGAGAAACAGCCATAGACGAAAGGTGAAGGACTAAATCATCGTCTTTTGTGTCTTGTCTTCTTTCTCACAGAGCCACAGATCAAAAGACATCCCGCTAATCTGACCCTTCTGATCGAATCCAAAGCAGTGCTACCATGTGTTACCCTCGGCAACCCCAAACCAGATATCACCTGGCTCAAAGACGATGAACTGATTAAGGTATGGATTTTTTATATCAGAATGAAAGACCAATAACAGGAAATTACACCGTTGGAGGTTTTTTGGGGGCTATATAAGCATAATTCTGATTTAGCTTACCAAACAATAATTAGTGGATATTTAATGTTTCGGTTAACCAGAACACCAAATGATTGCATATTGTGAAGCTACATAAAATGGTTGTAATCAATTAAAAAATGAACAGACCAAGTTTGACTTTCTTCTTTGTTTCAAATAGTCTTATGTGATATATGAAATTCTAATATTGTCCAGAAATAACTTTTAATTGTCAAACTAATCTGTTCAGGTCAATGATCGCGTCACCATCCTTGACTATGGGGCGCTGAAAATCCACAACATTCAGAAGCAGGATGCAGGACATTACCGCTGCGTGGCCAGAAACAGCTTTGGTTTAGCTTTTTCCAAACCTGTCACTATAGAAGTTCAAGGTATGTCTTTCAATATACGGTAGTCCTCCATTTTATGCAGAATATACCGATGTGCTTTAATCATAATTCAAATCTGTGACAAAACTGGCTACAGTGAAACGGTTAATGAGTTTTCCATTTATATCTCTGTGTGTGGGTTGTTTGTGTGTCCAGCTCCAGCACGAATCCTGAGGGTACCAAAGGAGAAGAGAGTACCTTATGGTAGCCAGATATCACTGGAGTGTAACGCCACAGGAAATCCAACCCCCACCGTCACATGGCTAGAAAATGGGAATACTGTGAGTGTCCAGGTTCAGCTTCAGTTTGCACTTGGATGGCCAAGAAAACCTCGGTCCAAAATGTTATTTTTAGTTTGCTTTATATTTGTAGCCTTTACACAGAGAAAAAAAATCAACTAGAAATATCTATGTATCCATAAAGCCTCATCTCCACTTGGTCTTGCATAAATGCCTGTGATCTTGACAGTTCTTGTCTTCTCTGCAACATTTATGTCTGGCTCAGATGCCACGAACATTGCCAACATAAGAGAAGTGTTAGTACATAACTAACATTGTGACACGTTATCAGCTGCAGGGCTCTGTATAAAGGACAGTAATAGAGTAGATGGCAGGCAAACCATCACGCTATCTATATTTTTCATGACATGAAACATAAAAGAGCACAACCACACAACATCATTACATATTTGATCAACATTACAGTCAAACCTGTTATTTTTAGGGAGTTGGTTATCAATGGTTATCAATTTACTATACAAAATATGTTTTTTTCTCCCATTATACAGTACATAATGTGTGATATGTTAGTGTGTTGAAAGAAACCAGAATTAGTATACAAGTGGTAAATGGCTGCAGGCTATAAACTATGATTGCAATCTTGATTAAATGATACTCATCCATCACCAAGATGTGACTTTTCAAAGAAGACAAAACCTAAGGGCCTCAGTAAGGCCATAGTCCACGATGTCAGTCAGAACAACTGGACAGTGACTTGCTGCTTCTCTGATCCATAGGAAAGAGTACCGTCTCTATGATGATGGGGACTCATGTCCCATGGATAGAGACCCTCTTGGAGACGTCAACTCCCTCCCAGATTCAGAATAAAGTCAGGAGAGGGTTACTTTTTACAGATTTGCAGTGGCCGTCTTCCGTCTTTGGTATCCAAATGTCATCCACTGCACACTGTAAAAGAGCCACCAGATGTCCTCACTGCAGTCCTTCACTGGTGTCAAGTACATTAACTTAAAGTGAACATGTCTTATACAACTGAATGAAATGTCCTTATGTTGTCCTGCTTCATAAAGAAACCTTCATCATTTGTACCAGAAACTAAGCACAGTCATGATAAATGTATAGACATTATCAGACGCCAACGTTTTACTTTGCAGTATCAAGTAGTGCAAGACATAGACATGTATATATTTTATGTGTATTTGAAACAGTAATTTTACATCTGTTGATCACAGGTTGAATTTTTAGTTTTTGATAAATCTTCTCTTTTTGAGCCTTTAAAGCATCGGTCACTAACCCTGGTCCTCAAGATCTACTGTCCCACATGGACAGGCTCGGCCTCAGCACACCTGATTCTAATCTCAGCTTTCTTTACCGTAACCGCTCCTCGTTCACTGCCACTGCCAAACGCTCCTTGGTCCAGCTCACTGTGCTTCCACTTTTTGATTACGGTGACGTCATATATAGATCTGCCTGCAAAGGAGCACTTGAACGGCTCAACGTTCTCTACCACTCCGCCATTCGATTTGCTACCAACGCCCCATACAGGACCCATCACTGTGACCTCTACACCCTGGCAAACTGGCCCCCCCTGGAAACCAGGCGCAACATGCACTGGCTGATGCTGGTATTCAAAACCCTCCTAGGTCTTACTCCTCCCTACCTAACACAGCTTCTGCATCTGCGCCCTCCCCCTATACACAACACCCGTTCTGCCCCTCTCATCCTGTTAAATGCCCCACGGACGCACTCTTCCCTGGGCCGTTCCTCCTTCCAGGTTGCTGCTGCCGACAGCTGGAATCAACTCCAAAAATCCTTACAGTTACAAACTCTTACCTCTGTCAACTCCTTCAAAAATGTCATAACTAAATCCATGAAATATACCTGCAGCTGTCCCAGCCAAAGCTCTCTCTGATCCTGTCACCTCACTAACCTGACTAGCTGCTGTTGTTTTGTTACAGTCTCATTTATTCCTTTTTGTTGTGTCACTGTTGTTGTATGTGCTTTTATTGTCTACTGTATATCTTAATGTTACTCCCCTTCTCCCTTCCCCTTAGGAGATCTTTCACCTCCTACCAGGCCATTGCCTTGAATAAGAATGTATTCTTAGCAATTCTTGCCTGGTAAAATAAAGGTTTACTACTACTACTACTACTAATTAACGGTCCTCATTAGCTTGTTATCAAGGTCTGCACAATTCTGTTGACAGAGCTGCTTGTACCACGGTGTGCTGAAGCAGGGAAACATCTAAAACATGCAGAACAGTAGATCTGGAGGACTAGGGTTCAAGAGCACTGCTTTAAAGATACTCAGGCCTCCAACACAGACTCAGCTTTAAAAGTTTCACGAGGAAATCTTTACAAGAGCAATTAGTGTTCATCACACAGGTCACCGGTCAAACGAGGGCAGAGAGTCTGAAGGACAGAAGATCGGAAAACGAGACAGAAGTTTTGAATTATGCTCGCTCATGCTTCCTCGTGTACGGTACTTCCCCCCCCTGCGGTCCAGAAACAACCTACCGTCCACCTTTGGAAATGTTGCAGTTCACTTGGTGCACCTCAAGGAGGGAATGATTGACAGGAGACGACATGGCAGACCTTAGAGGAAGGAAACACCGGTGTATCCGGCACAGAGGTTGCATCTCTGCTTCTGTGTGTGGCGCAGAATTTGATGTCAATTAAAACTGTTGATTTCCTTTGGGCAGCTCGTGCTCCTCTGTCCTCAGCGCTTTTGCTCGCTGTTTTCGGTCATATCCTCACCGGGTGGACGTCGTCTGCATGTGAGAAAAGGACGTGAAAGTGGAACGAGAGGAAATGTATTAACTTAGCGAAAAGCTCCCAATGTACAAAAACAATCTTGCACGGAATCGGAGTAGATAGTTGACACACAATAAAACCATATGACGCTATGACACTCATCAAGGCCATGGGTGACAGAATGTAATGCGCTTGAAGTGACGACAGAGTCAAGAACAACAATATAAAGCAGGATACTAAAGATACATTTAGGGCTGCTTGGTGGCGCAGTGGGTTAAGCAGCGGCTCATATACTGAGGCTACAGTCCTCCTCCTGCAGCGGTCGCAGGTTCGAATCCCGGCCTGCGCACCTTTGCTGCATGTTATCCCCATTCTCTCTCTCTACCCCTTTCCAGTCTGCAGCTTGAATAAAGGGCCACTAGAGCCCAAAAAAAAGATACATTTAAATTATTTGGCAAAAATGAGCTGGATGAAACATCTAAACTGTCCATCTGCTACAGGGACAAACATAGGCACCCAGACACTACTTAAGAAGAAGAATTTATTACACTCTAAAGCCTATAACAGAAATTACTCAGATCTATTTCAGTCTGTCTGTTTGTCTGTCTGTCTGTCCACTTTACATGTTGACACTAATGGGCTTAAAGACGGGCTGTGGGATCAGATATAAACAGCAAAGGAATTCCCATCATAGTGGGAAAGGATTATAGAGATTGCTCCACATTTAACTAATAAAACACCCTATTATCAGCTTGGATTGAGTTGTCCCCCCCCTCCCCCCAAAAAAAAGCAGCATCATTTTAATTTATTTCAGTGACCAAAAACAAAATACGTCTATAATACAATGCATGTAAACAGTAAATGGTTTTCAGTAAGGCATCTGACATTTTTCATGTATGTAGTCACCTTCCACCCAATAATGTCCGGGGCTTTAATAGTGTGGGGAGCTTATCTACAGTGTGATTACAGGCCCATGGTGCTTATAAATGCTATGTGTGTGTGTTTGTGTGTGTGTTTGTGTGCTGATTAAAACGACTGTGGGAGCTGATTTTCTGGCAGCTCCATCAGGTCATTAACTTCATCTTGGCCAGAGTGAGCTTGTCCTAAAAACAGGCAGTGTCAAGCACAACTTCAAATATAAACACGGTCACATGTCATCACCTAGTCTAACTCGCTCACACACATGCTGGAGCTCCTCACATGTGTCATTGTTATATTTGTGTTCGCCTAAATGCAGAATCTAAAAACAGCTGATTTTTGGACTGAAATGTGTGAAAGTTCAGGAATGTTTAATGATTATCCTATAATTTATGTTGAAGGTTTTACGAGTAAATCAGACACATAATTAATGCATCATGATTAATACAATTCATTCTACTTCAAATTGGAGTACTTTCAAATGATCATTACAGAGGTGAATTAAACACTGAAACCTCCCAGTTTTAATTTTGTACCCTTTTGAGATTAAAAGTACTATACAGGGTTTTAAAAGTCTGATGTGTTCATCCTGGCCTCTATCTTTGAAAGAGCTTCCAAATCCATAGACACTTAGCCTAGTAGTGGTAGTAGTAGTAGATACTCAGCCTGGAAAACCTGCTTTTTACGCACGTTTCCATTTTCTCAGTGAAAACTCTGACAATATTCATCTCTATTTACAAAGCACTTTTTGAAACACTGCAGAATCAAATGCTAGACAACTTAATTAAAACAAAAAAACGTATAACAGTACCTGGATTAATTATGACTTCATAAAACAGTACACAGCACACCCATTAACCAATGCAATTTAGAATCAAGAGCCAAATAAAATAAGGAAATGCTCTCTGATGAAAGACTTTTTAAAGGAGAGATGTTTAAAAGAGGTCAGTGACTCTGCTGAACTGATGTCCTCTGGCAGCTCTTTCCAGAGATTAAGAGCTTTGACCGCAAATGCTCTGTCACCCCTGATCTTCTCCAGAACAAATAAAACTCCTCTCCTGGAAGATCTCAGTCTCGTGTAGAACTAAAAGGTCAAATCAAATATCTGAACTCTGATGCTCTGACTTGACAGAGATGGGATGTGTTGTGGGACATTTTAATATACATTTTAATGTGAGTTATATATTTATGTTTTCAGATCTCAGGTGCATCAGTGGAAGAGACGTTGGTGGGAGAGGTGATACTGTCTGTCCTTAAAGTGACGGTGAATAAACCAGCTCTGTACACCTGTCTGGCCGCCAACAGACACAACGCTGGGGCCAACACAGTCAAAGCAACCGCCAGGGTCACTGTCGCAGGTGATGCACTTTCACACTCTCAAAACAATCTTATTGTTATAAATATACTGTACAGTACATCATAAAGTTGGGCCAATATGGAAACTTACAATAAAAAAAATACTGTGATTATTACCTTTTATCTCATTTGATTTATCACAAAACAATAAGAAAACAAGACATTCAGTTTTTCTTTCGTCAAGTGTAGTTCATTTGTTGTTAAACATCCATTTTTGCATTTAAAACCTGCAAATACTAATTTGGGACAAAGTCAATTTAATGCTAACAGGAGATTAATAAAAGGATATTATTTCATAATGGTCATGTTAACATTGATGATTTGTCATGAAAACAGTATCCATGTAAGACAAAAATGGGCAGAGGATCTTTGCTTCGTCAATGTCTGGAAATGATGGAAATGCTTAAAACATTTTCCTTAAAATAAAGATAGCACCACGCTTGAATATTTATTTTTTCTATAGTTAATAATATCATTAAAAATTCATAGGCATCAGGGAGAGGCCATGATCTGTGATCAGATCTTTCAGATATATCAGTATTCCAGATATATAAATGGCTTAGGCTATTTACACCCGGGTGCAAGTACTGATGCGTAGGCTATTTACACCCTGCTACCAATATCAATCCATCAGCTCAACAGTGATTGACAGGTATTCACACTACTTTTGATAAACTTCATTTAATCTCTTCAAAATATCTTACAATGACATAAGAGCAAAAATTGTTCATACAAAAGTGTGAGAGCAGACGTTTTTCTGGCTCTATTGTTTGACATGGTTCCAGTGGTGCTCATGCGCATGGGCAACGCATTTATTTTCACATGTCAACAGGATGTGAATAGCTCAGCTGGTGGGGGCCTGCTATTTGTACCCTGGTGCAAATAGTCACTCCGTATATAAATATTTTGGGAAGAAATGAGCGCCATCCAGACTGTTATCACCAACAAGTGCTTTCAGTCCTCACCTGTCCTAAACAGAAAATGTGTGCTGACTCTGAAACCAAATATGCAACAATGATAATCCCCTAGCATTGTCACTGGAAGAAAAAATTAAAATACCACCTGAAGCATCTGAGCATGTTTAATATGTTTTACCGAATATCAACATTACTAGGTGATAAAAGCTCTACTGTGGTAACATTTTTACAAATAATTTGCTGCAGGCCTGAAAAGCAAAAGAACATGAAATAAAAAGAAAATGATTTTAAAAAGCATGACAAATCTTAACATTTTGTAATATTTAATTTAATTTTATTCTGGTTTGTATTTGTTGTTATTTGCTTGTGTCTCCCGGGTATGTTGGCCCTACAGCAGCTGCGGTTTCTGTTGTGTTAGCTGCCTCTTACTGTACCTACCCAGTCGCCTCAGCTGTTTGTTGCCACCTTATTTGGCTCATCCGTTAACACAAGCCATTTGGTGTCACTTCAAAAACAACAATGAATGAAACCATTCAGACACACAAGCACCCACATACTCATGCTTCTTCACACTTGGCTCTTCTGACCCCCACAAGTAGCTAAGAGTTGCAGAGATGAGCATCATGGATCTTTTTCTTGACTTTCTAAAACACTGTTTTATGTGTCTGCCTCCTGTCATCCTGCCTCTGCTTCTTCCCATGATCATTCAACCCGTGTGCTGCGGATATTGCAACTTATATCCCATAGAGTGGAGGTAAGAAAAATGCCTTGTGCTTTATTTCTTCAAAGTGGTCCATACTTTATTGTTGTGTGCTTTGCTCAGGGGTTCTTCCCCTACTTGACCCACCTGAAGTCTGAATAGTTTCATCGTTCGTAGCGTGCTTGCTTGTATTTCTCTGCCAGTAAATTTGTCATGCCAAGAGTGAGCAGGTCGACTACCAACCCATATGGTTGGTTGACTTTGAACTTTTATGAACTGCAACACATCTGGACCTGGTAACAGCAGAGAGATGCCAATAAATACGAGCAAGAGACACAAACAGAGAGAGAGAGAGAGAGGGAGAGAGAGAGAGAGAGAGAGAGAGAGAATGAAAGAAAATGTTGGCCTTTAGAAGTCTGATGAAAAATGAAGCACATGCGGAACAGTAGAAAGCAACCCAACCTGTAACTACATCTAGACCCTTTTTAAAGTGAAGGCCAGCAAATGTGTGTACTTGTGACCTTGTAGCTTAATGATTTAATTTAAACTTTGTAGATATAGTATCCTCCCTAAGAGGGGACTATTGGGGTGTGTATTGTAATTGCTAGAGTAAAGCAGGAAAGTCTGAATTAAAATAAGCACTCTGTAAGACAAATGGGAACAAATTTGAAGCGTATACATGTTTGAGTAATAACAGGCGTAAAAGGGGTAAAAATTAGCAGGGAAACAATGAGCAAAGGAGGATTACGGTAAGGGTGGAACATGAGGAGGTTCAAACACACTGAGCTGTTCATTCACGAGGCAGCAAGGAAGTTGAACAGACAGGATGTAATTCCACGCAAACACACTTCCATGATCAACATCTGGATTATGTTAAAGAAGATATTTCAGGTGAAACACTGTTGCTTATGACTTTCATCTTGTGAACCTGACCCATCTGTTAGTCAAAGGAATAAAATGAATAGCTCTTGGGCAAGTTGCTATTCACTTTTTTCCTCTTTTTCTTTTTACCAGTCAAATACACCCATTCTGTAGATGTATGGATGCATGAGAACAAATACAACATGTTTA